>NC_138382.1:22765429-22811845 GCF_054177405.1 Leptonychotes weddellii | reverse complement strand
GATCAAAAAAAAAATCAAAAAAAAAAAAAGAAGAAGAAGATAGTAGGAAGGGAAAAATGAAGGGGGGAGTCAGAGGGGGAGACGAACCATGAGAGAGTATGGACTCTGAGAAACAAACTGAGGGTTCTAGAGGGGAGGAGGGTGGGGGGATGGGTTAGCCTGGTGATGGGTATTAAAGAGGGCACGTATTGAATGGAGCACTGGGTGTTACACGCAAATAATGAATCATGGAACACTACATCAAAAACTAATGATGTACTGTATGGTGATTAACATAACATAATAAAAAATAAAAAAAAAAATCATAGCTCTCAAGGCGCCTGGGTGGCTCAGTCAGTTAAGCATTGACTCTTCATTTCAGCTGAGATCATGATCTCAGGGTCCTGGGATTGAGCGCTTTGTGCAGCTCTGTGCTGGGCGTGGGGTCTGCTTGGGATTTTCTCTCTCCTACTCCCTCTACCTCTCCCCCCCACCCGCCCCCGCTCGCATGCACACACACACACACACATACACACACACACTCTCCTCTCTCTCTCTCTCTCTCTCAGAAGAAAATGTCATAGCTCTCTTTTTGCCCGATTCAAGCCAACACATTCCCTTACACTTCCTAAAAGAAGCTAAATGAGTGTTTGGTTTGGTTTTTAATAGACTTTATTTTTTAAAGCAGTTTTTTTGGTTTATGGAAAAATTGAGTGGAAAGTACAGAGCATTCCCATAATCCTCCCCTCTCCCAGTCCCCTATTGTTAGCATCTTGTACAGTGTGCTACATTTGTTACAACTGATGAACCACTACTGCTACCTTATTAACTAAAATCCATAGTTGAGATTTGGGTTCACTTGGTGTTGTATATTCTGTGGGTTTTATGTGATGACATCAATCCACCATTAAAGTATCATACAGAATATTTTCACTGATCAAAAATCCTCCCTTCCTCCCTCCCTCCCTCCCTCCAAGCCCCTAGCAACCACTAATCCTTTACTGTCTCCATAGTTTCTTCTTTTCCAGAATGTCATATAGTTAGAATCACACAGTATGTAGCCCTTTCTGACTGGCTTCTTTCACTTAGCAATATGCATCTAAATTTCCTCCATGTCATTTCATGGCATGATAGCTCATTTCTTTTTATCTTTGAATAATATTCTATTCCATATATCTAGCTGTAACACAGCTTATTTATCCATCCCCCTTACTGAAGGAAGGTTTTGGTTTTTAATTACAATTTCAGTTTTAATTGGCTTTTTTAAAAAGATTTATTTATTTTAAAGAGACAGGGAGAGCAGTGAGGAAGGGCAAGAGGGAGAGGAAGAGGGAGAATCTCAAGCACACTCCCTGCTGAGCACGGAGCCCGACTTGGGGCTCCATCTCACACCCCTGAGATCATGACCTGAGCCAAAAATCAAGAGTTGGTTGCTCAACTGACTGAGCCTTCCAGGTGTCCCAATTTTAATTAGCTTTAAGTGGCTAATGAAAAACTTCCAGATATGCTCATTCAATGAAAATCTGGATTGAGGGTAAAGGCAAGCAGCATCAAGATGGATTAAAGGTTGAATGTAGCCTACTAACCTTGAAATTCATACTTTGGCTTAAAAAAAAAACCCTTCTCATCCCCTTATTTTTTCATGCTTTATTATATTTTGAAAATGATCAGGGGCGCCTGGGTGGCTCATTCATTAAGAGTCTGCCTTTGGCTCAGGTCATGATCCCAGGGTCCTGGGATCAAGCCCCACATCAGGTTCCCTGTTCAGCTGGGAGTCTGCTTCTCCCTCTCCCTCTCTCCCTGCTTGTGTGCTTGCTCTCTCTCCACTCTCTCTCTCAAATAAATAAAATCTTTAAAAAAAGAAAAGAAAATGATCAAAAACTTGAAGATGTTGAATATATTTTCTTTGTGAAGAAGCGCCAAATCCATTTTAATATTTATATTTCAAGTAATACATGATGAAAAAAATTAGAAAATGCAGGTTGGCAAAAATAAGAAAATGACAATGACTGTAATTCTATTCATTATCCCGAGATAATCACCGTTTATGTCTGCATGATCTTTCAGATTTTTCTACACACTTATATATATTTCTATGTATCACATAAAATTCATTTAAATGGATATACAGTTGGCTCTCCTTATTCACTGGAGTTATGTTCGTTAAAGTCCCCACAAACACTGCATTAGAGAATATTTAACCATTGCTCCTAGAAGCAATACAGGGTTAGATTCCTATGAACCTCTGATTGCAACATTTTCATCAACTGATCGATACATGATCTTGTTTTATATATGTTTGTGTGTAAAGACCACTTATTTAATATATATTGTTGATTTACTAACATTGAACTCATGGCCAACAGCCTACAGCTTTGCCTGAACAAAGCTTATCTAATACACGTATTTTCTCCATAAGACACACCAGAGCCTTCTTGCACTTAGGAGCAACACTACTTCAACATTACATGCAGGGGCCGTTTAATCAGTGAAATCACCAACAAAGAACACAAAAATGTGAGACACGTGGTACCAAATAGACTACAAAAAGGACTTGTTTACAGTATGAGCTGAAAGAAGAAGGCAGAGTAATGCCTTGTCCGACCTCAGCTGGGGATGTGCGCCATCAGGCACCTCCCATTTTTGGCCTCTCTGGGTGTGTCTGAAAATGCCTGAAATCACCATGAGGATTGACTTGAGGATTACAAGTAAATTTTAGCAAGTAGGCAGATTCACAATATGGAATCTGCAAGTAAGGAGGATTGACTGTACATATGTCAAGTCGATCATGCTGTTTTATAGCCGGCACTTTCTTCTTCTTTTTGAAGATTTAATTTGGAGAGAGAGCGAGAGCACACATGTGTGAGCAGGAACAGGGGGGTGAGGGAAAAAATCTCAAGCAGACTCCCCACTGAGCACAAAGCCCAATGTGGGGCTCGATCCTACAACCCTGAGATCATGACCTGAGCCAAAATCAAGAGGGGACACTAACCGACTGAGCCACCCATGCGCCCCATAGCTGTCACTTTCTTCTTAATATGAGTAACAGTCTTCCACATCACCAAGTGCACCTTTACACGATCATTTGTAATGGGTTAATAAATATTTTGCTGTATGAATACAAAACATTGATTTACACAATCTGATTCATTCCCTGCAGCTGCTGTAACAAATTACCATAAGCTCCGTAGCTTAAAACCACAGAAATTTATTGTCTCGTAGTTCTGGAGGCCAGAAGTCCAAAATCAGTATCACTGGGTTGGAATCACAGTGTTGGCAGGGCCATACTCCCTCCTGGGACTCTAGGGGAGAATCCACTCCTTGTTTCTTCCAGCTTCTGGGGGTTGCTGGCATTCCTTGACTTGTGGCCACATCCATCAAAGCTGCGATCTTCAAATCTCTCCCTGCTCCATCTTGACATGCCCTCCTTCTCTGTGTGTCTGATCTCCCTCTTCCCTTCCTCTGAGAGGGATACCAGCGATTGCCTGTAGGGCGCACCCTGATAATGCAGGACCCCAGCAGAACAGAGATAATATGCAAATCGCATTTGCCTACATCAAGCCTAAAAACAGCTTTTAGCAAGAAGAGAGCTGTGGGCAAGGGTGGCTTCCAGGGTCTCCTCCTTGGAGGTAAGCTCAAGGTGGTGGTTGCAAGGGTCAGACGATCTAGGGTAAGTTACCCCAAATCAAAAGAAGCCCCGGACCAGAGGGTTTTAAATCTCTTATATTTCCAGCAAACCTTGAAACTTAACACAATTAGTTTATATGGTTGCAAATATTCTCTTAAGGGAGCTACGTCACCTAGTTGTAACATCTACTTCTGGGTTCATATTCTTGCTATGCCAACAGGGCCATATTCCAGTATCAGTCATAGATTATATAATATACTACAACCACATAATGAGCTTATTGTCATTTTGTGCAAGCATTTATTTCTGTATACAAGGCCTGGGGTGGGGACCAGAGGGCAGCAAGCCTGGCCAAGGCCATGCACTCTCCTGGCATTTCAGGGCTGGGCCTGGGGCTACAAAGACAAGGTCCTGCGATAGTAGGAATGGAATGTAGAAGAGGAGTAGCTGTGGGGTGGGATTAGAGATTATATTATATATTATATTATGCATATTATATAATCTATCAAATATATAATAAAATGTAACAAATATTATATAATTAATATTATAAAGGTATAATTCATACACTGATGGGGTTCAGGATATGCTTCCCAAGAATATGACAAATATTCAAAGTGAAGGAATCTGAGAAACAGCAGGTACAGGAAGGGTTTTGTGATCTTCCCCTGAAGCAGATCATAAGACCCTTACGTGAGAAGTTCCTTCTCTATACCTGGAGGAAAGGAGCATCCTTCTCTCCAAGGACGAGGGAGAAGGAGAGGAATCTGAACAAGCATTTTTCCAAAGAAGACATATGAATGGCCAGGAGACACATGAAAAGATCCTCAACATCACTCATCATCAGGGAAATGCAAACCAAAATCATGGTGAGATATCATCTCACACCAGTCAGAGTGGGCAGTATCAAAAAGAGAAGAAATAACAAGTGTTGGTAAAGACGTGGAAAAAAGAGAACCCTTGTGTGCTGTTGGTAGGAATGTAAATTGGTGCAATCATTGTAGAAAACAGTATGGAGCTTCCTCAAAAAATGGAAAATAGAAATGCCATATGTTCCAGTAATTCCACTACTGGGTATTTATCTGAAGAAAAGGAAAACGCTAATTCGAAAAGATATACGCACCCCTAAGTTTATTGTAGCATTATTAAAATGATTTTTTAAGAGTTTATTTTTTATTTTTTTTATTGAGAGAGAGAACGCAAGCAGGGGAAGGGAGAGGGACAAGCAGAATGCTGAGCGCGGAGCCCGACGTGGGGCTTGATCTCACAACCTGAGCTGAAATTAAGAGTTGGATACTTAACTGACTGAGCCACCTAGGTGCCTCTGCAGCAGTATTTACAATAGCCAAGATACGGAAGCAGCTCAAGTGTCCATCAGTAGATGAATGAATAAAGAAGAGGTGATTCAAATATAGAATGGACTATTACTTAGCCATAAAAAAGAATGAAATCTTGCCACTTGGTACAACATGAATAGATCTAGAGGGTATTATGCTAAGTGAAGTAAGTCAGAGAAAGACAAATACCATATGATTTCACTTATATGTGCAATCTAAAAAAGCAAATGAACAAACAAACAGAAACAGACTCATAAATACAGAGAACAAACTAGTGGTTGTCAGAAGGGAGGTGAGTGGGAGGACGGGCAAAATAGTTGAAGGGAATTAAGAGGTACAAACTCCCAGTTCTAAAATAAGTAAATCATGGAAATGAAAAGTGCAGCATAGGGAATATATACTCAATAATATTGTAATAACATTGTGTGGTGATAGATGGTAACTACACATACAGAGGTGAGCACTGCATAATGTATAGAATTGTTTATGTTGTATACCTGGAACTAATATAATATTATCAACTATACTTCAACAATACATTTTTTTTAATTTACCTAATCTCTTCTTTTTCCATAAAACCCTGAGTCACCCCCTGTAATTGGGACACTATTTAGGTTTCTAACTAAATCTGTATGCCCCAAATTGCAATTTTTTGATCCCAAATTAACACTTTGCCTTTTGGACAGGTTTCTTGTTTTTTATTATTTTATCTTGTTTTTTTTATTTTTATTTTTTAAGATTTTTTTAATTTTTATTTTGAGAGAGAGAGGGAGAGTGCGCGTGAGTAGGGTGGAGGGGCAAAAGGAGGGAGAGAATCTTTTTTTTTTTTTTGAAAGATTTTTATTTATTTATTTGACAGAGAGAGAGACAGCAAGAGGGGGAACACAAGCAAGGGGAGTGTGACAGGGAGAAGCAGGCTTCCCGCGGAGCGAGGAGCCCGATGTGGGGCTCGATCCCAGGACCCTGGGATCATGACCTGAGCCAAAGGCAGACGCTTAACGACTGAGCCACCCAGGCGCCCAGGGAGGGAGAGAATCTTAACGAGGCTCCACGCTCAGTGTAGAGCCTGATGCAGAGCTCGATCTCACGACCCTGAGATCATGACCTGAGCTGAAATCAAGAGTTAGACGCTTAACTGCCTGAGCCACCCAGGTGCTCCAAGATTTCATTTTTGTGTAATCTCTACACCCAGTGTGGGGCTCCAACTTAACAACGAGATCAAGAGTCACATGTTTTACCAACGAGCCAGCCAGGCGCCCCACATGTCTTGTTTTTAGAATGACGGTATACGTATAAATATTAGATGAATATGCAGTGTATGTCCTGTACTGGTATATAGATCTCACCCATAGCACGTGTATACATGTGGGTCTCACCTTCTAGTTTCTTCACCAGTTCATAAGAGAATAACCTTTTAATCCCAAAAAGTAGGAGGAGAATTATCTCAGAAAAAAAGAAGTGTCAGTTTAGCTCCATGAAAACGCAGCCCACACCCTTATTTGTCCCATTTTGCAGCTGACTGGTAACTGATCTGTCACGGATGGGCTCAGAACCTGCATGGTTCTTTGGGAATCTCTGCTCTTCATTATGGAGAACATAGGATCTGATTTCACCATAGGTGTGGGCCACATAACAAATAACAGAAAGGTCTATAATAAAACCTTTTTGGGAATTGGTGGAGAGAAAATCTTCCTGAAGGTAAGTCATTCATTCATCCATTTACTGAGCAACCATGAATGGAAGACCTACCTGGGTCAGCATCTACCCTCCTTGGTGGGATCACAGAGAAGAAAAAGGGAGACTTTTTTCACCCTCAAGGAGCTCACATTCTCCTGATATACAACACAGTATGATACATGGACACAGGTTTTAGTGTAGGATTTCAGTGGGGTCTGACTCAGCTTGGGGGAGAGGGAGCTCTAAGAGGAGGTGACATTTGAATTCTAAAGATAGGTAGGCAACGTGGAAGTGGGGGTGAGGGGTAGGGGAACCATGAACGGCACAGGCAGCCAGAAGGAAGAGCACATGTCTTACAGGCAACAATACTGATCGCTACCAGCGACTCAGAAATGTCCTCTAACAGCTACACATGTTCATACTAAGAACATTTTGAACAATTTGTTCATGCCATAAAAGAAAAATGAAAGGGAGCTGTGGATGTTTTCCTTGCTGCTCTAGCTTCCTATTTTTTATTAAATTGCAAACATCTGAATAAAATAAGCTTTCCAAAAACTAAGCATTGTCTCCCACAATCAAGGCATAATGTGCAAAATGATTTGTCTTTAGCATAAAACCAATTTTCTCCCAAACACAAGACATGCTAAACTGAATAAGCTCACACAAAAGGGTCTCAAGGAAATGGGGAATGTTTTTCAGTGTTTGTTTTACAGGTGGTGAAGGTTACTTCTGCAAGCCAAACACTTTAAATTCGCTTTTACAAAAATCTTCTCCCAAGTCACGTAGTACATCTTCAAATAAAGGTTTCTTCTGGAAGAAACCACGTGCAACAAAATTGCATATTCATACTCCAGTGAGTCTTGCTGCACAGCCGGAAATCAGACAAATGTTCATCTAAATAATTCAGTGTGGACCTCTTACCAAAGACAGAAGACGTCGGGGTTTCAAGGCAAACCTGATCAGCAATCTGTAGTACCAATTTGTTTTTTACCCAATAAATGCAGGAAAGTCCTCAAGTAAGCATTTGTTTTTTTGAAAGCTCTTAGAGGCACCTGGGTGGCTCAGTTGGTTAAGCACCTGACTCTTGATTTTGGCTCAGGTCATGATCTCAGGGTGATGAGACTGAGCCCCAAGTCGGGCTCCACGCTCAGCAGGGAGTCGGCTAGGGATTGTCTCTCTCCCTCCCTCTGTCCCTCCCCCTGCTGCTGTGCTCTCTCTCTCTCTAAAATCTTAAAAAAAATTTTTTTGGAAACTTTATTTTCAGTAAAGGTTTGAGAATACCTGTTTGGACTCAGTCACATCTCTCCTGTGTGAATATGTTTACCACATTCACAAGCCCACTCCAGATCTGGGAAGATGCGTGCACTTGGTGCGTTTTTACCATGCCAAAGCCTGACCCATAGCCTTGACCACCCCAGGGGTGACATGCCCAACATGAGCCCAGGTGGTCTAGAACCGAGGCAGAATCAATGTGTTAATCAGAGATTGTTTGGGAATGAGTGACAGAAACCCATTTGAACTAGCTCAGATACAGAGAGGATTTATGGAAAGAATTCGTCACCAGTCTCTCGGACATCTGAGCGGAGGGACCTGACAGGGCTGGCGGCCCACGAATACAGCCTGTTCACAGGGACCACGTGCCCATTTACTTCTTTCCCCGAGGATCTGCTGCTTTCTCCTGCCGACTTTTTTAATGGCAGCTTTATTACATTTAATTCACACAGCATAGAATCCATCATCTTAAAAGAGACAATAGGGGCGCCTGGGTGGCTCAGTTGTTTAACGTCTGCCTTCAGCTCAGGTCATGGTCCCAGGGTCCTGGGATCGAGCCCCGCTTCGGGCTCCCTGCTCGGTGGGAAGCCTGCTTCTCCCCTCCCACTCCCCCTGCTTGTGTTCCCTCTCTCACTGTGTCTCTCTCTGTCAAATAAATAAATAAAATCTTTAAAAAATAAAATAATATAAAATAAAATAAAATAAAATAAAAGAGACAATACATTTGTTTTTAGTATGTTGGCAGAATCATGCAGCCACGACCACTGTCTGCTTTTAGAACATTTCATCACTCCAAAAATAGTCCATATCCATTATCAATGACTCCTCATCACTCCTTGTCCCCTTGGTCCCTGGCAACCGTGAATCTAATTTCTGAATGTCTCTATAGATTTGCCTATTTTGGATACTTCATTTAAACGAAATCATACACGATGTGGTTTTTCTTATGAATGGTTTATTTCACTTAGCATGTTTTCTTTTCTTTTTTTAAGATTTCATTTTTTTTAAGTGATCTCTTCGCCAGCATGGGGCTCAAACTCACAATACTGAGATCAAGAGTCACATGCTCTACCCACTGAGCCAGCCAGGTGCCCCTCACTTAGCATGTTTTCAAGGTTCATCCATGTTGTAGCATGTATCAGTACTTTGTTTCTTTTTGTGGCTGAATAATATTGCACTGTATGGATATGCCATATTTTGTTTATCCATTCATCAGTGATGGGCATTTGACTTGTTTCCACTTTTTGGCTATGACGAATAATGCTGCTATGAACATTTGTGTACAAGGTTCTGTGTAAACATGTCTTAATTTCTCTTGTATATATACCTAGGATATATTGCAGGATCATATGGTAACTCTATGTTTAACTTTTTGAGAAACTTCTAGACTGTTTTCCAAAATGGCTGCATGATGCGATTTTCTCACCAACAGTGTATGAAGATTTTTATTTCTCCATATCCTTGTTAATACTTGTTATTGTCTATCCTTTTTATTTTAGCCATTCATCCCATTGTAGTTTTGATTTGCATTTCCCTAAAGATTAGAGATTTTGGTCATCTTTTCATGTGCTTGTTAGCTATCTATACATGTTTCTTGGAGAAATATCTATTCAGATCTTTTGTCCAATTTTGTGTTATTTGACTTTTTATTATTGAGTTGCAAAATTTATATATCCTAGAGACAAGTCCATTACCATATGTGTATGATTTGTAAATATTTTCTTCTATTCCATAGTTTGTCTTTTTATTTTCTTGATGATATCCTTTGAAGCACAAAAAGATTTTTCAAATTTTTAGGAAATCCAGTCTATTTTTTCATTTACAATGTATTCTTTTGGTGTTATATCTAAGAAACCATTGCCTATTCCAAGGTCATGAAGACTTATTCCTGTTTTCTTCTGTCTGACAGTTTTAGCTCTTCCATGTAATTCTGTGTATATAGTGTAAGGTAGGGATCCAACTTCATTCTTTTGCATGTGAAGATCCAGTTGTCTCAGTACCATTTGTTGAAAAAAAACTATTCTTTCCCATTGAATTGTCTTGACACTCTTGTAGAAAATTAGCAATAGGCTTCTACTTTTTTTTTCTTTTAAGATGAGCTCTCTCTGTCTCTCTGCCCCTTTATGATTTCAGCCCATGTCGCATACCATGGGACCGCCTAGGCCCTGAGTCTGCCTGACCTTTCAGTGGAAAGGTCCATTATTCTCTAATTCCCTGTTTCTCTCCAATTGTAGAAAGCAAAAATCTTATTGGCTCAGCCCACTCTAGGGGTTGGCTTCTTTTTGGTCAGGTACCTGCTATTGTCCAATTAGCTGTGGCTAGAGTGGAGAGCTGGGGCATGTAGCCCACATCTAGGGTGACCAACTCATCCAGGTTTGCCTAGAACTTTTCTGGTTTTAGCACCGAAAGTCTCATTTTCCCCAAACCTTCTCAGTCCTGGGCAAACCAAAATGGTTTTGGCCTCCTCAGCAGCACTGTATGTAGGGTTGGGTGGGTTATTCATAAGAGGGACAATGTGCACATTCAGCACAGTGTTTTGACTCTCAGTGAATCAAATTGGTAAGTGCATTCAAAAAATGCAGTCCTAGAAGCATTATCAATCCTTGTTGGGCACTGTGTGCTTAGGGCCTTGATATGAGACAACTTTTAGACATGGCCCTTGGGAAGACCCAACAAACAAAACAGAAAGAAAAGCTGTGTACAAAAGATCTAAATCTAGGGATGGAAATCTGGTGGCCCACAGGCCAAACTCAGTTGTCTTACTCAGCCAACAAGGCTGTTTAATAAAATTTGTGTTTGAATGCTTCTCAGGCTGCCAGGCTCCCTCCTCCCTGTTACTGTCCACGTGTCTCTCTACACGCAAACATCATCTGACTGATCCTGGTGTTTGAGTTTATAAGCCCCGGCCTAAAGAACCCCATTTATACTATCCCTTGTCTGGTGGTGAGAGAAAGAAAAAGGTTAAGTGTTCAGGAGTTGAGAAATACTATTGCCCACTGCAGAAATGATCACTCGGGCATTGATCATTGGGATTGGGATAATTTAAGTGCATCACATGATTCATTAGTTAATAATACTTCATGGACATCACCAGTACTCGGTCATTGGGCGTCTGCCTTCAGCTCAGGTCATGATCCCAGGGTCCTGGGATTGGACCCCGCATCAGGCTCCCTGCTCCGCGGGAAGCCTGCTTCTCCCTCTCCCACTCCCCCTGCTTGTGTTCCCTCTCTCGCTGTGTCTCTCTCTGTTAAATAAATAAATAAAATCTTTAAAAAAAAAAAAAAAGTACTCCAAGAGGAATCCTTAGGAAAGGTTCAAATTGGCATAGGGGAAGCAACCAGAAAATTCACAAGTCTGTGAAGATTTGGGCATCCCCAGAAGCAAACCCTGAGGTGAGGATCTGAGTGGGAACAGTTCACCGGGAGAAGATCCCAGGGAACCCTATAGAGAATGGGAACCTGACTGGGGGGCAGAAAGCCAATAAAAGGCACATCAGTGAGAAATCTGTGAGCGATAGGAGACCAGAGCCTCAGAGCTGTCCCTCAGGAGGAGCGAGGGGAGTAAGCTGGGGTATTTTTTCACCAATGTGTGTCAGCCATTGCTTGAGGGCTGCTTCCTGGGGGCATGAAATCCCTGACACTCCCAGCCTGCACCACAGAAAGCCCTGAAGTGAACAGAATAGACAAGGCCCCTGGCAGTTGAAATTCAGGCCACATCCGCTGTCCTGGCACCTGCTGAGGGCATGGGAGCGGCAGCCGGTCTCTCTCTCTCTCTCTCTCTCTCACACACACACACACACACACACACACACACACACACACTGTCACTGTAGTACCCATGTCTCACAGGAACATCATACGTCTGTCCTGAAAGGCAGGTGGTTTGGAACATTAGATTTTGTTGGTCAGCATTCTCGGCTGTGAGCCCCAGAGTTGCCCCAGCTGAGAGAAGCAGACAAGAAAAATATTACTGAGTATTGTGCGGCTCATGGAATCTCTGGGAGGGCCAGGGGGTCGGCCGTGACGCGGGATGTCCCACTGAGCACTCCACTGGTCTGCACAGAGCTGCCACAGGGCACTGTCCCTCACCTGTGTCCTGCATAGAAATAAATGAAGACCACCGAAAGGAGAACGAGAGGAGGCCATTTATTTCAGACCGCTGTGGCAAGGGTGTCCACCATTTGCATTTGGCAGAGGCTCTAGGGCAGGTAGGGGAGCAGGGATGCTGTAAGGTGGGAAAAAGGAAAGGCTTCAGGTGCAGGGTATCCGATGCACCTGGGTATGTGGCTTTATCGGGTTGGTCTTGAGTTGGAAGCAGAGGCAAAAAAGTAGGGAAACTGGCAGTCGTTGATCAAGTCCTGGCTGTGTGGGGCTGGGTTATGGCAATTTGGCTGCCCGGGCTCATGGCTGCAGAGATTTGGGTCAGCGTGCTTTTTTCACACGTGGTCTGACTGACCGTTATCCAGTTGTATCTTCGGTCTGTCACCCCCCAAAGTCACAAGCCTCTGCTACAGTCCTCTGCAGTCAGAACCCACGTGGTACCTGCTTCCTAGGCTTGCTGTCTTCTGAATGGGGTAGAGTCCAGATCAGGGGCCTGAGCTGCAGAGGGGCACCTAGCTCTTCCCTGGGGTGGGCACCTGTGGGAGACATTCACCCACAAGAGGAAGGGGCTCAAAGACACTGAGAAGACACACAACATGACCAGTGTCCACCATGTAAGTACAGCTAGTGACCAAAGAGTCACAAAACTTCGGAGGTTGGATCAGAATATTTCGTGAATCAATGGATAAAAAGAGAAAGGATTTCTATGTACATGTTCCTCTAGGGGATGCAACTTAAACCTATTTTTCCAGAGAAAGTACAGAAAGTTCAAAAAACACCAGGAAATCCTCATGTTCTCTCCACCAAAAAAATGACCACAGTTAACATTTAGACATAGTGTGTTTCCTTGGTCCTTTTTTTAAAAATAAGTGTTGAGATCACACTGTATACACAATCTCATATTATGCTTTTTGGTAACACGAGCATTTCACCACTTCACTAAAACTCTGTAAACATCATTTTATAACTTCATGGTGTTCCATTGTGTGGCTGTGTATGCATAGTTTGTGTAGCTATGCCCAGAATGGGCTATTCAGATTATCTCTCATTTTCATTGCTCTCATGAGCATAAATCCTCGTCTCTGTTTCTAAGTGTGATGGAGTTTTAGAAGGCAATTACTAAGCAAGAAAAGCTTTCGCTTTTTTTGACCCATGGTCTACAGGGCTATTTGCAAAGACAGGAGCGGGGACTAGCTTTAATAATCTTTGTACTATCTGTTCTCTCTTGCTGAATGAAAGACTCTCACCAGCAGAGAGGGACAGGGTAAGTGAGGACAGTATATAGAAATAAACCTTCAGGAAGGAGAGGTTTTCTGAAAAACTGTCCTGAGATGCCTCCTGGCTTGGATTTCTTATGGAATGGTTTATCATCTGCGGAGACACCCTGCAAGTGTATGCGAGAGATTTTTTACTGGCTTGTGGTTTGTAAAGAGAGCAGGGAAGCTCATGCTGATTCTGCATAAATGATGACACATTTTGTGGTAAATACAGTGGCAGGCAACACGTGATACTCCATTTTTTGATTGGGGTGAAGAGATTGAATATCTTTTCAAAAGTGCGTATCCTGGGGCACCTGGCTGGCTCAGTTGGGGGAGCATGTGACTCTTGATCTCGGGGTTGTGGGTTCGAGCCCCTCGTCGGGTGTAGAGATTACTTAAAAAAAGTGCATATCCTAAATATCAACACATAGGGCGGAGCGTCACAAATGTTAGTGGCCCATCAGAGGCCCATGAGGGGCTTATGGAAGCACAGGATTTTGATTTGTATTTCTAATTATTCGCTGATGCAGTTGGTTCTGGGGACACTTTGGGGTTTTGTTAAATCTGGTATGAACTATAAAGAGAGGAATCATACACACCTTCAAATAATATAATTTGAGAAAAGGAAATCTCTAGGCTCACTTCATGTTCGACCATGAACAATGGTTACTTGTGAGGCAAATGCTATGGCAAAGGGCCAGGGCTCCCCCAGGTCTCCTTTGACAAAATAAGATGGATAAAGCCGGGGGGCTAAGGAGGAGCAAGCCTGTGTTTGGGAGCTCTGGGCTCCACCAGGCTCCTTGCATGAGAAAACTCTTTTTTATTTTTCATTTTCTTTTTTAGTTATTTTTTATTGTGGTAAGAATAACATAAAACTTACCATCTTAACTATTTATCTTTTTTAAAAGATTTTATTTATCGGAGAGAGTGAGCACAAAAGCGGAGGGGAGAGGGCCAGGACAGAGGCAGAGAGAGAAGCAGACTCCCTGCTGAGCAGGGAACCCAAGTCGGGGCTCTATCCCTGGACCCTGAGATCATGACCCAAGCCAAAGGCAGACCCTTAAACAACGGAGCCACCCAGGTACCCCCCATCCTAATCATTTCTAAGTGTACAGTCCAGTAAGTATTAAATACATTCACATTGTTGTACAACCAATCTCCTCATCTTGCAAAACGGAAACTCTGTACCCATTGAAAAACAGCTCCCTCCAGCCCCTGACAACCACCATTCCACTTTCTGTCTCTATGAATTTGCTTACTCTAATACCTCATATAAGTGAAATCAGACACTATTTGTCTTCTGGTACCTTATTTCACTTAGCATTATGTCCTCAGGTTTCATCTGTATTGTAACATGTGACGTAACTTCCTTCCTTTTTAAGGATGAGGAGTATTCCATTGTCTGTGTATGCTATATTTTGTTTATCCATCCATCAGTTGAGGGACACTTGGATTGTTTCCATTTTTTTGTTGTTGTTATTGAAGTATAGTTGACATACAGTGTCATATTAGTTTCAAATGTACAACATAGTGATTCAACAATTCTATCCGTTTCTCAATGCTCACCATGATAAGTATAGTCACCATCTGTCACCATATAATGTTATTACAATATTATTGGCTATATTCCCTAAGCTGTACTTTTCAACACTGTGATTTATTTATATTATAACTGGAAGTTTGTACCTCTTAACCCCCTTTCCCTATTTCATCCAACCCCTCTGCTGTCTCCCCTCTGGCAACCACCAGTTTGTTCTCTGTATTTATGAGTCTATTTCTGTTTTGTTTGTTCATTTGTTGTGTATTTTAGAGTCCACATATAAGTGAAATCATATGGTAGATGTCTTTGTCCAACTTATTTCACTTAACCTAACAACCTCTAGGTCTATTTATTTTGTCACAAATAGCAAGATTTCATTCTTTTTTATGGTTAAGGAATATTCCATTATGTATTTGTACCACCTCTTGTTCATCCATTCATCTATTGATGGACACTTGGGTTGCTTCCATATCTTGGCTATTTTTTTTTTAAAGATTTTATTTATTTGAGAGAGAGAAGGCACGAGCAGAGGGGATGGGCAGAGGGAGAGGGAGAAGCAGACTGCTGAGCAGGGAGCCCAATGCGGGACTCGATCCCAGCACCCTGGACCTGAGCCGAAGGCAGCCGCTTAACCAACTGAGTCACCCAGGCGCCCGTATCTTGGCTATTGTAAATAATGCTGCAATAAGCAGGAATGCATGTGTCTTTTCAAATTAGTGTTTTTGTTTTCTTTGGGTAAATAGCCAATGATGGAATTACTGGATCATATGGTATTTCATTTTTAATGTTTGGAGAACCCTCCATACTGTTTTCCACAGTGGCTGCACCGATTTACATTCCTACCAAGGGGGCAGGAGGGCTCCTTTTTCTCCACATCTTCACCAACAGTTGTCATTTCTTGTCTTTTTGATAAAAACCATTCTGTGGTTATAACCAGATGTGAAGTTAGTTCCCATTGTCATTTTGATTTGCATTCCCCTGATAATTAATGATGTTGTGCATTTTTTCATATGTCTCTTGGCCATTTGTATGTCTTCTTGGAAAAATGTCTATTCAGATCCTCTGCCCATTTTTAAACAGATTCTTTTGTTGTTGTTATTGAGTTTTACAAGTTTATTACTAATTTCATTACTAATAATTACTAATACTAATATTATACTAATATTACTATACTATACTAATACTAATAAATTCTAATTTCATTACTAGTAATCAGTCTTCAAATTTTCTATTTCTTCCTGATTCAGTTTTGTTTTGTTTTGTTTTTTCCTGATTCAGTTTTGGAAGATTGTATGCTCCTAGGAAATTATCCATTGCTTCTAGGTTGTTCAGTTTAGTTTTTCATGGCATTCTCCTATAATTCTTTTTATTTCTGTGGTGTTGGTTTTTATTTCTCCACTGTCATTTCTGATTTTATTTATTTGGGTGCTCTCTCTTTTTTTCTCAATGAGTTTGGCTAAAAGTTTATCAATTTTATCTTTTTATAAAAACAAGATCTTAGTTTCATTGATCTTACGAGAGTTTGTTTTGTTTTGTTTTGTCTCTATTTCACTTATTTCTGCTCTAATCTTTTTTTTTTTTTTTAAGATTTTATTTATTTAATTGACACAGAGAGAGAAAGCACAAGTAGGCAGAGAGGAAGGGAGAGAGAGAGGGAGAAGCAGACTCTCCACTGAGCAGAGACCCGGATGTGGGGCTCGATCCCAGGACGCTGGGATCATGACCTGAGCCGAAGGCAGACGCTTACCCGACTGAGCCACCCAGGCGCCCCTAATCTTTACTATTTCTTTCGTTCTACTAACTTCGGGTTTTGTTTGTTCTTCTATTTCCTTTAGATGTAAGGTTAGATTGTTTATTTAGGATTTTTTTATTTCTTAGGTATCACCATAAACTTCCCTGTTATAACTGCTTTTGCTGCATCCCAAAGATTTAGGACTGTTTTATTTTGATTTGTCTCCATGTATTTGTTAATGTCCTCTCTGATTTCTTCATTGATCCATTGGTTGTCTAGTAGCATATTGTTTAGCACCCATGTGTTTGTAGGTATTTTTCAGGTTTTTTTCTTGTAATTGATCTATAGTTTCATATCATTGTGGTAAGAAAAGATGCTTGATATGATTTCAATCTCTTTAAAATTTATTGAGACTTGTTTTGTAGTCTAACCTGTTCTATTCTGGAGACTGTTTCATGTGCACTTGAAAAGCATGTGTATTCTGCTGTTTGGGGATGGAATGTTCTCTTAGGTTCATCTGGTTTAATGTGTTGTTCAAAGGCACTGTTTCCTTATTGATTTTCTTTCTGGATAATTATCTGTTTATGTAAGTGGGGTATTAAAGTCCCTTTTATTATTGTATTGCTATCCATTTCTCCCTTTGTGTCTGTTAATATTTGTTTTATTTATTTAGGTGCTCCTATGTTGGGTGCATAGATTTTACAATAGCTATATAGTCTTGTTGGATTTATTCCTTTATTGTTATTAGTGTCCTTCTTTGTCTCTTACTATAGTCTTTGTTTTAAAGTCTATTTTGTCTCATATAAGTATTGCTACCCTGGCTCTTTTCTTCTTCTTCCCTTTGCATGGAATGTCTTTTGGCATCCCTTCACTCTCAGTCTTATGTGTCTTTAGGTCTGAAGTGAGTCTCTTGTAGGCAGCATATCTATGGGTCTTGTTTTGTTATGAATGCAGTCATCCTATGTCTTTTGATTGGAGCATTTAGACCATTTATATTTAAAATAATTATTCATAGGTATATACTTATTGCCATTTTGTTAATTATTTTCTGGTTGTTTTTGTAGTTCTTCTCTGTTTCTTTCTTCTCTTGCTCTCTTCCTTTGTGGTTGGATGGCCTTCTTTAGTATTGTGCTTAAATTTCTCTTTATTTTTTGTGTATCTATTATAGGATTTTGATGTGTGGTTACCTTTGAGTTAATATATAACATTCTATGTGTATAGCAGTTTCTGTTGTTAATGGTCACTTAAGTTTGAACATATTCTAAAAGCACTACATTTTTACCTTCCCACTCCATGTTTATGTATATGATGTCATCTTTTACATTTTTAAAATGTGTATCCTTTGACTAATTTTTGTAGATAAAATTGATTTTACTACTTTTGTGTTTTAACCTCTACACTGGCTTTATCAGGGAGTAATTTACTACCTTTATTGTATATTTGCTTTTACCTGTAAAAATTTTTTCCTTTCATAATTCTTACTTCTAGTTATGGTCTTTTTTTCCACTTAAAGTAATTCCCTTTAGGGGCATCTGGGTGGCTCAGTTGGTTAAGCATCTGCCTTCTGTTCAGGTCATGATCCCAGGGTCCCGGTATCGAGTCCTGCATTGGGCTCCTTGCTCAGTGGGGAGTCTGCTTCTCCCTCTCCCTCTGCCTCTCCCCACCTCTTGTGTGCTCTCTCTGCTCTCAAATAAATAAAATCTTTTTTAAAAAGCATTATTTAAAAAAAATATTCCCTTTAACATTTCTTGTAAGGCCAGTTTAGTCACGATGAACTCCTTAACTTTTGTTTGTCTGGGAAACTCTATCTCTCCTTCAATTCTGGATGATAGCCTTGCTGAGTAGAGTATTCTTGATGGCAGGTTTTTCTCTTTCAACACTTTGAATATATCATGCCACTCTCTTCTTGTCTACAAAGTTTCTGCTGAAAAATAAGCTGGTAGTCTTATTGGGTTTTTCCTGTATATAACTGTTTTCTCTTCCCTTGCTGTTTTTAAATTTTCTTTTTAGCATTACTTTGCCATTTTAATTATTATGTGTCTTGATATGGACCTCCTTGGGTTGATCTTGTTAGGGGCTGTCTGTGCTTCCTTGACCTTAATGTCTATCTCCTTCCCAAGATTAGGGAAGTTTTCAGCTATTATTTCTTCAAATAAGTCCTATGCCCCCTTCCCTCTATCTTCTCCTTCTGGGATCCCTGTAATGCGATTATTATTATATTTGATGATGTTTCAGGTTTCCCTTAACTTATTCTCTTTTTTTTATTATTCTTATTTCTTTTTGCTATTCAGCTTGGTTGCTTTCCATTACCCTGCTTCCAGATCACTGATTTGTTCTTCCATATCCTCTAGTCTGCTCTTGATTCCCTCTAGCTTATTCTTTATTTCAGATATTATATTCCTTAGCTCTGAATGTTTCTTTTTAAATTTTCTCTTTGTTGAAGTTGTCACTGAGTTCATCCACTCTTTTCTCAAATCCAGTGAGTATCTTTATGACCATGACTTTGAACTCTTCTTTATCCATTCCTATGTCTTTTGATTGGAGCATTTAGGCCATTTATATTTAAAGTAATTATTGATAGGTATGTACTTATTGACATTTGTTATTTGTTTTCTGGATGTTTTTGTAGTTCTTCTGTTCCTTTCTTCTTCTCTTGCTCTCTTTCTTTGTGATTGATGAGTTTCCACAGTGTTATGTTTGGCTTTCTTTCTCTTTATTTTTTTGTTTATCTATCATAGGTTTGGGGTTTGTGTTTACCATGAGGTACATATATAACATCCTAAGTAAATAACAGTTGACATTAATTTGATGATCATTTAAGTTCAAACACATTCTTTTTTAAAAAGCCAAGAAAACAAAAAGAAAAAAAAAACTTTCTTTTTTTCCCCCCTTCTATTCTTTTCTCTTATACTCCCTTCTCCATGTTTCATGTATTAGTTCTCATATTTTACATCTTTTGTTAGTCTGGGAAACTCTTTATCTCTCCTTTAATTCTGAACAACTACAACTAGCTGTGGAAGGTCTGTTCTGTCCGTCTTCAGGTCATTTCTAGAGTTGGTTGCATAGATAGAGTTATAGTTCTGTGTGTCCATGGGACAAGGTGAACTGAGGACCCTCCTACTCTACCATCTTCCCCTGTTTATATATTTCTTCTTCAGCATTCTTTAGAATGGTGATTCTCAGGGTGGAAGGAAAGAGATACAGTTGTAAAATAGAAGAGGTTAAGTAAAACTCTGTAGTCTTAAATTTGAATTGGAAACATCAGTTGAAACTATGATATAGTCTTTATAAAATAAAGTGAACCGCTTTTTTTTCTATGTCTTTCCACTGGAAAAGCTTTGGGAAAAAAAACCCTGACAATCTCAGTTTCAGTGAACACCCCTAGCATGTGAACTATTCTCCAAATCATTTGCCATTAAAAGGAACCAGAACTCCTTGGAAAAATCACTAATCAAATAACCAGTCCAGGTTTGAGACTGGAAATGTACAAGGTAAGCCTGGATTTCCTATCATGTTAGAAAGCAAGGAAGTTATCAAAGCTACTGGAGTCCTAACAAAAGGGTGAGAAGTCAACTTGAAGGGCTCCCACTGACCAAAGATAGCTTAATTTGACCTCTAAGACAGGATCTTCTCTAGTCACAAACAGACCTTGAAAACTGAATGGTCTCTTAATCCCACTTCAGTAAAAACCTCCTATCACTCCTGCACTGTGTTGAATATGGTACTATCTGGAATACCAAGTTTGAATCTTCTTAAGGCTATATCTGGAGAAGGAGTAGCCAAAAAGATTTCAGATTTCCCCAAACCTATTTGATTTTTCTATTCCCCACCTTCTCAACCTCATCCTATTTTCTCCCACTCACACCTCTACACACAGACATACCATCCCCTTGCCCCTTCCCTCATCAAAAAGGCCTTCTTATTCTTGTGAGAACAGCTTTCACATGATATCCTCTCTGTACCCTTTCAATGGCTATAAACTCAGTGATCTGAATCAACCAATTTTTGGCTCTTGCTATGTCAACAGATGGTTTTGAAGTTTAGAAAGACATTTTATGGGGTGCCTGGGTGGCTCAGTCAGTTAAGCCTCTGACTCTTGATCTCAGCTCAGGTCTCATAAAGATATGCTTTATGTCTTCAAACCTGATACCCTTCCCTGCCCTGGCCCTGGTGGTCAATCTCAGTATCACTAAAAGTAGACCAACTAGACATTATGTGTCACTGAGGAATGCAATATAAAGTGTACAGCACCACCTAGGAAACAATTTTACCTAAAATGTTGAACCTGAATCTAATTGAGATTTTAAATATAACTACCAATTGAGATAAAATGAAAGGGTGGAGTAAAAATTAGATAACACCATGAGAAAACAAACAGATAAATTATGGAACATTCTATAAGATAAAGCATGTGCAAAATAGGGAGGGGTAGGTGCTGTAGAAATAAAACCGAATATAACATGTGGACCTTATCTGAATCTTGACTCAGGCAAACTTATTATAGAATACATTTTTTATACATCCCTGATTTTTTTATGCAATCAGAAAATTTTGACTATAGAATAATCTGATTTTTTAAAAGATTTTTTAGAAAGATTTTATTTATTCATTTGAGAGAGAGAGAAAGTGTGAGTGAGAGAGAGAGAGCACAAGCAGGGGGGAGGGGTAGAGGGAGAAGCAGACTCCCGGCCAAGCAAGGAGCCCAATGCGGGACTCAATCCCAGGACCCTGAGATCATGACCTGAGCCGAAGAAAGACACTTAACCAACTTAGCCACCCAAGCACCCTTTTTTAAGATTTTTTTTAAAGTAGTCTCTACGCCCAACGTGGGGCTCGAACTCACAACCCCAAGATCGAGTCACACGTTCCACCAACTGAGCCAGCCAGGCACCCCTAGAATAGATACTCTCTGAAATCAAGGATTCATCATTTCTTTTGTTAGAAGTAATAATGACATTGTGCTCTTAATAGAAAAATGTTCTTGTGTTTTAGAACTACATATTGAAGTACGTAGGAGTAAAATGACATGCTATCATGGACTTGCTTTAAAAGAGTTTTTCAAATTCAATCTAGAATAACTAACCTGACAAAATGTCCAGGATATATTAAGTTGCAAAATGCAAGTTGCAAATCAAAATGCGTAACATAATTATATTTCATCAATATAAAGACTTGTGATCAGATGATATGGAAATAGGTATAGACAGGACAATGTAGGGGGTGCCTGGCTGGCTCAGTCTATAGAGTATGCAACTCTTGATCCTAGGGTTGTGAGTTTGAGCCCCACATTGGATGTAGAAATTATTTTTTAAAAAGTCTTTATTAAAAAAATGAAATGACAATGAACATGTGGGTAAAATTTAGGAATAAAATGCACAAAATGTAAATAATGGTTACCTTGGGGAAGATGTTACTTTGGAAAGAAATGGAACTTTGAAGTATATCTTTTTATAATTGTTTTAAGTTTTGCTGTAATGAGGGATATTTACTTTTTTGTTGTTTTGGGGTTTTGTCAAATAAAAAATTAAAAAGCTTAAAATCACAAACTTCAAATTTAAACCTGTCATGCTAATTGCATACATAGAAGAATGCATAGAGAATATCTGGAAGGGTCCAAATCAAGAGTTAGTGGTGATTACCTCTGAGAACTGATATTTGGGAGAGTGGACAAGACAACTAGAATTTCAACCTACAGACCTCAGTACTGATTGAAACTTTTATTTATTTTTTATTTTTTTTAAGATCTTATTTATTTATTTGACAGAGAGAGAGAGAGCACAAGCAGGGGGAGTGGCAGGCAGAGGGAGAAGCAGACGCACTGCTGAGCAGGGAGCCCGACGTGGGGCTCAATCCCAGGACCCTAGGACCATGACCTGAGCTGAAGGCACACTTAACCGACTGAGCCACCCAGGCGCCCTGATTGAACCTTTTATAATAAGCATCAAGTGAATTCACCATTGAAATAAAAGGGATAAATTTGGGGCACCTGGGTGTCTCAGTCTGTTAAATGTCAGGTCATGATGCCACAGGGTCCTGGGATCGAGCCCCACAACGGGCTCCCCCTTCAGGGGGGAGTCTGTTTGTCTCTCTCCCTCTGCCCCTCTGCTCGTTCTCTCTCTTTCAAATAAATAAAATCTTTAAAAAGAAAAAAGGGAATAAAGTTAATGCAGAAACTCAGAGCCTGGAAAAAAACAACTAACCCCAAAATCTTTTTATATACAACTGATCAGCTTCTTAAGAAAGTATATTTCATCAAGTATCTGCTTTTTTTTAAAAAAAAAAAAAAGAAGAAACACTACAATGCCAACAACTGAATAATACAAACACAAATATGATCATGATCAGCTTCAGGCTTAAAATCCTGAATTGAATCCCAGCTTTGTTACTACAGATCAAAGTGTTCATATATCTCAAAGAGAACTTGTTGTGTGTGGCCAGATGCACTCTGCTGTGATATTTAATAAAGCTAGCAATTAAAGTGATAAGACCGTGATTGTGATTTATTACAGCACAGATGGCATGCACCTTTGAGACAAATGTCCCCAGGACCTCTGCTTGCCTTTCTGCCTCAGTCACAATACTAGCCAGTGACTGTCTCCCTACATCTGAAGCCAGGCGCGGGGACCACGTGGCCATCTTGACAGACCATCTTGTGCACCTGCAGTGAGAGTGCTTGAAAAGATGTCCTGGAGGCTTCAGCAGGAGCTGCATCAGGTGCCTTTCTCACAGCTGCTCGGTGTGGCCTCTTCCTCATCCCCCTTGTCCCCTCCATCCAACCGAGGGAGAGGTTTTCTGCTCAAGCCCTCCTTGCTGCAGGCGGGAAGCACTTGTTGCCATTGCAGTTTGCCCCCATCTCTGAGATTGCAGTCCTTTTGCCCAGATGTTCCTTCCGCAGTGCTCATGCACCTCCCCATCTTATTGTGATGGGTCTCACCAGTCATTGCTCTTAGCCGCTTTCTTCTGAATCCAAACACAAAACTGTTCGCTTTGTCTCTTGGTTTCATTTCTCTCAGGGTGTTCAGCTTTCTGCCAGTCTTCTTTTTGGAGAGCCCCCACTGTCCCCAGTAACTGTAGAAGTGTGCTCTTACAGTGGACATCCATATATTTGAGGCTAGAAATTGGAACATACTATATTTGTAAACACTGATTGATGGAGGCTGGCATTTATTTTGAGGGCAAAATTTCCAATCATTCATGGACGGATCACATTCATGAGCCCCCCCCTTTTTTTTTGTCATGCCCATATAAATAAGCTAAGTTCCTACCCAAAAGCAGATGCTTCAGACTGAGATATTACCATTTAATGTAATTGATACTGCCTTTTTTTTTTTTTGAGAGAGAGAGAGAGAGAAAGAGAGCAAGTGGTAGTGGGGAGGGGAGAGGGAGAATCCCAAGCAAGTTCCTCATTCAGCATGGAGCCCCACAGTGGGCTCCATCCCACAACCCTGAGATCATGACCTGAGCCAAAATCAAGAGTGTGGCATTTAAGCAACTGAGCCACCCAGGTGCCACCTGCCCCCCACTATTTAAGTAGGCTCCATGCCCACTGTGGAGCCCAACACAGGGCTTGAACCCATAACCCTGAGATCAAGACCTGAGCTGAGGGGCACCTGGGTGACTCAGTCAATTAAACATCTGCCTTTGGCTCAGGTCATGATCTCAGGTCCTGGGATAGAGCCCCACATCAGGCTCTCTACTCAGTGGGGAGTCTGCTTCTCCCTCTCCCTCTGCCACCCCCCCTGCTTGTGCTCTCTCCCTCTCTCTCTGTCAGATAAATAAATAAAAATATTTTTTAAAAAAGACCTGAGCTGAGATCAAGAGTAGGGCGCTAGCCGACTGAGCTGCCCAGGCACCCCTATATAGCTTTTTAAAGGCAGTCCTTGTTATGGGCAGAGTATGGCTCTGCAGAAGTTCTTAGAATGTTAAGTAATGTGGAGGGTGGCCCTGGAGGTAGGAGAAAGGAGAGGGCTTCCTTGGAGGAAGGCAAGAAGCCTACCCAACACGGCAGCAGCAGGAAGGGGTGGGGGTGAGAAGGGCTGACCCTTGTAAAGAGATGTGCCCAGTGGCTTTCCAGAGCTGAAATAGCTTCTGTCAAGTGTGAAGTTTTAATTTTCTGTATTTTTAGTTTGTGACTGGACAATCTTGTATTCTCGGTGCCTTGTGGAAAAAAGAGAAATCAAGGCCTGTGCCCATACTTTGGGATGAAGTGAACTCACAGGATAAATAAGGATTAAATTCACTGGCAAGTGATAGAAATCTGAAAGTGAGAAAGTTCAAGCAAGATAGAAATTGTTTTCTCTCTCAAGTAAACCAAATCCAAAGATAACTAGTTCAGGACTGGGAAGTGGGGGGTGCGATGACCAGCAGGAACCTGGGGTCCTCTTACTCTGTTGCTCCACCAACTTGTGGCATTGACCTATGATCTGAAGTGACTGCCTGAGTGCCACCAGGATCCCATGCCAGCTCCCAGGGAGGGGGAAGGAGGGGAAGAAAGGCCCCCTCCACCCTCTAAAGACAACCCATCAAGCTCCACATGACGCTGCTACTCATCTAATTGACCAGAATATACTCACGTGACCACATCGAAAGGGAGGCTGGGAGACGTAACTTTTGTTTTAGGTGCTCATGGATTCAGTTAGAAATCAGAAGTTCTGTTAGTGCGGAAGGAGAGCAGAGTGACATCAGCATGTGGTCGGCAGGACAGTTGGCCCCCCCAAAGATGTTCATGTCCTAATCCCCGGAACCTGGGAATGTCACCTTATATGGCAAGAAGGACTTCACAGATGTCCTGAAGGATCTTGAGACAAGGAGACAAGGAGATTATCCTGGATTATCTGGGCGTCCCCGTATCACCACTTGAATCCTTAAAAGAAGAGACTCTTCCTGGCTTTTGTCAGAGGGAGCTGCTTCCTACAGAAGCAGGACCAGAGAGACTAACACTGCTGGCTCTGAAGATAGAAGGGGCCACAAGCCAAGGAATGTGGCGGGGGGGGCCTCTAGAAGCTGGAAAAGGCAAAGGAACAGATTTCCTAAAGAGCTTCCAGAAGGAATACAACCCTGCTGACACCTTGATTTTAGCCCAGTGAAACTCACATCACACTTCTGAAACCTCCAGAACTGTAAGAAAAGAAATTCATCTTGTTTTAAGCTGCTGAATTCGTACTGATTTGTTACAGCACAATAGGAAACAAAAGGTATACAACCAAAAGTCTATGCTGCAACCATGCTGACATTAAAGTGGTCCAGACATGGACTAGAAGTGAGGAACACCCAGCAGGGTATGGCAAGGGATTCATACATACTCACCCAGGATCCTTAGCCATAATCCCTGGAGACAGGGCTGGACTTCCTGCAGACATGCAGGATGAGGCCAACGCTGTTATTAAATATTAAAGGAGAGGATGACTTCCCCTTCTTGGATGTTGCAAAGCAAGTTATATTATCCACTCTTGCCCCTCACAAATCTGTGTTCCTGGGAAGAGAACCATGACAGGGACTAGACTGCACTATCTAGAGACAGTAGTGTCGTGGAAAGTCAGGATCGAAAGGCCCAGATTTCATTCCTCCATTCATGCAGCATGCATTCGTTGAGTACCTACAGGTTGTCATGAAGTCTGGACACATAAATCATCATTTGTGTTTTACAAATTGCAGATGTCCTCGGGGACATTGTGCGTGTTTGCCTGTATTCCCAGACTCTGGGGACACCTGCCTTGTGCTCTAGAAAGCAGTGAACCAGACGGACATGGGCGTGCTCCTGTGGAGGTTATGGTGGACAAGGAAAGCAAAGGACTCCACAGGGATGACTCTCGGGAGGGAGGGGCGCTGGGACGGGTCTGCACTCACTAGTTCACATTGTGGTCCGATCACTTACCTATCTGCCCCTGGGCAACTTCCCCTCCGGGTGTCTGGTTGCAGAAAACAACATCTAGGGGGGTTGCTAGGATTAAATGAGTTCACACATATTCAAAGCACTTAGAACAATGCCGAGCACATAGTAAGCGCCCAGTGCTTATTAGCTACTCCTGGAATTGTTGCTAGCCTTTTGACCTGGAGCCTGGACCTCATTTCCCTATTTAATAACCTTGTACACCTCACAGGGTCCATAGATTCAGACGAGAGAACAAATGCAAAAGACACTCATATGCTATTAAAACATATTACAAAATATATAGTGCTTTATGGGTTTAGTTACTTTTTTTTAGATTTTACTTATTTATTTGAGAGAGAGAGTGAGCATGAGTGAGGGGGCAGATGGAGAGGGAGAAGCTGACTCCCCGCTGAGCAGGGAGCCCAGCGCAGGGCTCAATCTGACAACCCTGAGATCATGACCTGAGCCGAAATCAAGAGTCGGACACGTGACTGAGCCACCCAGATGCTCCGGCCTTTCGTTAAATCTTATACGCCTACTGATCACCAGTGTGCAAATACGTCGGTTTTAGGTGAAGGGCAAATGCTGTGCGTAATTCACAATTCTCAGGGCCCTTCTCTCTCAAGTGGCCCTGTGCCTGGAGATATCAAGTAAAACAAGACTCCAGATACTAAGTAAGTCGTCCTGTTCTTGCGACAGCTACTCAATGGGTAACAAAACAAATACACATAAAAGCTAGACAACATATAAATCTTACCACTAAGAAAATAAGTCCCAATCCAAACACAGCATGTTGCTCCCAGGCTAGATCTCACAGACACGCAGAGCATCAGTTTCAAAATAATTCCAGAAGAGACTTGGACAACCACCCTGCCTCACTCATTGGTTCGATTAGCTTCAGGGTCCCAATTCCAGCGGGGGCTGACCCAGGTAGGACACAGCGCTGCAGGGACTTGCGGGGCCACCGGCATGGTGGCAGCCAGACCAGGAGACCAAGGGCCACTCTGGTATCTCAGCAGAGTCAGGTTGACAGTGGTTGTTATGGAGACAGCTAGTGTTCTTCATGAATGAACAGCTGTCCCTTTGCTCTGCCCAAAGTGTCTGGGGGACCCAGCTGGCTCCTTACAAAGACGCTCACTGCCAAAGAGGGGGCTCAGAGGCAGAAGTGACCTCGCCTTCTTTGTAGATGTCGATTGAGCTCTGCTATAGAAAACGCTTGACACAAGCCTGTCTTCTCCCCTCCCCACCCCCGGCCCAAACATGGCTCGATTGTGAAAGCAACCATGAATGACCCCGACTGGCTTTTTGCCCTGTGGGTGACTGCACACACTGATTTTTCCCCAACTTTCAAAACCCTTTCTAAAGGGAGTGGTGAGAAAATTCCAGAAAAACACTCTGCCAGTGAATCCAAATACAGAGGGGGGTTACCCCAGACCTTAGAGCAGCCTTTCAAGCATGGAGAGATTTTCCCGAAGATGCCACCTTCTCTCTAGTTGCCAGTCTGCTTATGCTTGCTGAGCTCCTCTGGCTTACTCTGCAAAGTTGAAGCTGGCTGGGTGCAAACTTTGTGCTGTGCTCTCTCTTTGTATCTGCTGTCTGTAGAGCTGAACACCACTTTGCGGTAGGGGATGGAGCCTTGGAGACCAGAGTCCTTATCCTCAGTAAACTCCATAAATCTCTTGGGCTCACCAGTGACAAATCAGATAAAGTGGAATGGAAGTGGATACACCCAGCTGATAGCGGGGCCGCCAGGGGTAAGCCAGTGTGATAAAAAACTTCAGAGCTGAGTCAACGGAGCATGAATTGTTTAAATGCATGGCTTTAAAGCATGGAGGACAGGGCTGCGCAGCCGTCAAAAGAAAAAGGCAGAGCCCCATGTGCTGAGAGGGGACTATCTCGGGACCCTCTGGACACTGACCAAAGTCTGGAGCAGAACAGTATGTATGATGTGCTTCCATTGATGGAGACGGAAAGTGGCAAGGGGAGGAAGAGGATGTGAATTGCAGAGAATAAACCGAGAAGCGTTTCCAAGAATCTGGCAACAGAGATTTCCCTCTAAGGACAGAAACTTTGAGACTGGGAGTTGGGGTGGGGTGGGACTTACTTTTCACTACATGTTGAATTTGTTACAGTATGAATATAATAGCTTTTGATAGCTTTTGAATTTAATTTAAAATAACTTCTAGGGTGCCTGGGTTGCTCCATTGGTTAAGCTACTGACTCTTGATTTCAGCTCATGTCGTGATCTCAGGGTCGTAAGATCAAGCCCCACGTCGGGCTCCATGCTTAGCACAGCATCTGCTTGAGGATTCTCTCTCTCCCTCTTCCTCTGCCCCTCCCCCCCACTCACTCTCTATACATAGCATTCTTTATTTGAGGTAAAGAGAAGCAACACTGTGTGTGTGTATTCAATGCAATCCTGATCCAAATCTCAGCATGCTTTTTTGTAGAAACGGACAAACTGATTCTAAAATTCAAATGGAAATGCAAAAGACCTAGCAGATCCAAAACAAGTCTGGAAAAGAGCAAAGTTGAAAAGCTAACACTACTTGATTTCAAGAATTATTATAAAGCTATGCTGTTTAAAACACCGTGTTATTGGCATAATGGTAGACAAGAGTTCAATGAACAGAATAGAGGGCATGTACATAGAAAATCTGGAAGGATATACAAGAAACTAATGACAGTGACTATCTTCTTTCAGGTTGGGAGCTGGTTGGAGGAAGATCAGGAGGGGGCACTTTTTACTGTCCATATTTAATATGTGAATCATGTGAATGTATTATCTACTTAAAAAATGAAATTCTGTAGCATTTATGCCACTTCTTAAAGTGCAGTTTATGCTAAATTTCCAGTTGGGAGAAAAATTATCAGGAAGTATTGCATACCTTCCATTTGGTAAGCCAAAAAAAAAAAAAGAGAGAGAGAGAAATCAAATTGTCCATCAGATCAATTCAAAACAATGTTTGGATCCTGGGACTCTTGGACTTTCCAAAGACAGTAAGTTATGTCTGAGAAGATGAGGAAATTTTGCACCTGGGAAAGACATTTAGCCTTTGCCTTGGTCACATTCAGTCCCAAAGTCAAGAAATTTTATCAAGAAAGAGGCTGGATTTCTGGTTCCCTCCCCCATATGAGGGCATAGTCCATAAGATTTTTTTTTGTCTTCCTTTCTTTTTTAAAGATTTTTTTCTTTTTATTTATTTTTTTTTTTAAGTAATCTCTATGTCCAACATGGGGCTTGAACTCATGACCCTGATATGGAGTCATTTGCTCTATCCACTGAGCCAGCCAGGTGCTCTTGTCTTTTCTTTTCCTTTTCTTTTCAAAAGCAGCTTTATTGAGGATAAAACAGATTCATTGCAGATAATAAACTGTACAAATTTAAAGTGTATGGTTTGATCTTTGACATATGTATTGAGAACTGTGAAAGTCTTGGCACCAAATACTCCATCCAACCTGCCCCCCTCCTCCCCACACTAAGAGACTCTAGCATGGAGCCCAGCAGCCTAAGCATGTCCCTGGAATGATTGAGCCCCTGTGTGGGAAAGCTCAGACTGTCAGAAGAATTTACTGTTTGTTCCAGCCAAGACCTGATAAGCCCCTGACCTCCTTTCCTTAGAGCATTTACTTTAGAAAACTTGCAATTTTAAATCCTTTCTCCTGTCCTTTTGAAATATATATATGTTTTTACAACTCAAGAATGTCTTTTTCAAGAACCTGGGAGCCTTTCCTTTGAAATGTGACCACCAGGAAGGATGTGGCCTCCCATCTCCCAGTACCTGTGGGAGGGAAGGAGCCTAACTTGGATAAGCACCAGTTAGCAGACACAGATGATCTTCATCACACCCCCTGAACGTCCTTCAGTGCTTTCCTTTAGCTCACCCCACTGATTAAAAGGCCTCCTGCCTTTTGCTTCTGGGGAGTTGAGCTTAGGTGATACTGAGGTCTTTCCCCCATTGCAATAGCACTGAATAACATCAGTCCTATGGCCTTTAACTAGTGTTTGGCTTTGTTTCTCTTTGACAGTATACATCAATGAAATGATCCTCCAAATCAAGGTAGAGAACATATCCAACCCCTACAGAAGTGTCCTTGGACCCCAAGGAAAGCCTCCCTCCTGACCTTTCCCACCCACTGCCCAGTTAGATTTGTTTGCATTTTCTAGAATTTTATATATATGAAATCATACAATATTTATTCTTTTTTTTCTGGCTTCCCCACTCAGAATTATTTTGAAATTCACCCATATTGTGTGTGTCAATAGTCCATTCCTTTTTATTGCTGAGTAATATTCTGTATATACATATATCACATTTTTAAAATCCATTTACCCATTGATGGAGGGAGTTTCCAATTTCAGTTATTACAAATGAAGCTGCTATGAACATATGTGTACAAGTCTTTGTATGGATGAATATCTCCTTTTGATTAAATGTCTAGGAGTAGAGGGGCGCCTGGCTGGCTCAGCTGGAGGAGCATGTGACTCTTGGTCTCAGGGTCATGAGTTCAAGCCCCACATTGGATGTGGAGATTACTTAAATAAATACACATTAAAAAAATAGTAAATAAATATTTAGGAGTGGAATGGCTGGAGCACATAACAGATGTATGTTTAACCTTCGAAAAAATTGCCAAATTCTTGGTTCTAGCAGTTTTCATGTTATTGGTTGGTTTTTTGCAGATTCCCTCAGATTATCTGGTAAAAGGATCTGATAGATGCTCATGTGTGCAAAAAAAGATAGTTTGCTTGTTCTTTTCCAGTCTGTTAGGGCTTTTATTTATTTTTCTTGACCAGTTGTACCCCTCGTACAGTGTTAAATAAAAGCGGTGAGAGCAAGCACTCCTGACTTGTTCCTGATCTGAGGGGGAAAGTATTCAGTCTTTCACCATGAAGTGTGATATCAGACATAGGTTTTTTGTAGATGTCCTTTATCCAAATTGATGATGTCCCCTTTTATCATTAGTTTGTAGAAAGTTTTTATCAGGAATAAATGTCAGATTTTGTCAAATCCTTTTCTCCATCTATGAAGATGAGCATATGATTTGTTTGTTTGTTTTTGGTCTTTGAGTTAATACAGTGAATTAACAATAATTGATTTTCAAACGTTAAACCAACTCTGCATTCCTGGGATAAACCCCTTTGGTCATGTTGTATTATCTTTTTAATATATCGTTGGATTCAATTTGCTAAAATTTTGTTAGAATTTTTGTATCCAGGGGCGCCTGGGTGGCTCAGTTGGTTAAGCGTCTGCCTTTGGCTCAGGTTATGATCCCAGGGTCCTGGGATAGAGCCCTGTGTCCCTTGGGCTCCCTGCAGTGGGAAGTCTGCTTCTCCTTCTCCCTCTGTCCACAACCCTCCCCCCCCGCCCAGCTTGTGCTCTCTCTCTCTGCCTCTGCCTATTTATTTATTAAATAAATAAATAAAATCTAAAAAAAAGAATTTTTGTATCCACATTCATGACAGATATTGGTGTGTAGTGTTCTTTTCTTGTGATAGTTTTGACTGGTGTCAGTATGGGGATGATGCTAGCCTTGTAAAATGAGTTGGGAATTCCTCTTCAATGTTCTGGGAAAAATTTGTGTAGAATTGTTATTTTTTCTTCCTTAAATGCTTTTTCAAATTCACTAGTAAAGCCCCTGGGGCTTTTGTCTTAGTGCATTCAGGCTGCCATAACAAAACAATATAGACTGGGGGTGGCTTGTGTTTATAAATTCATTTCCCACAGTTTTGGAGGCTGAAGGTCTGAGATCAGGGAGCCTCCATGGTTGAGTTCCAGTAAGAGCACTCTTCTGGGTTGCAGACTGCTAACTTCTCATTTTATCATCACAAGGTGGAAGGGACAAAGGAGCTTTCAAGGGCCACTTTTATAAGGACACAAATCCTATCCATGAGGATTCCATCCTCCTGACATAATCACCTTCCAAAAGTCCCTCCTCCTAATACCATCATTTTTGGAGGGGGTAACATTTCAACATATGAATTTTGGGGTGACACATTCAGACCCTAGAAGCTTAGAGTTTTCTTTATGGGATGGTTTTAAATTACTAATTCAATTTCTTTAATAAATATAGGGCTACATATATTTTTTCTTTGGTGAGTAAGGGCAGTTTATGCCTCTCAAAGGTTTTGTCCACTTCATCTAAGTTGTTGAATTTATTGGAATTAAGTTGTTTATATGATATTCTCATTATCTTTTCAGTATCTATAACCATCACCACCCTCATTCTTTTTTTTAAAGATTTATTTATTTATTTTAGAGAAAGAAAGAGCGAGCATGCAGTGGGGGGAGGAGTAGAAGGAGAGAGAGAGGGAGAATCTTCAAGCAGACTCCTCACTGAGCATGGAGCTCAATGCAGGGCTCAATCTCATGACCCTGAGATCATGACCTGAGCTGAAACCAAGAGTTTAAAAAAAAAAAAAAAAAGACACTTAAATGACTTAGCCACCCAGGTGCCCCTCCCTCATTCTTGATATTAGTAATTTGTGTCTTCTCTCTCTTTTTCTCTTGATCAATCTGGCTAGAGGTTATCAATTTTATTGATCTTCTCAAAGACCAAGATTTTGGTTGCATTTGGTTTTTGTATCACTGATTTCCACTTTGATATTTATTTCCTTTCTTTTGCTTCTTTTAGGTTTAAATTGCTCTCTTTTTTCCAAATTTCTTAAGGTGGAACCTGAGAGCTTTCTTCTTTTTTTTTTTTTTTTTAAGATTTTATTTATTTATTTGAGAGAGAGAGAAATAGCAGGAGAGAGCATAAGCGGGGGGAGGAGCAGAGGGAGAGGGAGAAACAGGCTCCCTGCTGAACAGGGAGTCCAATGGGGCTCAATGTGGGTCGATGAGGCCTCGATCCTAGGACCCTGGGGATCATGACCTAAGCCGGAGGCAGATGCTTAACTGACTGAGCCACCCAGGTGCCCCTGAGAGCTTTCTTCTTTTGAGAACCTCTTCTTTTTTAATGTAGGCCTTTAGTACTACGGATTTTCCCCTTTGTAGTCTGGCACAAATTCTGACACATTTTCATTTTTATTTGTTTCAAAATACTTTCTAATTTCCTGTCTCATTTCTTCTTTGGTTGGGTTGTTTAAAAGTGTCTTTTTTTTTTTTTTTTAAGATTTTGTTTATTTATTTGAGAGAGAGAATGAGATAGAGAGAACATGAGAGGGGGGAGGGTGAGAGGGAGAAGCAGACTCCCTGCTAAGCAGGGAGCCTGATGGGGGACTTGATCCCGGGTCTCCAGGATCATGACCTGAGCCAGAGGCAGTCACTTAACCAACTGAGCCACCCAGGCGCCCTGTTTAAAAGTGTCTTATTTAGTTGCTAACTATTTGGGAATTTTCAATAGCTTTTTCTGTTACAGATTTCTTTTTCTTTTTTTTTTTTTAAAGATTTATTTATTGGGTACCTGGGTGGCTCAGTCGGTTAAGCGTCTGCCATCAGCTCAGGTCATGATCCCAGGGTCCTGGGATCGAGCCCCACATCAGGCTCCCTGCCCAGCGGGGAATCTGCTTCTCCCTCTCCTTCTGCCCTTGCTCATGCTCTCTCTCTCTCTCAAATAAATAAATAAAATCTTTTTAAAAAATAAATAAATAAAATCTTTTTAAAAAGATTTTTTAAAAAGAGAAAAAGCATGGCGGGGAGGGGCAGAGGGAGAGAATCTCAAGCAGACTCCCCGCTAAGCATGAAGCCCAACTCAGGGCTCCATCTCACGACCTCAAGATCATGCCTTGAGTCAAAATCAAGAGTTGGACACTCAACTGACTAAGACACCCAGGCCCCCCTCTGTTATAGATTTCTAATGTGATTCCTTTGTGGTCAGAGAACATATTTTGTATGACTTGAATCTTTTTAAATTTGTTGAGACTTGTTTCATGGTACAGGATGTGGTCTATTTTGGTAAATGTTCTGGGTGCACTTGAGAAAGTGTGTCTGCTTTTTTGTTGTTCTTTCAGGCAAGAGAGTAAATCTGTTTCCTGTTTCCCCTTCTTGCCTTAAAGCAGAATCTGGGGCAGAGATACCCACTGGAGGCAAAGTCTTGCAAGAGCTGAGCAGCTCAGTTTGGTGCTTAGTTCCAGTGGTAACACCAAGAACCAAGGATCTGAAATTGAAGGGGCAGCTGATGGGCTCCTTCAGGACCTGTGCTCTGGTCAGTGACACAGGGGGGTTGTGGGGGAGGGGCAGTACCCAATCAACCACCCCAAATAAACACAAATAAACAGCTAAGAGGAAAACAGCAGGCTTGTTGTGCAAACACAGGTCAAGACAAATCCCCAGTTGGGGAACTGTGAATAAGGACAGTACAGATGATATTAGGGAAATTGTTATTAATTTTGTTAGGTATCTGAGTAATGGCTATGCAGAACAATGTGGATTTTTTTTTTTTTTAAAGATTTTATTTATTTATTTGACAGAGAGAAAGATAGCGAGAGCAGGAACACAAGCAGGGGGAGTGGGAGAGCGAGAAGCAGGCTTCCTGCCGAGCAGGGAGCCCGATGCGGGGCTCGATCCCAGGACCCTGGGATCATGACCTGAGCCGAAGGCAGACGCTTAACGACTGAGCCACCCAGGCTCCCCAATGTGAATTTGTTTTACTAAAATTTTACTAAAGTTTCTAGAGTGAATTTGGAACTGTAGTATATTTTGTTTTTGTTTTAGTTTTTCTTTGTTTTTGTTTTTGTTTTTGTTTTTGTTTTAAATAGACTCCATACCCTACATGGGTCTTGAATTCCAAACCCGAAGATCAAGAGAGCATGTGACTGACTGAACCAGCCAGGGGCCCCTGTCACTTATTTTTAAATACTTGAGCAAAAGACAAAAGGTTCTATTTCCTTTTTTCTTATTGGAACTAAGTCATAGTCTGTGTCCACAGAGCTTAGGAAGACTCAGCACCACAGGAGCCTTGCAGCTGGATGGAGGATGGAGCAAAGAAAGCTCACACCCCTCCTTGTGGTGACATGCCCCAGTGAAACCACTTAAAAACAAAATTGAACAAAAATCAAAATGGCTCAATTTTTTAAGATTTTATTTATTTGGGCGCCTGGGTGGCTCAGTCCGTTAAGTGTCTGCTTTTGGCTCAGGTCATGATCCCAGGGTCCTGGGATCGAGTCCCGTGTCTGGCTCCCTGCTCAGCGGGGAGGCTGCTTCTCCCTCTCCCTCTGCTGCTCCCTCTGCTTGTTCTCTTTCTGTGTCAAATTAATAAATAAAATCTTAAAAAAAAAAACCACATTTTATTTATTTGAGAGAGAGACAGAAACAGAGCAGATGCTTAACCGACTGAGCCACCCAGGTGCCCCACAAAGCTTGCTTTTAAAGCAACCTTTTCCTTCTCTTCCTCAAACCTCCCCTTCTCCCTGCTTAGCCTTTTGTTTCAGGAACCCAGTACCCCCCTAAAGACAGGAGAATGAGGCTAGCAGCATACACAATTCCTGTAGAAACCAGCCAGATCCTGTATTTCCCTATAACCGCCCCCACCCCACCGCCCCTTCCTCCAGGAGGGCTCACAGATTTTTGAAGGCCAGAGACTGCTGCAGCCTCTTTTGCCCGGCAAAGCAATAAAGCTATTGTTCTTCTTCATCCCAGACGGTCTATTTTGGCTTTCAGAATTCCTTACGGCACTCCCTCTTCCGTCCCAGGGTCCAGAACTTAGCCCCAGGGGCGGACTGTCCTGCCAGGGCGGGTGGGGAAAGGGAGAATGGATTCAGGCTGGTCGCATGCCCCTCGGAAACTCAAGGTTCCTGCTACTGCAAAGAAGGGGCCAGACAACAGGGGACAATGATCAGTCCCTGGTGATGCAGGAAAGACGTGAGGGTCCGAGGCCAGCAGCCAAGAAAGAATTCTTGAGACGTCTTTGGTACAAAAAGGTGGTCTTATGAAAGCGCGGGGACAGGACCCGTGGGCCGGCACCAGGATCATGAGGATTGGCCCATGATATACTTACAAGGTGGGATGGGGGTTAGGGATAGTGTAAGCCTCCCAGGTATTTTGGAAACAAGGTTTCCAGGATCCTGAGGGGGTTAGCTATTGTTAGGAAAGGTCATTTATTACAGTTTAGTAGAAACTCAGTCATGAGACCCTTCAGATGTATATCGGTGGGCCATATGCTTAGGGGTGATTGCCAACATGTATCTTGTATCTTGGGGGGGTTAGAGATAAAGGAAGTTTCCAAAGGAATTTTTAAATGTTAAGGTAGGCTTACAAGATCCTGGGTGGGGGGGTGGGGTCTGCCTAGGATTGTCTTCTGCCCTTAGCAAAGTGTCAACATCAAAGCAGTTGAGTCCCTTAGAAGAATGTCACTCGGCCTGTTTCAAGGACTTGTCGGTGGGCTGTAGGTAGTAAGGAAATTTAATGATTTTTCTTCTGCCTTTGTTTCCCACATCACTTGGCACCTGTAAAACTAACTGCCGGCTCAAATCCTTGAAAGAATGTATTGCTGTGGGGTTAAAGAGTTGATTCCAATAAGATATTGGCCTCTAGCTGGGAATTCCGGGGAAAATAAGCCCTTATTTCGCCGGTTACGTGTGAAAAGAACATGTGCCCTTTTGCATTCAGAACTATTCAGACCTGTAACACAGCTGCTGCTCAGACTTTAATGTGCAGACGAATCACCAGGGCATCTTTTTGACATGCAGATTGCAATTCCTAATCCGGGCAGACTGCAAAATTTCTACCAAGCTCCTAAGTGAGACCAGTGCTGCAGGCCTGAGGATCGTACTTTGTGTAGCAAGGTACAGTACCCTGTAAGAGGTTGAATTGTGTTCACCAAAAAGATATGTCCAAGCCCCAACCCCCAGTACTTGTATATGCAACCTTATTAGGAACTAAGTTCTCTGCAGATAAAATTAAGACATAAATGAGGTCTATACCGGATTAGTGTGGGCCGTAATAGAAGAGAGGTGTCCTTACAGAAGAGAGGACACACAGATCTGCACAGGGAAGGAGGCTATGCAGACACGGAGGCAGAGAGTGGGGTGGCGCTGTTATAAGCCAAGGAGTGCCAAGCTTGCCAGCATCCACCAGAAGCTGGAAGAGGCAAGGAAGCATCCTCCCCTGGAGCCTTCAGAGGGGAGCATGGCCCTGCCTACACCTTGGATTCAGACTGCTAGCCTCCAGAACTGGGACAGAATATATTTCTGTTTTTTTAAGCTCTCCAGTTTGTGGCAATTTGTGATGGCAGCCCTAGGAAACCAACACCCAGCCTTGACCTGGTCTGTGTATGGGTTGGAAGATGCTCTCAGGGTTCTGCCTGATCAGTATTGTGTTACCTTTCGTTTCCTTCATTCCCAAGGCAGCATTCTCAAAGTATAGAGCAATGGCTTAGGATCTTCATTGAAAACCCAGGATATGGGCACCCCTCTACCCATGGAATCAATATTCCTCAACAGTGGGCCCAACATTAGCTTGATTGGGGTGACAGGCTCTGTACTTCATGTTCTGCAGGGGAGGCAGGCTCACCGTGTGCTGTGGATTCAAGGCCAACACGCCTGAAAGCTGCCTCTCCACTTGAGGTCTGCCCTAAAATCCCAGTGTCAAGACCTCAATCCTTTAGCTAAAGGGATAAAGGATTAAAAAGCAGATGCCTTGGGGCACGTGGCTGGCTCAGTCAGTAGAACATGTGACTCTTGATATCAGGGTAGTGAATATGAGCCCCACATTGGGTGTAGAGATTACTTAAAAAAAAAAAAAAAGTAGGTGCCATTGAAATTGAGCCATATGCTTTTTTTTTTTTGAGACCTCTTGATTTATTCAGCTTATTTAATATACAGTGACACAACAGTGACCCAAAGTGTGTAAAGTTAAAGCCTTCGACTGCAGCTGAGAGGAGAGGGCAGGAATGGTACACCTGGGGATGATGGTGAGTCAGGAATGATGGGCAGCCTCCTCCCCAGGGCCAGGGATGGGGGGAGTGGCCTGAGAAGGCGGGTCTGGGTAGCCTAGGGCCAGGGGAAGGGGGCAGAGATCTCCCTCTGGCCTGGGTCAGGAGTCCGGAAGTGCGGTTTCTTGCATTCATCCAAATTCCTACATCTCTATCTTGGATCACTTCATGCAAATACAATTTAACAGGTCTCCGTCCTACGAGGTAAACAGCGGTACCTCGCTTAGACATTGGTCAATGCTGGGACCTCGTTGGAGAGAATGTCCGGCGGAAGCCATTAGCAGTCATTCAGACTTGAGTCTGCGAAGGGCAGCTGTGGGTAGGTGAAAAGACCTGCCATGCTGCCCACTGGCTGAGTGTCCTTAAGCCATCTGAACCTGTTTCCTCTTCTGTTCAATGGGGACGGTGACACCTGACCCTCCTACCGGGCAGGGGCTGTTGTGTCCCCCACAGAGCTACAGGGAGTAGAATCTAGTCCCTGAGAGGGAAGCAGCCCAGAAGACAGGACGGGAGCTCGCTGGCCGTGCTGGGCCAGGTGAAACAGCCTGCTTCTCGGTTTGCTCACAGCCTGCACTGGGGTGGTGTTTTGGAAATTGGATTAATTAACTGTGACTGACTTGGATGGCTATTCTTTTTTTTTTTTTTTTAAGTTTATTTACTTATTTAAGTAATCTTGGCACCCATCGTGGGGCTCAAACTCACAACCCTGAGATCAAGAGTCACACGCTCTTCCAACTGAGCCAGTCAGGCGCCCTGGTTGCCTCTTCTTTTTTATTATTTGCTTGGGGGTGACTCTTTTGTTCTGAGTAAAATTAGTTTAAGAATTCAGAATAATCAGCCTCTATAGATCTTTCAGAACACATTTAAAAATGCAGTTTTCCTCTCCTGTCGTTCTCCCTTAACTCCCAGCATCCACTGAATTTTGAGGGAGTTTGAGAACAATGTAGCAGATGTCAGTAGGGCCCCTGGGAAACTTAAGTGCAAGTAAGTCTTTAAAAAACCAGGGGCACAACATACGTATCCTTTGGGTAAATACCCAGTAGTGCAATTGCTGGGTTGTAGGGTAGCTCTATTTTTAACTTCTTGAGGAACTTCAGTACTGTTTTCCGGAGTGGCTGCACCAGCTTGCATTCCCACCAACAGTGTAAGAGGGTGATCCGAAGGGGCACCTCATCCCAGTGTTTATAGCAGCAATGTCCACAATAGCCAAACTATGGAAAGAGCCCTGATGTCCATCAACAGATGAATGGATAAAGAAGATGTGGTGTATGTATACAATAGAATATTACGCAGCCATCAGAAAGGATGAAATCTTACCATTTACATCGACGTAGATGGGACTGGAGGGTATCATGCTGAGTGAAATAAGTCAATCGGAGAAAGACAATTATATGGTTTCACTCATATGTGGAATTTAAGAAACAAAACAAAGGATCATAAGGGAAGGGAGGGAAAAATAAAATAAGATGAAATCAGAGAGAGAGACAAACCATAAGAGACTGTTAACCATAGGAAACAAACTGAGGGTTGCTGGAAGGGGGGTGGCTGGAGTAACTGGGTGATGGGCATTAAGGAGGGCATGAGATGTAATGAGCACTGGGTGTTATATTGATCCCACGACCATGAGATCATGTCCTGAGCTGAAATCAAGAGTCAGTGGCTTAACTGAGCCACCAAGATGCCCCTGTAAGACCAACACAGACTCACTCGTAGGGACACATTGTTTATAGCAAGGAGGTTCTGCAGAGGAGTGAGAGAGGGCACTTCCACGTAAGTGGTTCAGGGTCAACTGGTTCCCATATGGGAAATAAATTCATCTTTACTCTTACCTCACACCATAAACATAAATCAATACCAGGCAGATTTTAAAATAAATGTGGATGTTTCAGACAATAATCTTTCTAAAAGATACCTTAGAAAATAATTTCAAGATCTTGGGGCCAGCAAAGATTTATTATAATGTGGAATGTACTAACCATAAAGAAAAAATGGATTAATTGAGAGTTATTGAAATGAATGACTATTATTTCTTTTAAGATTTCATTTATTTGAGAGAGAGAGCATGAGCAGGAGAGGGATGGAGGGAGAGGGAGAAGCAGACTCCGCGCTGAGCAGGGAACCCAACGTGGGGCTCGATCCCGGGACCCCAGAATCACAACATGAGCTGAAGGTGGACTATCAACTGACTGAGCCACCCAGGTGCCCCGAAATGGATGACTATTATTATCAAAAGACACCTTCAGGAGAGTAAAAAAAGCAGGCACAGAGCGGGATAAACATTTGCCATCTATTCATTGGACAGAGGACTCATATCTGGGATACGTACCTACCATAAATTTATCAAAATAGAGACAATCCACCAGAACACATGGGCATAAGATCTGATGAGGCATTTCCCAAGAAAGATAACCAAGTGGGACTAAGTGTATGAAAAGGTGTTCCACATCATTCCTTCTCAAGAAAATGCAAATGGAATCCCCAGGGAGATACCGCCATACAGAGACCACATTGGTGAACTATCCACCCTGGGCACACCTCGTGTTGGTGAGGAACTCGCACAGCACAGATGTGTACCTGTGTGTGGACAGGGCTCCAAGCAGCATTCTTCTGCCTGGCCGCACAGTGGAAACAACCCAGCAGCAGCCTGGGTAAATAGAGTGACATGTCTTATGGTGGAATAGTATACGGAAATAAAAATCACCTAGAGCCACATTGAAGAAGACACACCGTTGGTGTGTGTGCTTTGCTCCAACCTGCAAACCCAATCACATGATGATAAAGTGCTTTTCTGGTTAGTCCCAAGGCCCAAGGTGCACAGCGGTGGTCACCAGACTCTGGCATCATGGGGCACGGATTCATATCCTGGATCTAACCTCTTCCTTTCTGGAGACTGTGACCAACTGATGAACTTTGGGATTCAGTTTTTTCATGGGTCAGATTTGATACCTCTGTCTTCCTTAGAGGATTAAGTCCTCGCTGGTGCCCAGCAGGAACTCCATAGACATGTTCTTATGTTTGTTCTTGCTCTTCCTCCCTCCCTCTCTGGCTGGGGAGGTGGTAGATGGTGGCTTGTGACAGAGAGAGGAGCAGGATGGGGATGGAGTCCACATGTCTTCCAGGGGAGGGGCAGGGAGAAGAGCCTGCGGCCTGTGGCCTAACACCCTCCCCATCTCAGCCTGGGTGGCCAGAGAAGGGCCAGCCTTGGGCTCTGTGGGCATTCCCAGGCCCTGGTCCAGCCTGTCCGCCCCCTGGCGGGATGAGGTTTATGTGGGCACCAAGACCAAAGGTTCCCAGGACGCAGCTTCAAGGTGCAGCCTCCGGGTCAGGTGGGCCGCGCGGGGTCCTGCAGGCCCTGGGTTCGATTCCTGGCTCTGCCCTCTGTTGGGTGCAATTGGGCAAGTCTCCTGAAGCCTCAGTGTTCCCATCAGCAACATGGAACAACGATCCCTCTTTCCCCATGGAATTGTCAGGGGGACTCAGTGAGGTAACACACGTGGAGAAGAGTGGACAAGGAGACCGGGGATGTGCTAGACTGCAGACAGTACCTCACCTCAGTTTTCCATGAGAGGGAGACTCTTCACTGCTGGAGGCCTGTCCTAAATAAACAAGGACCAAGGTCGTAGATGGTCCCTGCAGCTCCATGATGCAAGTAAAACAGCGGAAATGGCCCCTGTTCCAAAGCCGGGGCTCTTGGGACATTCTTTTGCAGAGACACAGAAAAAGCAAGGGAGGAGGGGGATGGAGGGGCCAGCATCCACCCCTGGGGAAAGCAGTTTCCAGAAAGAGCCACACTCCGGCACCCGCCCCACCACACATGCACAGCTGCACACGCAGATGCCCCCGACATACACATGCATGCTCTTCTGGGAAGGGGGTGCATGCAAAGCGACCCCCACAGGCTGAGGGAGCCGGGAGACTGAAGAAAAGGAGACAAGTCCTGGTGACAAGAAATGGTTTCTTCTGGCGACTTAAGGACAGAAGGACATCTTGGGCACCACCAGACCCCAGTCCATCTCCACAACCCCGCCTCTGATAGGACCTGTTCTCACAGCCCTGGCAGGACGCCCAGGAGGAGGATGTGGGAGAACAGGTGTGTGTCCCTGTTCTATCTCCAGGGCGGATGGAGGACCTCATCGCCAGAGGATGGCCTTAAGGGTGTGGCTAAACGGAAAGAAAGAATGTGGCGGGGGGGGGGGGGAGGTGGGCGGGGGGAGGGCCGTGCTCCCAAGGCTGAGGGCACAGAGCGGTGTCAGGGCGCGTTTGTCCAGATGGCGTGAGTCTGCTTCCCACGGGGACACACAGGGACCCGCAGGCAATTGTGGGACGGGACACGAGGACAGGCACACTTAGACATGGGGACAGAAGGGGGAGGCCTGGAAAGGTGACCACCCCCTGTTAGGACTCCCCTGGGTGGGAGGCTTTGCTACTTTCATTCTAGACTGCTTTTCTTCATTTTACTACAGTAAACATCGTCCTTGTAATAAATCCTTGAAAATGAAAACTGAATAATGTACTTGGCTCGTGGATGACTAAGACATGGAGAACATTTAACCTATGACCTGACTCTTTTTGGAATTGCACAATTACATTTTACATAAAACCTGGAAACACCACCTAAGGGAGAAGAAGAGGCATTTGCAAGTCCCACCCCGAGGTGACCATCAGGACGGCTTTTGTGCACATCTCGTCTCTGGCTCTCTCTTTCACATTTGCACACCTCTTTCCATCCAGGTGTGTCTCCCTGTTGGTATCACATCTGTGTTGACATCACATCCGTGTCTCCCTGTTGATATCGCATCATGTCTTACAGGTGGGGTCCTGATGCAGACGGTGGGTCCACGTGTCTTGGGCGAGAGGACCCCGAGGTGTCCCTCTGGGCGCAGAGACCTCGCACCTGCGTTAGCGCTGCCCGGTTCTCTCCACCATGTGCACCAGGACGGTGGGTCCCATCCATCTCTGTGGGCTTTCGTGTTCCGATTCCCTGCTCTCTCCACCACCGCTGTGCTGAACACTCGAAATACCCCTTTGAAAAACCGGGCCAGAGTTTCCGTGGGTGAGTCCGAGACCGAGCACTGCTAGGTGATGGGCTCACCTGCGGACTGGGATGGGTGCTGCTCACTGTTCTCCCGGACAGGGGTGCCCATTACCCTTCTCTCCGGGGGACCTGCAGGGGACCTCTGTGTCCTCAGGCACCTGAGGGCGACCCAGCCCAGGAACTCACTTTCTCCAGCAGAGGACAAAAGGGGCATCTTTCTCTGGCCCGGAATATGAACCCTGATCCCGGGATAGGAGAGCTCTCTGGGACTCCTCGCCCAGCCAGAGAGCCGCGGCCACCGTGTATGTGATGGAGCCAGAGCGACTGGGCCCTGGAGGGACTGTGTGCTACCAGCCGTGCGCGGGGCAGTGAGGGAGCAGCAGCCCCGGCTTCTTGGGGGGCCGTGATGTGTGCGGAAAGAAGGGGGCTGGGGTGGAGTCTTCAAAGCCACACCACAGTCTCTCCCTTGGTCCTGAAAGCTGCAGGAAGGGAACTCCGAGGGCGGAGACCAGGCTCCAGGAGGATTCCCATCCAGGGAAAGGGGGCCCACTGGAGGGCACTGAAGCCGCCAGCCCCACCGGTCCACAGGCCATTTGCACAGGATCACCTCCTGCTCTTCCTCTGCACGTTGTCCGTGTTCGTGTGCGGACAGTGATTGGCCCACTCAGTGCTGGTGCACTTCCAGAGGTGGGCTAGAAACCTTCCAGTGCCTGCTCATGGGTCAGAGGACCCTGGCCCAGAGAAGCAGAGGATGTCCCTCCTCCTCCGGAGCTGGGGAAGACAGCCACCATCCTGGGGCAGGACCAGGTCAGGTGTGTGTTCTTTCTGAAGCCTCCGCCTTCAGTGGGCGTTGCTGTGCCTGAGAAAGGCCCCCTCAGCCCGAGTCGGGAGCAGTGAGGGGCTGTCTCTGGCCCTGGCCCAGGATCACAACCCGAAACGATCCTGTCTTTGGGAGGACAGGTCTCCTTCAGGAGCCAGGGAGGGGACCGGCCCCTCTCCCCTCCCCAGGTCCAGGAGGCCAGGGACCCTGCAAGAGCTCTTCAATTGAGGAGGAGTCATGGAGAGTGTGTGTGTCATCAGCCCAGTAAGCGAAGGAACCAAACCCCAACACTCAGGTTCTAACAGAAGCAGGATTTCAATGTACTATTCAAGTCTAGATTTACTGTGTGCAGCAAGACTTCCTGGCCCTCCCCACTAGGTAAGTAGGCGCTGGTCTCTCTTACTCGAGAGACCCCAGGGAAAGTCTTCCCTGTTCTCCTTCCGTCAGAGGGAGGAGTTGGCCCTGTGCTCCCAGGGGCCCCCACTGCGTCCCCACTGCTGAGGAAGAGCCCCAGTGACCTGGTGTCAGGAGTGTGGTCTGCCACTGCTCCTGGGCTCTGAGCCAGGGACCTGGAGGCTGCACGGAAGGGCTGGATTGCTTTGGGGGCGGTGGGGGTGGGGCTCATTGGCAACACCACTCACTATCCCCCACTGCGCTCCGCAATCCAGGCTCTGTGCCCAGCTTAGGTCAATCACCAGCACCCCACATGTTCCTGCCATGGGAGTGATCCCTCAGCATCACCCCATTGCACAAAGGAGGAGAGTGAGGCCCAGAGAGGGGAGGCAAATGGCTCCAGTCCCAGGGCTGCTCAGCAGAGGAGCCGGAAGGCCCGCGCTCCCGAGCCCTGGCTAGCCCAGCCAGAGACTCCCTGAGCCGAGAGTGAGCCCTCACCTGCCTGCCCAGCCATGCTCGGGCCCCTGAGCTTCATGATGGCCTGTTCTCCTTGGCCCTGAAGGTGTTGCTGGCCGACTAGGAGAGGAAGTCCTGCTCGTGGGACAGGCTGGAGCTACAGGACAGAGTGACACGGCTGAGCTAGCAGGAGCCACACCCTGGTCTCCCTACCGGACCCTGCCCGGGAGCTGGAGTCTGGGTGCCCTAGGGGCCAGCACGCAACAGGGTCTGCGCTGACCAGGGAGCCAGGGCCCCCAGGGAGAGTCCACTCTGCCCTCTCCCGCTCCTTCCCGGCCTCACCTCTCCTCACTGTGGGGCTGCAGGACCTGGAACCAGGCCCCATAGGGCTGCTGGGGCTCCAGCATGGAATGATTGTGCAGCCCCCCGAGCACCTGGATTTCCTGGGGCTGGAGGGAGGACTGGCTGCACACAAGGACTGGGCTGGGGAGGATGTGGGGCCTTGTGGGGGTGTGGGGCCTCGTGGGGGGTGCAGGATGGGGCAGGGCCCAGTCCTAGGGTCACTGCTCATATCTAAAAAGGGTAAAACCCCTGAATGCCCACAAGGTCCCTAATTACAGTAACAACCCCCTCACATGCGGGCATCCTGGTGGTGGGCCCCTCCGCCCTGGCCTCCTTCCCGCCCTCTGACTCCAGCCAGGGACAGGCTGGACCTCCGTCCCAGGGTCCTGCCAGGAAGACAAGGCAGAATGAGTAGAGGCGAACGGGAAGGAGTGGACTGATCTTCCCCCTGCCCAGAGTCAGCCTCCACTGTTGTCTCCAGGTCCCCTGGCCCACCACGCACTTAGATGGACCCTGGGTTGGAGTCTGGGTGGGGGCGCCTTTCGTCCCCAGATGTCCAACCTGCCTGGCCTTGCACCCTGAGGCTTGCCGCCCGGGGCAGGGGGGGCATGGCTCCAGAGCTCAGGAGACTTTGGGGCCACAGAGCACTTGGCAGCGGTGAGGGAACATGGGGACCAGCCAGGCGTGGAGGCATTGGCTTTGTGCACGTCAGCCGCAGCCTGGGTCATGGTACAGGTGTGGTGTGCAGGCCCCCTGTGCACACCTGGCCGTGACACACCTGATTGGCCCTCTCGGTGGGGAGGTCTGTGTGCCTGGTGCCCCTGTCCCCCACCTACCCCGGGAGAAGTGGCCACGGTCATGCATTTCCATGTCCAACCCTCGGGGACAGTGAGAACCTGAGGTCAAGAGAGGCAGGGACTGGCCCAGGACAAATGAGGGGTGCAGAGTCCAAGGAGCAGGGCTGCTCTCCAGTCCTAGGCCAGCCTCAACCCTCCCATGAGGTTCGCTTTGGGGGTGAGAGCCCCTCAGATCCTCAGGGATAGCTACCCAGCCCATCGCATGTGAGGACATGACCTTGGGCATCCCCAGGCAGGTAGATGC
>NC_138382.1:22732086-22764929 GCF_054177405.1 Leptonychotes weddellii | reverse complement strand
CCAGAGCCACCTCCCACTGCCCCTTTCACAGATTTGGAGGAGACAGGTGTGGGAGCCAGCGCCCCTCCAGAGCCCGAGGATGGTCCCCCTGCCTCTGGAGAGCCACCTGCATCCACAGCTCCGGAGGGAGAGGTGGTGTCCGGAGCGACTCCTGCTGGAGACCAGGAACCAGCAGGTGACCCCACAGGGAGAGCTGCAACCTGAGGCAGGAGAGCCTGAACCTATGCAGGGAGCCCTGGGGAGGACGTGAGGACACGGAGGTCCCCTGCAGGTCCCCCGGAGAGAAGGGTGACGGGCACCCCTGTTCGGGAGAAGAGTGAGCAGCACCCACCCCAGTCCGCGGGTGCGCCCATCACCTAGCGGTGCTCGGCCTCGGACTCACCCCGGGAAACTCGGGCCCGGTTTTTCACAGACGTATTTTGAGGAGTGTTCGGCACAGCGGTGGTGGAGAGAGCAGCGAATCGGAACAGCGCTAATGCCCAAGGAGATGGTTGGCATCCACAGTCCCAGTCCTCATGATAGAATGCCCTGTAGCTGCTGTCACAGCATCCTCTGGGGCACAGGATCCGGGCAGCCCCTCCTGAGACCCTCCTCCTGCCACCCTGCTCCTGGGAACATTCAGAATTGTTTGAGGAGGAGGTGGAGAGGATCCAGGATGACAGTAGGTTCAAGGAGAAGGAAGGTCAGCACGAGGAGGACAGGAGGACGTGCCCCAAGCCACCATTCAGGGCCCCGGCTACGATGCCCTCAGGCCCCACCCCAAATAATGGCTCCTGATGTATGGACCTGGCTTCTGTGGTTTCCCTCTCTCCCTCCCTACATCATTTATTCACTCCCTCATTCATCCCTCCCTCCCCCCTCCCCCCACACCCTTCCCTCCCTCTTTCCCTTCCTCTCCCCCTCCCTCCCTCATGCCCTCCTTCATTCAGCAGAGGATCTGGGGTCCCTGGTGTGTAGTGAGCACTGGGGTTTCATCAGTGAGCACCCCCAACCCACGTGGTCCCTGCCCACCTGGCACTCACGTCCACTGCGGGAGGTGACAGGGGGCAGTCCTCAGGGTTAGCAGCGGTGATGAGCACCAGGAATCTGCTCCTGAAAAGAGAGGCCAGTTGCACAAAGAAAAGAATGGAGAGGCCCATGCTCAGTACTTCCTCTAGAAAAATCTAGTCCTGAAAAGTAAATATATCCTAGACTTCATGCAACGTGAGTTCTAATGGCACGAACACACTGATTCCTAGAACAAACAAAGAGTAAATCATCCAGTGTTGACTGGGGGTTTGTGATAGAACTTTTCTGACTAAACGACAGCGTTTCAGCCAACAACTCCGGGGCCTCCGAGTTTTCCCAAGGACCCCTCTGATCCCCCGACCCTTACATCGACCTCCTTGGGAAGCTCTGTCCTGTCGTCTTCCTTGTCTCCTGCCCCTCTGGGACCCTTCAGGGGCCTCCCCCACTAGGGCCGCCCTCGCCAGGATGCTCCGGGCCCTGTGGCCTAGCACCCGCATCCCACACTGGGCCCCGCGAGTCCCGTGCTTTGTGCAAGGCCTGTGTGCTCCCTCTGGGGTCACATGGCATCTCCCTTTGCAGCAGCCTGCATCTTCCTGTGCTGGGTCTCCTCTGACGAGTCTGTGAGGCCAGCCTCTAACCATGTCACGGGCACAGAAGCTCAATTCTGGAAGGTCTGGACGACCTGCTCCCAGTCCTGGTGTGTGGAGCTTGGGCTGAGGGTGGTCCCCAAGCAGAGGAGGACTTGGGCCCAGAGAGGCTGAGGGAGGACATGGCACAGTGAGCCCTCAGGAGGAGAGATACTGGATTTTGTGACCCATGTTGTCACATTGCCAGCATTTTAAAGATCTCAGGGCTTTGATTCAATAACAATAGGATGCCAAGGACCCCCAGACAGCTTTCTGGAAACCTGCCTCTGTTCTTTGCAGCCCTCCCATCCCACCAGCTCTGCTCAGAATCTCTCCAGGCCACAGACCCACAGTCTTGGGTCCTCAGATGGCCCAGATGATGTGCCTTCAAAAGGCAATCCAGGTGGGGCAGCAGGTCACACTGAGGATTACAGCCGATCCCCCTCCCAGAAAGTGAGGGTACCACTGGACGAGCCTGTCAGAAAACAGCCAGATCAGGGTTCCAGGAAGACACCAGAGGCACACAAGTAACAGGACCATCTGAAGTTCAGGTAGGGACCGTGAGAATCTCTGATGCTTTTGCCTAGGGGCGCTCCCATCCCCCTAAACCTTCAGTGTGATGGCTGTACTGGAGGGCAGGGGCGGGGTGCGCACCTGGAGGACCAGCAGCTCCGCTGTCGGAGGGCGCCAACTTGACCTGTGCACAGGTGGGGAAACCCCGGCCACACCCCGAAGGATTTCTGGAAACAGTAATCCATTTCAGGGTCAGCTGACAATGGGAGGGTGGGATGGAGCCACAGACCAGCACACTAGCCAGAAATGGAAGAAGGAGAACCAGCTCTTCATTTCAATAGTTTCTAAGTTACCAGTTTGTTCCCATGGTTAGTATACTTTGCATTCTGGGAAATCAATGCCTAAGGTCTTTTTTTTTTTTTTTTTTAAGATTTTATTTATTTATTTGACAGAGAGAGACAGCGAGAGAGGGAACAGAAGCAGGGGGAGTGGGAGAGGGAGAAGCAGGCTTCCCGCTGAACAGGGAGCCTGACGCGGGGCTCGATCCAAGGACTGCAGGATTGTGACCTGAGCCGAAGGCAGATGCCTAATGACTGGGCCACCCGGGCACCCCAATGCCTGTCTAAGGCCTTGAAAGTGTTCTCTTCATGTTCTCTGCTGGAGAGGTTCTTGAAAAATTTCTTCTTTATATGTAAAAATTATTTGGAGTTGACTTTTATTGGTACAGCCACTCAGGGAAAAGTATGGAGCTTCCCAAAAACACTAAAAATAGAACTCCTGTATGATCCCACCACCAGTAGACATTTACAGTTTGAGGTCAGTTTCTCAAAGTAAGATCTGCACTTTTCCACCCACTCTCCCTGAGGAGGGGCGGCTGCCCTTAGCCACGGGGCTCCTGTGTGGGAAGTTGTAGGCAACCCTCCCCTTGAGGCAGGTGACTCCATGGACAAGAGGCTGCTCCAGGACTGGGAGGTCTCCAAAGAGCACATTCAATGTCCTGGATACTAGGAGGAGACGGAGTACAGCACCAGATCAGTGAGGGTCAGGATACACTACCCCAAATATGGCACATTGGCAAATTAAATATATAAGCTGAAAGAACTTTTGCATAGAGCAGAAGCAACCCCCAGCCGTTAGCCCTTCTTCCCTGAAGTAGGTCAGAATACTCCCATGTGGAATTTTCTCTCCCTGGACCACAGGGAGGACATTCTTATCACCAGAGTCAAGGATTTTAGGCCCACCAAGCCTGTACGAACAAACCTGGTTAAACTAACCCTTATCTTCCTAGTTACTTCTTTGCTGTTTACCAGCCCTAGCCCAAACCCCTGTGTCTGTCAGTTCTTCACACGTTTATTGCTCCTTTGTCTAAAAGGTAGAAGAGCTATCTGCTCCAGTCACCTCTGCTGGTCTCCATGGTCTTGTGAGGCTCCCACAAAAAAAAAAAAAAAAAAAAAAATCAATACATTTTGCCTGCTTTTCTCCTGTTCATCTGTCTGTCAATTTCCAGACCCAGCCAAGGACCTTAAGAGGTCGAGGAAAACCTTCTCCTCTCCTGCAGCACTGGGAGGGGGCAGGGGGAGTCAGGAAACCCATCTCTTCTTCCTGGCCTTGGTTAAAACCAACCTCTGCTGGGAAGCAGCACAGGGCTATGCACGGCTGGGGGAGCCACATGTAGGAGCTACCTGACCCCAGCCAGAGGACTTGGCCCCAGTGACAAGTCCAGGGTGTGATGATGAATATTATAATGTTAGCATCCGGAATATCAGACTTTCCCCACGCCAGGCTTCATGATTGCTGCTCGTTGGAGTTGCAGCTGTTGGCTTAGTGACTTTTCTGAACTAACTTTTTCAAGTCTGTATTCTTTGTTGTGTGTGCCCACTGAGGTCCCTGTGCTGTTAACTTAGGGGTCAGGCAGTGGCTGGGCAGAGAGGTCACCCGTGTTTCTGAGCTATGGGCTACAGATTGGAGGTCCCCACAACCTCCTCCTCAGGTTCAAATAATCTGCCAGAGTGGCTCAGAGAACTCAGAGAAACATGTTACTTACTAGATCACCAGTTCATTAAAAGGACAGAACTCAGGACCAGGCAGATGGAAGAGACGAGCAGGGCAAGATGTGTAGCTCCTCATCACTCAACTTTTCTTCATTATTCTGCTTGGATTATATTTGCCCCAACTGTTCTCCATTGCCCTAGGCAGCAGAGACTCACATATGCCTTTAAATGTTCTGGACATGTAACGCCTTCCAGTAGCCACGTCACTACTGGGACAGTTGGTGGCAAGCAAGAAGTCACAGAGGACTCCAAGGGTCTGGACTTGGTGTTTCCCTCTCCTGAGATGGGGACACCTGTGGGAGGAGCAGGGGGCCAGCTGGTCGGTAGGGGGTGGGGGGCAGGCACCTGATGTGTACAGATGGGGTAGGTGAGGCCCGAGGCCCCCGGGGTGTGTGTCTGGCATCTGGACTGAACAGGTCTTCACTGTGCTATGTGAGATAAGCCAGTGCCTAAAGGACTGATACGGGAGGACCCCACTCATGAGGGACGGAGAGCGCTCTGATGCATAGAGGTGGAAGGAGCTGGTAGGTGCTGGGGCTGGGTGGGGGAATGCGGGGTTAGGGTCTCATGGGTAGAGGTTCAGTTTAGGATGATGAAAAAGTTGTGGCAATGGATGGAGGTGGCAGGTGCAGAACACTGAATGTACTGATTGCCACTGAATTGTACACTTAAATGTGCTTAACGGTATAAGCTTGTGTGTCTATTACACCACAATACAAAAGAAGTGAGTCAGGAGGGCCATCGCGAGTCCCAGGAGGGCCCAGGAGCAGGGAGCCCGTATCTTAGTTCTCGCTCTCACGCTGTGCCCCTTGTTGGGTGACTGAGCTCACAGTAGGCATCAGCAAATGCTTGCTAAGATGAGTGCAAGCAGATGTGCCAGAGAGAATGCGCAAGTACAAACCCACCAGTGGGCACTGAGGGATCCCAACGGAATGTGCATCCGGACTGAGCGAGTGCCCACATTTCACAAACACCAGCACAGAAATATCCATGTAAAACCAAGGCAGGAACCGCAAATACCCTAGAGGGCTCCACGGTCCTCAAGGCTGTGCTAGCGGCCATGGCCAAGGCGTCTGGCGGTCAGGGGACCGGGGGTCTGAGAGCTGGCTCAGCGCACCCGTGAGCCTGAAGCCCCATGGCCACAGCGTGGCGCGGGGACTGGGAGGGAAGACCCAGCCAGGGCCCGTTCTGGCTCCATGGCCGCTGCAGGGTCTCCCCCAGCCCCACCAGGCAGTGTCTGTTTAGAACCAGGGAGAAAAACCTTTTCCCTCAGTTGTTCTTTCTAAAAACGATTGTTCAGCATTGACACAGAAAAACGTCCGACAGAAAACTGGAGCCGTTTACAGCTGTAAACGTCCCAGAGAGCTGCTTTTGCTGGATCATTCCCTCTCCTTCTTGAAGACACCACCTTTTGGCATATCTGAAAAGAACACCAGGCTACCAAGCTGGTCCAGCCTTGTGTTAGAAAGTTGAGCCTGACCTGAACTCATGTTTTCTGACCATCGAGAGGCCTTGGTCAGAAAGGCTCCCGTGAGCGTCCCCAAACTTGGAACATGGTCAGAATAGGAGCTACGTCCTGTAGAGCAAAATGGTTACTGGTTGGGCTTCTGCAGCCTGACCCACCTGGTTTTCAACTCCCACCACCTCCTCCCGTGCTTGCTCTGATTGGAGCAAGTCACTCAACTTCCATGCCTAGACTCACCTGTGAAATGAGAACAAAAATTGTATTTATTTCATATATTGTAGGGAGTTCTTGCAAGGAGTAAGAATTTAACACAGGGTATGATCGATGGTGATCACGAGGTGGTTGGCTATTGTCGTGGATGTTTGTGTTAGTATTTAATCAGACTTCAAGGTCTGCGTTCTTTTTGAACTTAGCTCTTTTGTTTGTTTTGGTTTCTATTTTTTTATTTTATTATTTTTTTAAGATTTTAATTTTTTTTTTTTTAATTTATTTTTGAGAGAGAGAGAATGACAGAGAGAGAGAGAAGGAGAAGGGTGAGGGTCAGAGGGAGAAGCAGACTCCCTGCCGAGCAAGGAGCCCGATGCGGGACTCGATCCTGGGACTCCAGGATCATGACCTGAGCCGAAGGCAGTCGCTTAACCAACTGAGCCACCCAGGCGCCCTAGATTTTAATTTTTTAAGTAATCTCTACACCCAACGTGGGGCTTGACCTCACGTCCCCAGATCCAGTGTCACATGATGTGTAGACTGAGCCAGCCAGGCACCACTGTTTGGTTTTTATAAGAGCGGAGGCAGAGACTCCGTGTTTTAGCATATAGTGAAGGAGTATGTCTATTTAATTCTACATGGCCACAGCCATTTTTGGAAAGGTGTTTACAAGTAACAAAACAGCCTTTATTTTACAAACATGTTATGAGCCCCTATCATTGTTTTTTAAGAGCAGTTTTAGGTTTACAGCAAAATTGAGAGCAAAGTACAGAGATTTCTTATATTCTTCCTCCACACCCCCACCCCTGAACATGCAAAGCCTCCCCCCATTAGTATCCCTCATCAGTGTCACACATTTGTTAAACTGATGAACCTACACTGATACATCACCAAAAGTCCACAGTTTACCCTAAGGTTCGCTCTAGCTCTTGTGTATTGTGCAGGTTTGAAAGAAATGTATAATGAAATGGATCTATCATTACAGGGTATTTTCACTGCTCTAGAAATCCTCTGTCAGCCACCCATTCATCCCACTCCTACCTTAAGCCCTGGTAACCACTGGTATTTTTAAACCACTGTGTCCATAGTCCTGCCTTTTCCAGAATGTCATATAGTTGGAATCAGACAGTATGCAGCCTTTTAAAAATTTTTTATTGTTATGTTAATCACCATATGTTACATCATTAGTTTTTGATGTAGTGTTCCATGATTCACTGTTTGCGTATAACACCCAGTGCTCCATGCAGAACGTGCCCTCTTTAATACCCATCACCAGGCTAACCCATCACCCCATCCCCCTCCCCTCTAGAAAACTCAGTTTGTTTCTCAGAGTCCAGAGCCTCTCATGGTTCATCTCCCCCTCCGATTTCCGCCCCCATTCCTCCCTTCCTGCTATCTTCTTCTTCTTCTTTTTTTTTTTTTAACATATATTGTATTATTTGTTTCAGAGATACAGAACTGTGATTCAACAGTCTTGCACAATTCACAGCGCTCACCATAGCACATATTCTCCCCAATGTCTATCACCCAGCCACCCCACCCCTCCCACCCCCCACCACTCCAGCAACCCTCTGTTTGTTTCCTGAGATTAAGAATTCCTCATATCAGTGAGGTCATATGATCCATGTCTTTCTCTGATTGACTTATTTCAGTATGCAGCCTTTTTAGACTGGCTTCTTTCACTTACTAAGCAATATGCATTTAAAGCTCCTCCACGTCTTTTCACGGCTTGATAGCTCATTACTTTTTAGTCTTGAATAAAATTCCATTGTCTGGATGGACCAGAGTTTATTTACCCATGCACCCCCTGAAGGACATCTTGGTTGCTTCCAAGTTTGGGCAGTTACGAATATAGTTCCTATAAACACCTGTGTGCAAGTTTTTGTGTGAACCTAGGTTTTCAATGTCCCTCAGTAAATACCGAGGAACACAACTGCTGGATCATATGGGAAGGGTGTATTTAGTTTTGTCAGAAACTGCTAAACTGTCTTCCAGAGTGACCAGACGATTCTGCATTCCCAGCTTCAATGAATGGGAGTTCTTACTGCTCGACAGCCTTTGGTGTTGTCAGTGTTCTGAATGATTTTTCTTTAACTCTAGTCCTGGGAACCTTAGGCAATTCAAAAGCCCACCTTCAGCAAACCCCCCTCCATTTTTCTCTCCTCTCCCTTCTTTGCTATATATGTGCCTCCTTCTGTCCCCTTTAGCTGCTCCCTCCATATGTGAACTGTTCTCTATTCTGGTACAGGAAAAGAAAAAATATACATATTTTTAAATTATCAAATGTTTTAGTGCCTTGATATGTATTTCTGTCTCCAGAGGGTTTGCTTAAGAATGCACATCTGTGTTAGGGAGAAGGCCATGTAAGCACAGAGTACTGCTGGTCCCTGCCAGGCATCCGGAATGGTTAGACTGTTGCACAGAGACCGCGGGGGTAGGACAAGCTACCCCCAAGCCTCCCGACGTGTGCACCTCGGCCACCCCCGTCCTTCCCCTGGGTTTAAGCTGGCTTCACTGCTGTATCTCTTCCATCATTAACTCAAATTCTCACGCCTCTCTTCTCTGATTCTTTCCAGATTTCACACTCTGGCCCTGATTTGTCCTTTCTTTTATGAAGGTTGCTCTTCCTGGCTGGCTGGAAAAGCTTCTGTGGCTCATTACCATAGCAATAGGAGCGAGGTGCTGAGATCAGCCCCAGAGAATGGGGGCAGGGAGCAGGGGTGCCCACACACCGGATCTGGGGCCACAGCCACTCCAGGCCTGCAGAGGGAACAACTCTACGTTTCCCAGCTCAGAGACATTAAAAATAGGGAAATATTACTGCCAGAGCAAAGGACTATGGCCTCCAGAACTCCTCCCTGCCCCGTGTGTGATAGGAGTGAGTTTTTCTCTAACCCAATGCAGAGAAAAATCTCCAGATGATTCTGTCCAATCCCACCTGACATTGGAGTGATCCAATATCGAGGTGGGGGGACCTCTTGTTCCACAGTGCACCACCCCTCTAAGGGCCTAGGTCCACTTTATATCTCACGAGGCTCACATCCTGGGCTATGGAAAGAGGCAGAAGGGAGTTGTTTGGGACGGAGCACAGCTGGGTGGCTGACAGGGACAGTCCTCCTGGGCAGTGCGTGGGGGCTTCTGGCTGCAGAGGAAGGTGACCCTCACCTGTCTCGAGGAAGAAAACTGGGTTAAGACAGGTCTGTGGCTGAGGCAAGTAGAGCACTCACTCAGGTGGAGAGCGGATAGGCTGGAGGCCTGGAAAAGCCCTCACCCCCCCCAACCCTCCCCCAACCCCCCCCTCTGCCCCAGGCCTCCTGAGTGTCAAATTCAAAGACCAGTTGAACCTCTTTTTTGTTTTTCTGGTTTTCCTGTGCTAGTCCCAGCCTTAGGCCATGAACACAGAATGCCTAGATCAAGAGTCTGTGGACTTCGTCTCAGAATAAAAAGCTTAAATGCAGAAAAATAAAGAAACCAATCATATTGAAATACAGTTGTCAATATATTAAAAAACAAATGTGTGATATATATGTAATATGTGTGCTTGCTTACTATATTAATCAGATCAAGCAAACTTGATTCCAAAGTATTGATGTGCATACATGTTATTTGATGCAAATATGTGTTATGAAAATATCTGCGTGTTCTATTGGTTACAAAGTCATGGGTACTGTGAGTACTGTGAATGTTTTTAAGATTTCTCAATTTTAATTTCTAAAACATTGATAGTGAAACCCACATGATCAAAAACTCTTTGGGGTCATCAATCATTTTTAAATGTGTTTGCTTAAACATTTGCCGCCTGAAAACTAAAAATTTGATAATCAAAGATCAGGGATGGCTGAGTAGGCAGGAGGCAGAAGAAAATCCTGGAAATAGAAAAGACATAGATAAGAATCAAAAACATTTATTTCTTTTTAATTTTTTTTTAAAGACTTTACTTACTCATTTGACAGGAGAGAGAGAGAGCATGAGCAGGGGGAGCAACAGAGGGAGAAACAGACTCCCTGCTGAGCAGGGAGCCTGATCCCAGGACCCTGAGATCATGACCTGGGCTGAAGGCAGATGCTTAACCGACTGAGCCACCCAGGCACCCCAGTCAAAAACATTTAAAAAGAGGATGTTGGACTTGACACCTAAGGTCCCAACATTAGGACTCTCTGACATGGGGGGTAAAACTCTCCTCAATTCTCCAGTCAATTCTTCCCCCTTCCCCTACTGTGTCAAAGCTGGACCATTGAAGCCCAGCTTGAGCAAAATCCTAGGGCTTCACTTGCCATTGATGTAGGTAATCTGCCTTCCCAGGAAGGACAAAGGCTGCTAGCTGTTACTAAAGATCTCTCTTCTTCCTGTCCTTTTTTCAGAACAGGACCCACGGTTTTTAGCTGAGCACATGGCAACCCAGAGTATGAGCCTCTGTTTCCCAGCTACCTGGCAGCTGGGTGTGGACGTGTGTCTAAGTTCTGGCCAAGGAATGTAATCAGAAATGTCATATGCAACTTCTAAGAGATGTCCTTAAAGCGAGGGAGCAAGCTCTTCTTTTTCTCCTGTCATCTGGGTGGAATGTGGAAGTGACAGCTTCAGCGGAAACACCCATCTTGGACCCTATGAACGAGGGTCACATATGGGAGCAGTGAAGCCTGAACCTCTGCTGATTCTGCTGACCTGCCACGTAAGCCTAAGACTGTCCATTCAAAGACTTATTATGTGAGAGACCAGACCTCTGTGAGGTTAAGCCACTATCATTTAGGTTTCTTGTCACTGGAAGCTGAACCTCATCCTAAAGTGATGTATAAAGTGAATCTCCCTTTCTGGGTCTGAGGTTCGCGTCCCACAGAGTGGAATCCTACAGGGAAAAAAGATCTTTCCAGGTCCTTCCGCCTGGTGAACCTCCTTGTACTTCCCCCTGGATCATTAGAGTTCGTTGTTGAGACCAAAAATTGCAGAGGGGGCGGGGGGCCACTGTTGGTATTGGGGGCAGGAGGATTTTTTGTTTTGCAGGATACTTAAATAAAGGTCAACAGTAGACCGCTCCCCCACCCCCATGAGTCATTGTTAAAAATCCGAAGTCTCTTATAAACAACAATAGTGCATTATATTCCTCAAACTTGCCAAGAGACTGGAACTGGATTATTTCAACCACTAAAAAGAAATGATAATCATGTAACCTGGTAGAGGTGCTGATTATTGCTACAATGGCAACCATATTACAATATGTAAATGTATTGAATTAACATGTTGTACACTTTTAACTTATACAATGTTATATGTCAAATGTATTTCGGTTTAAAAGAAGTCTCCTCACATTTCCAAATGCTCCCTGGGGTCACCGTACCCTCAGCCGAGAATCATTGCTCCGGACTCAGGAGACTGACCCTCTTGCCTGCTCACGTTAGAAGTTCTTTCTCCAGGCACCTGGCTGGCTCAGTCAATAGAGCATGCAACTCCTGATCTCAGGTTTGTGAGTTCAAGCCCCACATTGGGTGTAGTGATTATTTAAAAATTAAAAAATCTTGTGGGGCACCTGGGTGGCTCAGTTGGTTGAGTGTCTGACTCTTGATTTTGGCTCAGGTCGTGATCTCAGGGTTGTGAGATTGAGCCCCGTGTAGGGCTCCACACTCAGTGGGGAGTCTGCTTGAGATTCTCTCCCTCTGCCCCTCCCCCTGACTGACACATGAGAGCACGCACACACTCTCTCTCTCAAATAAATAAATAAATCTTTAAAAATAAAAAATAAAATCTTAAAAAAAAAAAGTCCGTTCTCACAATTAATACCAGGCAGGACCCATCCACTACCCACAAGGGTGTGACCTCACTGTGTCCTCTAGGTGGACACAGTGGTTCTTCACTCGGGTTGGTGGAAGATCTTGCTGGGTGTGGGGAACTTGCCAGACTTGGCAAGATAGTAAGTCAGTGGGAACATAAACTAGGAGAGGGAGCCTCTCTCCCACAGTGCTTAAGTACATCCTTGTATGAAAAAAAGAAGACACATCACAACAAAGAGCAAAAGCTACCGAAATGAAATTGACATTTCAAACTGCGTTTTCAAGAAAGAGCCTCTTTTTTCCCAACATCATTGGAAAATCAGCTCTAGTGGAAAAGTCATGAGCCAGGGAACTTAGGTTTGTAAGTGTTTAAGTATTCTTAATATCACTGCCAAGTTAAACTGTGGATCTGTCATTCTACAGTCCTAAGTGTCAAGGTCAAAGCACTAACCCACTTCAGAAGCCTTCTCCGAGGAGGCTGAGGGAACCTATTTTGAGAACAAAAGAGATGCAAATGTCTGCAAAAGCAGACGAACCACCTTTTCTAGAACAACTTCATTTTAGCACAAAACAGAGACACACCACCCCCACTCATCCCAGGCTGGGGTATGATGGTGTATATACAGAACCTCATATCATCAGGTTGGTCCCCAGATTCAGGAGACCCTCGGCTTGGCCTTTTTCCTCCATCTGCTCAAGGAAGCTGCCAGGCATCACACGGCCCTTTCCCCTGCCTCTCCAGCTGGTTCCTTCCTAATCCTTTGCTGCTGGACTGTACACCCTAACACGTATGTCACACCAACCAGAGACAACTGTGAATGGAACTCAGTAAGTGCATCAGTTTTAAAGGCAGTTGTAGGTCTCGCAACACACAAAGACACCTTTTTTTTAACTGGTTTGCTCACTGGTAAGAGGCCTTTAAAATCTGGACAGTATTTCTTTCTCAACCTCAGAGCACGTTAAGGTTCATAACACCGTGAGGGTATAACCGCACTGTTTTAAAACCCCAGTTAATACAGGACATTGAAGATAGTTATTTGAATGTCTAAAATTAGAAGCATCTACTTTAGAAAGATTATTCTTACTGTCTTTTGTACTATAACAACCTGGCTTTTCAAAAGTTTCAGATGATCAATAAAAAAACTCCCAACATAGGATTGCCCTTAACAAAAGACAAAAACCAAACCACAAGGATGCCCAGTTAAATTTGAATTTCAGATGAATAACAATTTTTTTTTAAAGATTTTATTTTATTTTATTTTGACAGAGAGAGACCCAGCGAGAGAGGGAGCACAAGCAGGGGGAGTGGAAGAGGGAGAAGCAGGCTTCCCGCGGAGCAGAGAGCCCGATGCGGGGCTCAATCCCAGGACCCTGGGATCATGACCTGAGCCAAAGGCAGACGCTTAACGACTGAGCCACCCAGGCGCCCCACAATTTTTTTTTAAGTATCTGACCCATGTAATATTTGGAACATACTTATACTAAAAACTTATTTATTGTTTATCTGAAGCTCACATGTAACTAACAACCCTATACCAATAACAAAAGGACTATGAGTCAGAATCCTTTGGGCTGCTTGTGACAGAAATCCAGTGCAACTGGCTTGAGTAAAATGGGAAACTAATTGGCCAATATCACTGAAAATCCAGGATAAATCTGGTTTCAGATCCAGCTGGATCCAGAAGATCAAATGACATCATCAACATTGGTGTTTTTCTTTCTCAGCCTATCAGGCTATTGTCTCCACATTGTGACCCTAAGAAGCTCTAGAGTTATATTCTCCCAGAATGGGCTGCCTTAGTGGAAAAAAAGAGCTGCTGTTTCCCAGTAGCTGATGAGAATGTGTCATATGGAGTCTCGTTGCACACATTGGGTCACGTGCCTATCTGTGACCCAATCACTATAGACTCCAGGATTGTATTCGTCTCCTGCGGCTGCCATACTGAATCACCAAAACTGGGTGGCTTACAGCAGCAGAAGTTTTATTCTCTCATGGGAGTGGGGCTAGGGCTGGGCTCTCTCCAAAGGCTCTAGGAGACAATCTATTTCTTGTCCCTTCCAGCTTCTGGTGACTCCCAGCCTTTCTCCAGGCCTTCCTTGGCTTGTGGTCCCATCACTCCGGGCTCGGTTTCTGTGATCACATGGCTTCTTCCCCTCTCTGTCTAAACCCTCTCTGCCTTTCTCTTAGAAGGACACTTATAATTGTGTTTCTGATCCACCTGGATCATCCAGGATAAGTGCCTCAAAATCTTTAGTTTAATCACATCTTTTGCCCTCTAAGGGTAATGTTCACAGGTTCAGGGATTAGGACATGGAAATACCTTTTGGGGAGGTCACCATTCAGCTCGCTACAGACATTGAGGATTGAAAAGTCAGTGAGGGATGACTTGAAAACATGATGGTGCCGGTAACTGAAGAAGGGAAAAAGGCATTCTGGAAAGCAAACATAGCAAGATGTCTGCGACGAGGACTGTCTATTCTATTCCCTTCCATTGATGAGAGGTATTTAGTATTTGGAGAGTGTCTCCACTGTGCTGGGCTCTGGGCCACCCACAGGAGCTCCAGTCCAGGCTGAATTATCTATCCATGCAAGTGTTGGGGAGGATCCTGAGCTTTCCCTTCCTTTGGGAACTTTGCACTCATTACTTTGTGGGGCAGAATGTGGTGGGTGCTAGGGTTGGCTTCAATGACTGGGGCTTTTGAGCTTATTGTGGAAAAGGGGAGGGAAAGGGGGAGCTTTCAGGCAGAATAGCAGAGCAAAGCCAGGCTCTGGGGAGCACAGAGTAGTGGCCTGACATGGTTTGAGGAAACTTGGACAGATAGCCTAGAATGGTAAGCTAAGATTCCGTATCGGCAAGGAAAGACCACTGAAAGTTTTTGGAGAGAGGGGTAATGTGACCTGAATTGTGTTTGGGGAAGATTATGATGCTGTATGGAATTTTGTTTAGTCTGAGGTTGACTCATGAACCCTTGGCAACAGAGCTGCACTTCTGTCTTACCCTCCCATCTACAATGGTTCCCCAATCCCAACTAGTCCCCTTGTTCTGTGTCATGCTTTTCCCCTTCTATGTCTGTCATCATGCTGGAGTATCTCGCCTTCATGTTTCTGTCTTTATAGAAATATCCATGCTTCTGGCTCCCGTAGCACACGCGGCTTCCTTGGGACTGAGGTTCTACAGTGCAGGACAGCCAGTGGTGACCAACAGCAGAAGGTGATTTCTGGAAAGTTCTAGAGGGCAGATTTCCACCAAGTTCTACTGGCACCACAACAATTTCTCTGCCATCCAGGGAACCATAGCCATGCTCTCTCCAGTGAGATCTTGGTCTCCTTCCTCTCGGGTAGGTGGGTAGATGGGGAGCTCTTACTTGGATGATCTATCTCAGCCCTAAGGGGTACTGGCTGCCCCATATATCTGCCATTCCCACATTTTTTTTTTTAAAGATTTTATTTATTTATTTGACAGAGAGAGACATAGCGAGAGCAGGAACACAAGCAGGGGGAGTGGGAGAGGGAGAAGCAGGCTTCCCACCGAGCAGGGAGCCCGATGTGGGGCTCGATCCCAGGACCCTGGGATCATGACCTGAGCCGAAGGCAGACGCTTAACTACTGAGCCACCCAGGCACCCCCCATTCCCACATTTTTTAGGGTTCTCTTTGCATCTTACCAGCCAAGCCCTCGTTAGTCCAATACCCTGCTATAATTAATGATTTTTTTATATTAAACTTGCCCTGTTCAAATTACTGTGTTTTCTCTCTCCTGATTGGGCCCACACTGATACACCATCCTCCTGGATCTAGGCTGTCCAATATGGTAGACACTAGCCACATGTGGCTACTGAACACCTGAAATGTGGCAGATACCAAGGAAGAACTGAATTTTTTTTTAAGATTTTATTTATTTGAGAGAGAGAGAGAGTGTGTGTGAATAGGGGGACGGGGCAGAGGGAGAGAATCTCAAGCAGACAGCATGCTGAGCACAAGCTCCGTGTACAGGTCGATCTCATGACCCTGAGATCATGCCCTGAGCGGAAACCAAGAGTCGGCTGCTTTTTTTTTTTTTTTTTTAAAGATTTTATTTATTTATTTGAGACAGAGAGAATGAGAGACAGAGAGCATGAGAGGGAGGAGGGTCAGAGGGAGAAGCAGACTCCCTGCCGAGCAGGGAGCCCGATGCGGGACTCGATCCCGGGACTCTAGGATCATGACCTGAGCCGAGGGCAGTCGCTTAACCAACTGAGCCACCCAGGCGCCCCAAGAGTCGGCTGCTTAACCGGCTGAGCTACCAGGCACCCCAAGAACTGGATTTTTAATTTAATTTAAATTTTAAAAAAACTGGAGCCGTGTAAATAATTACCTGAAAAACGTCTCATTAACATTCTATGAATTATGTGTTTAAATGATAATACATTGGATATAGTGGGTTAGAAAAAATACTTTAAAATTATTTTCACTTGTTTTCTTACTTTTTTTAATGCAGCTACTAGAAAATTTAAAATTATATATGTGGTGGGGTGCCTGATTGGTTCAGTCAGAAGGGCATGCAACTCTTGATCTTGGGGTCATGAGTTTGAACCACACATTGGGTGTGGAGATTACTTAAATAAAAAAATATAAAAATAATAAAATTATACATGTGGCTTAATTCCATTTCTATAGGATAGCCCCTGTTCTGTATCCACTTTCAATATAGTCTCTCCTGATTTTCCTAAATAGATATGATTTCTGCCTCCCTTCTGCCCTTTGAATTTCTTTGGATATTTGTGGGGGACATTTGCTAGTTTTTTTTGCCTGCCAGCATTCTATCTCCTCTTTTTATAGGCATCTCAATCTCCTTTTTTGGGGAAAATGTCCCATGGCGGGTAGCCTTGATGAGAATTAGTGGCCCCATCCCGCTGCAGAAACCAGAGGAGTTGTCCCTGTTAGCCTGGGGGGCTGGGCTCAGAATCAAATTCTTCCAACTAGAAGCCTCCTCTGGACACTGTGTATCTTAAGCAAGCATTACAAAGACATGGGGTCAGTTGGGGGGTCCTATTTCTTAAAGATGCCACAATGTGGCACATAGAATACACACTCTTTCTGCTGTGTCACTTTTGCTGTGATTTCTGCTGCCTAGCCTTCTGCAGCATCCAGGTTTTCCAAACTGATTGGAAATCAATCAGTATGATTTCACTGGTTCTCACCATTGATTCTGTGAGACCCTGACATTTATCCAGTTAATTCCCCTTTTCCTTAAGATTGATAGAGGCTGTTCCTGTTGTTTGCCACCAAGAACTCTAATTGATACTATACTGATGTTGTTCTACTATGTATTACATTTAGCTCCAGCAAATTCTAGGCTATGGGGAAAGTCTAATAATTAAAGGGTAAACTAAAGAGTTGGGCTTTGGGAAGCACAGAAACCAGCCCTCCAGAACTATGTGCCGAGGAAGGTGAGTACTGTCATTGAGATAAGTGCATATCAATATTTTTCAGTCCTCGAATCATCACTTTGTTCATCCCAGGAACAAAGTGTAACAGACCAGCTAAGTTGAGGACTCTGTGGTAAGGCAGAATAATGTCCCCCCAAAGATGTCCATGTCTTCATCCCTGGAGTCTGTTAATGTGACCTTACATCACAAAAGGGACTTTACAGATGTGATTAAGTTAAGGGCCTTGAGGGGGAAAGATTATCTTGCATTATTTGGGTGAGACCAGTTAATCACAAGGATCCTAAGAAGTGAGGAAACTTTCCCAACTGGATCCAAGAGATGTGACTATGGAAGCAGGATTAGAAAGATGTTACTAATTATGAGATTGCTGGTTTTGAAGAGGGAGGCAGGGGGTCACAAGCCCAGGAATGCAGACAGCCTTTAGGAGCTAGAAAGGGCAAAAAAGGGGTCTTCTCTAGAGCCTCCAGAAAGGAATGCAGCCTTGCTGACACGTTGATGAAAGTTTTGACCTACAGAGCTGTAAGATAGTAAATTTGTGTTGCTTTAAGTTGAATGATTTGTTAGGGCAGCAAATAGGAAACTTATATAAGGTTCATCCCTTGAGCTGGAGAGGACATTGCTTTGATTGACAATCTACCAAGGCTGTATCCCTTGGAGATGGGGGGACATTCCTGTATGAAGACAGTGTGCTACTAGTGAGTGAGGGAAAGGATCTTAGCCAAAAGGCTGAGAAGCAATGGAAAAGGATGTTGAATAAACAAAACATGGATGCCCACTGCAACCAACCACCACAGCCCCTTGCACATCGGTTAATCAAAATCTTCCCAATTGAATTTTTAGGGCTGGAGATTGATTAGTTTAAATATTTTGGGTGAGAAGCCATGAAGAAATCGAAGAGTACTTTATAAAGAATGCAAATCTAGTATATATATATTATATGTGAAATATATATATACATATATCTGCATCTTTACAATGCCAAATTTCAGGGCATCTGGGTGGCTCAGTTGGTTGAGTGACTGACTGTTGGCGTCGGCTCAGATCATGATCTCAGGGTCCTGGGATCCAGCCCCGCATTGGGCTCCACACTCAGCAGGGAGTCTGCTTGAGATTCTTTCTTTCCCTCTTCCTCTGCCCCTCCCTCTAGCTCATGCACTCTTTCTCTATCTAAAATAAATAAATAAATAAACAAATAAATAAATAAATAAATAAATAAATAAATTTTTTTATTTCTTTAAAATGCCAAATTTTTTTTTAAATGCCAAATTTCATCATAAGGAATCTCATGAAACTTGAAAAGGACTGCTTCCTCCTCAGCAAAGATGTATTGATTCAAACTGCCCTAACACCTAGACATGTAGACCTGTTTCATAAAGTGTTTAAGAATCATGGGCTGGGCAATTGCACTACTAGGTATTTACCCCAAAGATACAAATGTAGGAATCTGAAGGGGCACATGCACCTCAATGTTTATAGCAGCAATGTCCACAATAGCCAAACTGTGGAAAGAGCCGAGATGTCCATCAACAGATGAATGGGTAAAGAAGATGTGGTACATATATACAATGGAATATTACTCAGCCATCAGAAAGGTTGAATACTGCCATTTACATTGACATGGTTGGAACTGGAGGGTGTTATGCTAAGTGAAATAAGTCAATCAGAGAAAGACAATTAGCATATGGTTTCACTCATATGTGGAATATAAGAAACAGCACAGAGGATCATAAGGGAAGGGAGGGAAAACTGAATAGGAAGTCGTCAGAGAAGGAGAAATACCATGAGGCACTCTTTAACTATAGGAAACAAACTGAGGGCTGATGGAGGGGAGGTGGGTGGGGGGATAGGATAACTGAATGATGGGTATTAAGGAGGGTACATGATGTGATGAGCACTGGGTGTTATAGGCAACTGATGAATTATTGAACACTACATCTGAAACTAAGTATGTACTTTATGTTGGCTAATTGAACTTAAATAAAAAAAAAAAAGGGCAGCTGGGTGGCTCAGTCAGTTAAGCGTCCGGCTCTTGATATCCACTCAGGTCTTGAGCTTCAAGCCCCACTGTGGGCTGTATGCTGGGTGTGGAGCCTACTTAAAAAAAAAAAAAAAGAATCACGGGTTTAACTATGGCAAACAGTATGGAGAAGCCTCAAAAATTAAAAATAAAACTACCATATGATCCAGTAATTCCACTTCTGGGTACTTATTCAAAGGAAACAAAAACATTAACTCAAAAAGATATATGCACCCCCATATTCACAGCAGCATTATTTATAATAGCCCAGATATGGAAACAACTTAAGTGTCCATCAGTGGATGAATGGATAAAGATGTGGTATGTGTGCATATATATGCATACACACACACATAGTGGAATATTATTCAGCCATAAAAAGACAGGAAATCCTACCATTTATGACAACAGGGATGGGCCTTGAGGGCATTACGCTAAGTGAAGTTAGACAAAGACAAATACTGTATGATTTCACTTATATATGGAATCTTAAAAAAAAAAATCATAGAGAAAAAAGATCAGACTTGCAGTCACCAGAGGCGGTGGGGCGAGGAGTGGGGAATTGGAGAAAGGTCAAAAGGTACAAACTTGCAGTTGTAAGATAAATAAGTACCAAGGGATGTGATGTACAACGTGATGACTAGCGCTAACACTGCGGTATTATATATAGGAAAGTGGTTAGCAGAGTAGATCAAAAGTGTTCTCATCACAAGGAGAAATTTTTTCTTCCTTTTTTCTTCTTTCTTCTTTTTTAACAGTCGTATCTATATGGGAAGATGGATGTTAGCTGAACCAACTGTGGTAATCATTTTACAATATATATAAATCAAACCCAATGCTGGACACCTTATACAGTGAGATATGTCAATTATTTCTGAATAAAGCTGGAAAAATATCACTGGCTTAGTCACTAATTAGTTGTTGATAAATGAGGAACACAGTGCAAACTTACTTAGAGGCAAACGAGGTAGAAGGTATGGCCCACCAGCCTAAGAAGGCAAAATATAACTTAGGGGAGCCAGAAGGAGCAATTTATTGTACCTGTCCAAAAATCCTGATTGTGGTCACTTAAAGTCAGTAGAAGATTAGAAAGAAGTGATACAAGTCATTGGAAAAGCCAGGGCTGATGTCCAACACATCCCCGACTTTTTGCAGTCTTAGTCCAGCAGGGCAACAGTCTAACAGCAAGTCACAAAAGTATCATTTCCGGCTATAGAATATTACTCTAAATTCAGTTAAGAGGTTTTGGCTCAACTGGGTGTTATATGCAAACAATGAATCATGGAACACTACATCAAAAACTAATGATGTAATGTATGATGACTAACGTAATAAAATAAAATAAAATAAAATAAAATAAAATAAAATAAATAAATAAAGAGGTTTTGGCCCATAAAGGATCCTTTTCCTGAATTTAAGGAGACCATGCTCAGGTGGCAGTAAGGAATCTTGGTCACCTTTCTCAAGGTGAGTGTTCTGGTTGAAAACCATTTTGGCTGTGAGCATTCCCTTAGGAGTTTGTGTATTTACTTGTGTTGTGTTTTGCTGTTGTTGTTTTGTGTGTGTGACTGGGATTTGGGAAGGGTGAGAGGAAGAGGTTCCTTTCCCAGAAACCGGAGCTAGGTAGGCTTGAAAAGAGATAAACCTAGAATTATTCTTCGTGCTGACCATATGTTAGAATTATCTGGCAAGCTTTATAACCAACAAAAATTCCCGCGTTTGGGTTCAGAACTCTGGAGGTGGGACCCTGGCATCCAAATACTGCAGAAGCCCCTAGCTTATTTTCGCATCTGGCCAGCGCTGTCAGGATTAAGAACCATTGTTTTAAAATTTTCTAGTACGGACACCCTGTAGATCTTTCGTTTTTGGCACCCTCTCAGGGAGGTGTGGCCTAACGGTGCTTCTCAAATAAATGTGCGCGCTGGGCGCTGTTTAAAATTCAGACTCCCAGGCTTCATCCTCAGACAATACTAGAAGATCACACTTGGCGCAGGGTCCAAGAAGCTTCATTTTATCCACAAGTAGTCCGGAGGGTCACAGTCACGGAAAATTAAAGCTTGAGGGATAACAGTTGTGGGGAGATTAGGAACTGGGAAGGACTGGTGGAAGAAAGAACCCAAACTTGTGAGGACAGACTCCCCCTAAATTCCTGTTGTTCGTTGGCCCCTTTTCCTCTGGGCAGTTTGGGCCGGGACCAGTGAGGGAGACGTGAGTGTGGCAAGGTGGGTGGCGCTGGATATAGTTGGCCCTACAGCCCGGAAAATTCCCTCCGGACCGGGGTGGGGGTGAGGTGAGGGGTCCTCTCTCCTCTAGATCCCTTTGCTCCGCGCCGCCCCTTCCCACCCTTGCGCCTCGTTAGGGAGCGTCGGGCCCGCTCCCCTTCTACCTCGGAGCCGCGTCCCGCAGGGGCGCCCGGGGGGGAGGTTGGGAGGCGCCGCGGCCGAGGAGGGGGCGCGACCCCGGCGCCCGGGCTGGGGCGGAGGGGCGGCCGCGGGCCGGGTCGTGCGCACCGTGGGGCCGGCGTCCGGGCGAGGCCCCGGCCTTGCTTCCCCGCGCTCGCGGCACCGCCTCCTCCCCACGCCGCCGGCGCGGTCCGGGGGCGGGGACTCGCCGCTGCGGAGGCCGGAGACGCGGCGGCGCTGGGCGCGGCGCGGGGCGCACGGCACGGAGCGGGCGAGAGCGCGAGGCCGGCAGCGGGAGAGCGGCGGGCGGTCCGGGAGCCGGGCCCGCAGCGCTGAGCGGCCGCCGGAGCCGCGGCAGGAGGTGAGTGCGCGGCGCGGGTGCCCCAGCTCCCGGGCCGCCCTGGCCGCCTTCCCTCTCCATGGTTCTTCCCCGGCCCGGGGCCCGCGCCCCGGCCGCAGCCTGTCACCGGAGCCCCCGAGGGGCCCAAGCCTTCGCCCCGGGGCCGCCTCCGTCCCCAGGTCCCCGGCCGCCGCGAGGGGCTGTGCGAGGGCTCTCTGCCCCGGCGGAGGCCGGTCTGGGGCGTGAGGGGCCTTTCTTTTTTGTTCTCCGCTTTGTCACGCGCGTCGGCATCCGAAGTCGAAAGCGTGCAGCCCCGAAGTCGCACTAGTGCGGGTCCCGCGGGGGTGACTGGCGCCAGGGGAGGGCGGGTGGCCGCCGCGCGCCGCTCACCTCCGCGTCCTGGCGCTCGGGCGCCGCGGGTGCCCACGTTGGCAGCGGTCGCGTCCGGGCAGGTGACCGGAGCCCGTCTCGGGGATGCTCCAGGTTCCCTCCTGGATGTGTATTTCCCACCTATGACTGTGTGGAGCATCCATAGAACTTTTGCTCCGCTGTAAAAATAGCCTCCTGGGTTTATATATAGTTTCTGTTTCACACCCTGTTTGATGTTTGTAATGATTTTTTTTTTTAAAGGTAAAATAAGAAAATACCTACTTTGATGAGTGTTCTTTTAGCGGAATTTAAGGACCATTGTATTGGGAATGCCATGATGTTGCTGGTCATTTTCAGATACCCCTTTTCCAAATTTGCATAACCAAACTTGTGTGGCTTTCATGGGTCGGAGATTTTCTTTGTCTGGTTTGGGGTCTCCGAGGCCCTACAGCTCGAAATCCCGCAAATGTTGAGGGACATTCCTAGGGGTGGATTGTTAAGATGTCCCACAGTCTGATGAAATATTTAACAGCTTTCGAGTGACTCTGTTTGGCTTATAGCCATCAGATTGACTCAAATTTCGGCAGTTTTAGTATTTTTGAAATTTTTGGAGCGTGAAACCAGAAGAGCAGTGGAGTCTCTTGGCGGTGTGGTCCTTCCTGTTTATGTTATAGAAGATTAAGGTAAGCTCATGCATGGGAAGAATAATTTTATTTTATTTGTAAATAAAAAGCAGTAATTTGGTAAGACTTGCTGTCCCTAGGCCAGAACTCAATTTTTAAGGTATCAATGGTCAAAAAGACATTGAATTCTGAGGATGTTTAAGAAAACAATCAGCTCTTCCAGATATATTTTGTTCTCCTATGGAGAGGTTATCACATTTTTCCCCCATTGGTTTTGTTCAAAAATGAAGCACCAGCAATGAGAGGAAGGAATGGTTGGGGGGCTGGGGGTATCAGATATGGACGATATTGCTCTTGGGAGCTAAGGAAACCATCTTTCTAATTGCTGGCCATGGGCCTAGTTATTGATGAGGGTTGAAAAGATTTTGTATTATATTATTTTTTGAGGGGTGGGCAGCAGCAGAAGTGAGGATGGTTGACTGTGTCAGGCCTGGGGGTTTTTGTGGCCACCCAGCAGGGAGGAAATTGCTGACCTCACTGAAAATCCTATGAATGTGCAGACAGGCTTTCTGCATCAGAAACACAAAGGGTAGAAGGGCAGAGCCTGGGGAAACTGCCTCTCCAGGAAGGAGATGAAAGGTTGGGGTATCACTTCTAGCAGGCTGTGCTAAGCACAGTTCCCTGGCTGGTTCTTTAGTGAAAGGGAGCTTGAAGGTGGCCTGGCCCCCAGAGAAGGCCAGCCCCAGGAAGGGAGGGTGGGAGGCCAAGATGAGGGATGAGAGGCCCCATGCCCTGGCTTTAATGTAGTTGTATTCTTTCATTACCTTTTTTTTTTTTTTTTAATAACCTAAGGTGAGAAATAACATCCATTATTTGGATAAGGGAAAAAGAAACACTTCTTTTTTTGTTGCTGTAAAAAAAAAAAAAAGACTTAGATTTTTTTTTTTTTTGCACAAAAGTAGGAATGGTCTTGATAAGCTTTTGTCTCACTTTATAAAAGTGTGAGTGTTATTTCATTTGCCTGCTCCCCGCTTCCTCTAGCAAAAAAACATTCTTAGGTTGTGGTCATTTTCTTTTTTAGACTTTTCCAGTTACTGATGACATTACATGAAAAGACTTGGCTTGAAGTTTCAGAAGTGCTTACCAAGTTCCCAGGGAGTCCACTTTGTTTCACACAGTGAATTTCCTACACTTTCAGAAGAAAAAAAAAAAAATCATGCCTTCTCTGATTGTTACAATATTTTGATCTTATTTTTATTTAAAACCTTTCAGGGTTGTGTTAATAGAACTTCCCCTAGCTAAGATTTTGAAGATTAATTAATGCCTGACAGGAGGAAAAGATATGTAAGAGTACTACATAATATGATCATGGTGATACAGACGGTAATTTGCTGTGATTTCCAAACTTTTTTGATCATTCTCATTAGTTTAAAAAACAACTTAAAATTAATTCAGTGTTATGTATCAATTTTCTCAATTAAACAAATGTTTAGCACTCGTCTGTATGTTACTAATTTATAAGTTAGGTGCATGTGCTATTGTTACTATCTTGTATCTCAAGGCCCAGGATACTCTGAGGGCTGGATTCATGCTTAATGACAGCGGCAGTAAAGCCCTCTTTCATATACTCCTTGAACTGTGAGTATTTTTGGCCTGTTTCTTGTCAGATCTGATTATATCATCATAGGTTTTACTTTGTGACATGGCTCATGCAGAACTGAGGATAAGAAGCCTGGGCCTTCCCAGCGGTGGACTCGTGTTTGCCCATGCTTACGTTTATTAGAATAACTTCAATTTGTGCTTTTCATATGAATCTTAAAGCTTCATAGTCTCTGTAAGGTTTAGCGTAGTTATAATTTGTCAGTCCACCTCACTGTGCTCAGTGCCGAACGAAGTCAGAGGGGTTTCTCAGGCACCTCAGAGGTGGTGACTTGTGACCTTCAACAGAGGGACTTAGCATGCAGAGTCAGTTTCTACTTTTTTTTTTTTTTTTTAAGATTTTATTTATTTATTCATGAGAGACAGAGAGAGAGAGAGAGAGAAGCAGAGGGAGAAGCAGGCTCCCAAGGAGCAGAGAGCCCGATGCGGGACTCGATCCCAGGACCCTGGGATCATGACCTGAGCCGAAGGCAGACGCTTAACCGTCTGAGCCACCCAGGCGCCCGTCAGTTTCTACTTTTATTAACACTGTTAGTATTTATTTTATGGTAGTATAATAGAATTAGCATAATGTTACATAGTATGAGATAATATAATTAGTATACATATATACTTGCAAGTTATTTTTATGTGATAGTTACATTACTGAAATATAGTTGATATCACACTTTTTGGATACAAATTAATGTAACTGCTAGGATTTTCCTCCCTAGCCCCGCTGAGCATCTTCTATACCCTCTGGGATTCATGTGCCCTGCTGGTAGACTCAATTCTTGTAGCCTGACAGCCTTAGACGGGGCATAAATGAATGGGAGTGGTTGTGTCCCAATAAAACTTTATTTAGGGACACCCATATTTTAATTGCATGTGCTGTTCACATGTGAACTTTTTATTTTATTTTTTTTTTGCAACCATTAAAAACTGTGAAGACTAGGCTTATGGGCAGTGTACAGAAACAGGTGCCTGGCAGGATTCAGCCTTTGGACTGCAGTTTGCCAACTCCTGAACTGGAGGAAAATTCGGGAGTTCCTGCCAAGATGTAGTCTTGGTATCCATGTGGGAGGCGGCCTTTCTTCAGAAAATTGCAAGTGCTGGAAAAAAACACAATGAAATTTGGTTCCTCTCATTCATTTTCACTCGTCCATCTTGCTCTTTGGTATTTCCACTACATAGTACTAAACATGCACGTGAATTTTTTTAAAATATTTTATTTATTTGAGAGGTGGGGGGATGGGTTAGGGAGAGAGAGCAAGCCCGAGCAGGGGTGGAAGGGTGGGGGAGGGGCAGAGAGAGGGAGAAGCAGGCTCCCCGCTGAGCAGGGAACCTAATGCAGGGCTCGATCCCAGGACCCTGGGATCATGACCTGAGCTGAAGGCAGACGCTTAACCATCTGAGCCACCCAGGCGCCCTGTCCTGCACATGAATTTTAAGTTTCTTCTTCAAAAAAAATTTGTGGTATAATCGACATATGCTAGTCTTAGGTGTACAACGTAATGATTCAGTATTTGTGTGTATTGCAAAATGATCACCACAATAAATCTAGTTAATGGCTGTCACCACAGTTACATTTTCTTCCTTGTGGTGAGAGCTTTTAAGATGTACTCTCTTAGCAACTTCCACATATGCAGTATAGTGTTATGAACTGCGGTCCCCATGACGTTGAAGTTTTTTTCTTTTATAAACTGTCAGCTTCCGGAGTTGGGGAAACATGATGTTTATAATTGGGGATTGGGGGAGTGAGAGGAGGAGATTTTCTGCACTTCCTGGTAAGTTTTGAGAGCAATTTAAGGAGAATGCTGTGGACCTGGTCATTCAGTCCTAATGGTTTAGAGCAGGAGATGACAAACTTCTCTAAGGGGCCAGATAATAAGTACTTTGACCGGTTGAGTCCTCATAATAACCCTATGAGTAGATTTGGATCAACTGCCTTGTAGCCATAAAACAGCTCTGGTCAATAAAGGAGCTAACCGGGGCTGTGTTTACGAAACAGGCCATGGGCCTGTCGGCCTGGTATGCTGACCCCTGGCTTGGAGACATTCTCGGGGCATGGTAGAATATTTTTAACCCTCGGAAAAATGTTGGTGACCGAATCGTTCACCTGTGCTGAACAGGGCATTCTCAGGTCTGTTTGCTTACTGCAGAGGGCCTTCTAGACTTCCTGCCGAGCACCTCCTGCTCTGACTCTCCAAGATCCAGGTGAGGCAATTTCCTCTGAGAAGGAAGAAAGGTGGGACTCTCCCGCTGGAGAAGCTGTATTGTTTCTGCAGTGGCCACGTTGGTCTAACAAGCTATTCTGATTTGATTGCTCTTACCTGCACTATTTGCCTGTATGACTAAAACCCCCTATGGGGAGGGGCCCCCAGGCGGTAGAGCTTGTGACTCTTGATCTCAGGGTTGTGAGTTTGAGCCCCACATTGGTTGTAGAGATTACTTAAAAATAAATTCTTGGGGCGCCTGGGTGGCTCAGTTGGTTGTGCTCTTGATTTCAGCTCAGGTTGTGATCTCAGGGTCATGAGATCAAGCCCCATGTCAGGTTCTGTGCTGAGTGTAGAATCTGCTTAAGAATCTCTCCAGGGCGCCTGGGTGGCTCAGTCGGTTAAGCAGCTGCCTTTGGCTCAGGTCATAATCCCAGGGTCCTGGGATAGAGCTCCAAGTCGGGCTCCCTGCTCAGTGGGGGAACCTGCTTCTCCCTCTCCCTCTCCTCCCCCCCTGCTTGTGTTCTCTGTCAAATAAATAAATAAAATCTTAAAATTCTCTCTCTCCCTCTGCCTATCTTGCCCCTGCTTGAGTGCTCTCTCTGGCTCTCGTAAAAAACAAACAAACAAAAAAACCTATGTGGGAATAAGGAAATGAGAAAAAAATAAAAGTAGTAGGTTCAGTGTATTTGGCAGGTTACTCATTTTCAGGTGCTTTTTCTTTTTTATAAGTAATTAGAAGTTTCTCTTCTTTTACAAAAAAAATTTTTGTCTTACGGGCAAATAATAATTTTAACCAGTAGGTTGAATTTTTTAAATTAAGCCAGTAGGAAAGAATGTGCAGTTTTTTTCACATTTCCCATTTACCAAGACACTTTTAATGCAGAAACACACCACTTTCTTTTTCTCCAGGGAAGCCTGGGGTTTCACAGAGTTTAGCAGATAAAGATTAATCATTTTTTAATAAGTCAGATACTTACAATCAAATATGAGACAAAGCACATTCTGAAGCCCCAGTTATAATGATTATTAATATATCTGATGCAGGACGTCTCCTGCATCACCCCCTAGGTCCACAGGACTAAGGTGGGGGAAGGAGAGCCTCCGAGGTATCTGACACCTGTAAACTATGGCTCTGAGTTACCACCTCAGTCTTCACTTCCCACCTGTGTCTGGCCTTTGGTTTTTCAGCAGCAGGGGTTTCCACAGCCCTGGAAGTCAGCGCCCAAGCACCTTGCTGCCCAGAGGCTCAGTGCTGGCCTCCCTTCCTCCTGCTCGCCTTCTTAGCTGGGCGGCCCTGGGTCCAGTGGGAGCCCCGGGCTCTCCTCACTGTGACCTCTGGGCCGCTGCATACCTCCCTGGCCAGCCAAGCACAGGGACCTGGTGAGGGGCTTCCTCAAACCTCTCTTGGCCATCCTGTGGTCCTGGTCTGGGGCGTCCAGTGCCGCGGTGGTGGGGAGTCAGCCGCAGGTGACGGCAGATACCACTGCTTCATTGACAGCAGAGTTAATAGGACGAACGCACAAGGCTCATTCCTCTAAAATAGAATCAAGGTGGAAGGGAGACATTCATCACCTTTTCTTTATAAAATGGGGAAAAGACGATCTAGAAATGATTTCTTTTCCATCTTTCCATCTCTAAAGTAATAATAGTTAAAATTTATTGAGCAATTTCTATATGCCAGATGTGGTTCTAAGCACTTCTCATATCTTAACTCATTTAGTCCTCAAATATCCTTAGGAGGAGGACAGCGATCCTCAGACAGGTCCTGTGGCTCCTAAGAGGTGGAACCAGAGTCCGACACGGGCAGTAGGTTCCAGAGTTTGTTCTCCTGACCCTGCCCCGAGCTGCCTGGTGGCTGTACAGCATCTGTCTCCGAGCAGCTGCTCAGGACATTTTAACGGGCTCAAGAAAGGAGCATTTTGAAAGATTATCAGAATACTTCCCTTGAGGTGAGAATGGAGTTTTTATTGTTTTCAGACTTGTAGTATATCCATCCATTGACTTATATCTGCTGGAATAAAATAAAAGGTCAGACAAGGACCCCAATCTAGAAGTATATGGTTAGGGAATTAAGTATAAACAAAGACAGGCTTTCAAAGCCCTCCGATAAAAACAGATTTTTCTGTAAAGGGTGCTGACAGAACAGGCTAGCCGTTCCACACATGCACACACATAAAACCCAAACCTCATATTTTTGTATTTTTTACTCCTTACATCAAAAGTGAATTCCAAGTGGATTTTTTTTATGGGTAAATGTATTTCTAAATTTAGAGTAGAAACGTCTAAGTACCAACAAAATCCAGACAATAAAAGATTGACAAGATTAGGTTATTTTAAAAACACCACCAATAACCAAAAACTATGGGCAAAAAATTCAAAGAGAAAGTTCAAGAACAAATGAAAAATTGAGAATAAAAGATATTCCCATGACAGACGAAAGATTTGTTTATCTTTAGCATACAAAGAGCTCTTACAAATCAACAAGATGAACACCCAAGTTTAAGAATGGGCAGAAAATATGAAAAGACATTTCACCAAAATGAACAAATGGCCAATAAATGAAAAGATGCTCATTTATGTTCATAACTAAAGAAATGTATTTTTTTAAAGTAGGCTCTATGCCCAACATGGGGCTGAAACTCACGACCCCAAGATCAAGAGTTGTGTGCTGTATGGACTGAGCCAGCCATGTACCCCAAGAAATGTGTTTTAAAATATCATTACTGATGAGATTGCCAAATATTAAAAAGTTTTATTTTGGTGTTATTGTGTGAGAAAACACATTTCTCATACTAGTAGTGAGAGTAAATTATTGGAACTGCTTTGAAAGCCAATAGAGTAAGAGCTATCAAAAATTTTTTAGTTGATTTGGATCTATGAACGAGTTGCAAACATAGTACAGAAGGTTCCCATATATCCTTCACCCATAGTTCCCTTGTTTAGTTGTCACATCTCTGTGACAGTTCCTCAGTCTTCTCCTTGCTTTTCATGATTTTAACCCTTTTTGGACATAGAATGTCCCTCAATTTAAGATCCTGAGAGCTTTTCTCCCCAGTGCATCCTATTAGGCGGTCTGTGATGCCGGTAGTGACATTCACTTTGATCACCTGGCTTAAGGTGGCGTCTGCCAGGGTTCTCCACTTTTTGCCCTTTGTAATTTGCTAAATATTTTGGAGGCAGTAAGATTTATCAGTTTTAAAGGCCTATGACCCAGCAGGACCACTTACTGAAATTTACCTACAGCTGTCTGTGATGTATTCCATCACTTGCCAAATGGGGGTGATCAGTGCCCCTTCAGAGCCTCTCAAGGCTTCAGGGAGTGCCGTATTTGAAACACTTGATCAATGCCTCACACCCAGCAAGCTCCTTGCTGGTTCCTCCTCCCTTCCCCAACCCCCTGGAAGCCTGATGTGTTTGGAATTCAGAAATTTTTCAGAATTCAGAAGATAATAAGATGCACTTATTATATATTATGTGACAGCCCCAGCAGGATCTGCGGCAGCACCCCATAATCAAACACTAATCTTTCTGCAGCAAAACATACGCATATTCACATGAAGGGAGAAAGAGACTATATAAGTAGCTTTGGGTGAGTTCCGATCAGACCTTGATCTGAGTTCAGGTTAGGTTTTGTTGCCGTGGATAAGTTTTTAAAAATCCCTTTGGGCTTTTAGAACATTTTGGGTTTCAGAATTGTGTGTAAGGGCTCGCACACCAGGATAGAAGTTTGCAAACACAGATGTGGATGTCAAGGGTGTTCATGGCAGAGTTGTTGGAAATAAGCCGGATGGCCCTCTGTAGGAGATTGGTTAAATAAATCCTGGAACACAGTGGGGCCCCATCCAGAACTTCAGAAAGAAAAGAGCAAACCGTAATGGGCTGCAAGGAAAAGTGCGATAAGATGTATGACTAAGTGACTCACGACACTTAGAGAACAGTGGGAATGATCTTGTTTGGATTTAAAAACATGTATGGCAATGCTTGTATAAACATCAAGAAACATCTAGAATGACACCTACAAGAGTGGCTGCATATTAGAATCACCTGGGGACACTGAAAACTACAAATACCTGGCACTTCTCTACAGCCGTTGAATTGGAAGTGGAGGAGTGGGTCCCACGCCCCGATCCCAGGTGACGCTGGGGTCCCAGGTGGTCTCAGGTGATGCTGGGGTCCTGTGAGGGCTGAGAGCTGCTGGAATGGGCGGATGCCGCCATTTGGAGGGAGACTTCAAATTTCATACTTTACTGTGTGGCTTTTCTCCCCAGTTGTATTTGTAGTAGTTTTATATATACTTCTTGAAGTTTAAAAATAGTAAAAAAGACTGTTTAGTGAACAAAATCAGATATAAGGCAGTGGAGACACATTTTCAGCAGATACATAGAATTTTCTAGAAGTTTAGTATTTCTGAGCATTACTCTCCTTTAATATGAACGGTGCTTGCTGATTTCAACTGATAATTGATCTTTAAAGTTTTTTTTTTCTCTTTCATCCTGAGAGACCAGAGGCTGGTGAGGGAGGCACCAGCAGAGGCTAAGGTCAGTTCTGTGCTTCGGAATTCTGGTGGTACTTTATTTCAGGTGATTCCAGAGATTGCTCATTTACCCCATTTAGACGCCCACACTAGTACCTGATTATTAAGAAGGAAGAGATCTCCCAGTGACACACCTGGCTAGGAACACCTTAGGGGGAGAGCTGGTCTTGACGGCTCTGCTCTGTTCTTGCTCGATTGAATTTAACCCAGAAGTTGAGTCCCTGGGGGGGGCGGGGGCGTCTTTCCTTTCCTCTGCCCCCCTCCCCTTTCCCTCCCCCCTCCTTCCTCCATTGTGGGCCACACCTGGCATAAAAGCATGCCTGTTCTCACAGATGCCCTTTATTGTGCGTGCTGCCCTTCCTTTGATAAGGCCTGTTTTATCTGCCTCAGCCAAGCCACTTGGGAAAGTCGGCTTTCCTTGGGCTTCGTGCCGCGTGCTGGTATCCAGGCAGACCTGGTCTTGGGTTGAAGTCCATGAACGAACCTGATCACTTCCTTCTTGTAAGCTGTATCTGGCTTTCTCTGGAGAAGGGGATACTCTGCAGCTCTCTTGCTAATGTGGATGCGCTGCGTGGGGAGAGGAGCAGGCATTCCGAGGAAGCCCGGGCCCACACCTCACTCCTGCCGCCAGCACCCTGTGTGTGTGTGTGGGGGGGGGGACACACTCCTCCGGGGTGCTTTCTGGCTTTGCTCAACAAATGCTTTAATTGGGTGTCATTAGTAATTCTGTCCAAGGTGAAAAACCCTCCCGTGTTAGGACTCAAATTAAAAAGGCCTCTTTGGGGGAACAATGAGACATGGGTTTTTTTCCCTAAGGTGATGTGGAAGCATTTAATATTAGCTGTCACTGTGTACAGAGATGATTCATTCTCAACCTGTCCTGGAGTGGGGGGCGGGGAAGAGACTGCACTTAACCCCATTTTACAGAAGAGGAAGCTGAAGTGCACGAGAAATTACCTGCAGGTGGTGGGTTTCCAGGATGGCGCTCCCTCCAACCAGCCTGTCCTGGGGGGATGGCCCACCACCTGGGCCACACACCCGTGTGGACTCTGGGTGTGCCACTTACATGGTCTCCTTCCCACAGGTTCGCGTTCGAGGCACAGATGCTTTCCTGCTGGTGCGGCGGCACTCTGAGTACAAGGGTTTCTTCGCTTGTTTTGTTTGACAGATTCTCCCCCAGCCTTTGAGATGATGGGACTGGGAAACGGGCGCCGGAGCATGAAGTCGCCGCCCCTCGTGCTGGCCGCCCTGGTGGCCTGCATCATTGTCCTGGGCTTCAACTACTGGATCGCCAGCTCCCGGAGCGTGGATCTCCAGGTGCTTGGCTTGTCTGTGTGCATGGGTGTCTGCAAGTATTTAAGGTCGCCGGGTGGTGGGGTCTGAGGGCTCTGCTGTTTACCGCCCCCTAAGGCATCACGCTCAGTGGCTTGTGCACTCTGTATCTGGAGTCTGGGGCTCCGCATATCCCCACAGCCCGCCCAGGGCCGGACTCTCCACATCCGCTCTGCCCTTGGGTGGAGAGTCCGGCCTCTCTGTGGCTTAGGATTGCCCCCAGAAGAGCCCTCTCGGCTTGGCCTGTGAGTGAGTGATTTTTTTCGTCCAGCCATGGGCGCTGGTTCTGGGAAGACTGCCTGCTTTAT
>NC_138382.1:22714132-22731586 GCF_054177405.1 Leptonychotes weddellii | reverse complement strand
CCCTCCTTCTCTCCTTCTCTCCTTCCCTCTCTCCAGCCTTGTGCCGCTTCCCTGAGTGTGGACCATTCTGGGTCCAGAGCTCCCTCCCCTTGGGCCTCATGCTTGTCCCCACCATGGAAAGCGCACCCCACGGACCTTGCTCCGCAGAGCTGTGGGCACTGTGACCTGCCCCCGGGAATCCCAGCCTCAGCCCCGGGCCCCTCCAGCCAGTAGCAGGTGGTGCTTTCCCAGCCAGCTGGGGCCTGGCATGTTCCTTCTTCCCGACAGCACGACAGCCCGGGACCTTCTGGCAGGAGCCATTCTGGGCGTGTAGGGCAGCGCGTAACTGCGTGTTATCCTGAGTGGGGTTCTTGTTCCTCAGCTTCACACAGAGTTTGGCTTAATCCCCCACGACCTTCTCCGACAGCTCTGTGGCTTGAGTCCGTTGTCCTGTGGCCACGGCCCAGACCCGCCTTCCTGCCCGCCCGTGAGCCCCTGTTTGCCAGGTGCCTTGGCCCCCTTCTGACACACTCTCAGCCCACTCCTGCCCTCCCCACATCCTCACACACCCCTTCACCAACCCACCGACCTCCTGCTCTTTGTGGGGTTTTGCTCTCATTTTTATTGTGGTAAAATGTGCATAATATAAAATGAGCATTTTAACCATGTTGAAATGCACAAATTACACTCACCGTGCGATGCACCTGTCACACGGTCCATCTCCAGAGCTTTCCCATTTCCTCCAGTGAAGCTGTCCCCATCAAGCATGAACAGCCCATGCCCTCACCCCCCAGCGCCTGGCAACCATAGTTTATCCTCCTGTCTCTGAATCAGACTACCCTGCATTTCTTGCATAAGTGGGATCGTGCAGTGTTTGTCCTTTTGCGTCGGCTTTATTTCACGCAGCAGAATGTCTTCCATACGTTAGTGTTCTTTGTTTTTTTTTAAGATTTTATTTATTTGAGAGAGAGCGAGTGAGCATGCATGTGCATGAGAAGGGGGAGGGTCAGAGGCAGGAGGAGAAGCAGACTAGGGGCTTGATCCCAGGACCCCAGGATCATGACCTGAGCGGAAGGCAGACACTTAACCGACTGAGCCCCCCAGGCGCACCCACACGCGGGTGTCCTTGCATTGATATTCTCTTTCTCTGTCTGTCCCTCTTCTCCTTATGCACGTACAGACACTCACTCCTGTGCCCCTGCCATTTGCTGGACCTTGAATCACCCAGACTGCAAGTTCCTATACTTTTTGGTGTCCTGGGTCTCTCACTCCCCAGAGTGGGTCTGGCACTTAGCACTTAGGCCCAGCCTCTCTGAGGACCTTCTCTGGGGGTTGGGACTCCGCCCCTTTCTGCTGTGGCCAGAGCCTGGGGGGACTTGGTGTCATCTGTCCCCACACCTCCCTCTGCCTTCTGTAGAGGGCCTGTCTGGTCAGCGGGGGGCAGCTGTATGGATGGCCCACCTTTGTGCCTCCAGGCCGAGGCTCGTGCTGGACACCTGATGCCCATGCTGGGCAGGTTTGCTGAGTTCTGGAATTCTTCCTGTGGCCCCTTGGCCGGAGGACAGGCATACATCTCAGTGGCCTGCCTCCCCCAGTCTTTGGCCCACCAGGGCTGTCGGTGTAAAGAGTTTGGGCTGGCAGGGCTTATTTTGGTGGTGTGAGTGTGTAATCTTAGCGGGACACCATAAATAGTTAATTGGCACTTCTTTGCCATCGGGCTCGCTCTCTGCCCTCCCTTCCCTTCCCATTCCTCAAGGTCTGTGCTGTCCCTACGGGCAAGTGGCTGGTGAGCACTGAAAATGTCACATTTGAGATATGCTGTAAAAGTGTAAAAATATGCTAGATTTCAAAGGTTTGGTATGGAAAAAAAAGTTGCATTAATACTGTTCTATGTTGATGACATCCTGAAATGATAATTTGGTTATGCCAGATTAAATACAGTATTTAATTTCACCTGTTTCTTTTTGTTTATTGGGACAGAATTCACATAAGCTCAACATTACCATGTTAGCCACTTTACGGTGTATCATTCAGCAGCTACAGTATGCTCATGATGCGGTGCAGCTTTCAGCACCATCTCATTCCAGAACATTTTCATCACCCCCTAGAGAAATCCTGCACCCATGAAGCAGGCGCTCCCACTTCCCCTTTCTCCTGCCCCTGGCTCCCACTAATTTACCTTCTGTCTCTCCAGATTTGCCTGCTCTGGGCATTTCTTATCTGCAGAATCCTACATTTTGTGGCCTTTGTGCCTGGCTTCTTGCACTCAGCATAGTGTTTTCAGGGCTCACGGCATGTGTCCTTTTCATGGCTGTGTAATACTCCACTCTGGCTGCGCTATGTTTATCCATTCTTCACTTGATGGACATTTGAGTTGTTTCCACCTTTTGGCAGTTATGAATAATTCTGCTGCGGACGTCTGGGGACAAGTGTCGGATGAACATATATTTGTGATTCTCTTGGGTATAAACCCAGGAAGAGGAGTACTGGGTCATGTGACAACTGTTTAACTTTTGGGGAAATTGCCGAGCCGCTTTCCACAGCGAGTGAGCGCCATTTCCCATTCTCCTCAGCTGCGTCTCAGGGTTCCAGTTTCTCTGCACTTTCTCCACATCCTTGTCCATACTTATTTTCCTTTTTGCTTTTTATTTATTTTTAACTTGCAGCCCCATCAGCGTGTGTGACATGGTATCTTCTTGTTTGGATTTGTGTTTCTGGGGATGGTGGGCATTTCTCTGGTGCTTATTGGCCATTTGTGTATCATCTTTGGGGGAATGTCTGTGCCAGTCCTTTACCCAGTCTGTTTCTCTTCACTTTAATGTGACTACTAGAAATGGTGAGCTTTCCATACGGGACGGACATTTCCTTTCTCTTGAATAGGGCTGCTCTGGGAGGTTTTAAAATTGGTGAGGGGGACGGGGAAGAGGAAGGAATATTTCATATTCTTCCTTCATTTTCCGTGTCCTTCACAGGTCACCAAGATTGCTTTCCACTTTGAGGTCCTCTCCCCGAGGCACTAACAGGAGGGTCATTACATAGAGCTTCTCCAGGCACCGTGGGGTCAAGGGTTAGATGGTCTGAGGGGCCTGTGAGTCTGGCTTAAGTGAAAGGGGCCTCTGGCCTTCAAAGCAGATTATTTCAATGAGCAAAACAGAGCAGTGGAGGGGGCCTTTTCTCCTTTATCACGTGATCTGCGTCCCCCTGGCAGTGAGCTTTCCAAAAGTTAGGATTTTAAAAAGTTAGTCATTTACATTTTATGGAGATTTTAAAGTGGTAGAATTTATTGTCAAATTACTGCTTTGAAAATTTACGAAATGTTAAGCTTCTTTTTCTTGGAATCTAACACGGAAATAACTTGATCAAATATACTCGTTTCTCAGAACAGTTGTAATATGTTTGTGCATGGGTGATTCATCCTGCAGTCTTCTGAGTTCAGTTTCCAGTTACGTTCTGGTGGCATTAGTGATGTTGAGCGTCCCCGGGGACGGTCCACACACCCTGGGAAGTGCAGCTTCTCCCAGAGTTACTCTGACCAAAATGTGAGAAATTAGCTCAACAGATGACTGGATAAAGAGAATGTGGCAGCTACATAAGGGTTGTTTAGAGTAGAATATAAAATTCATTTTAAAATAATACTGTTTAATGCAGATTTTTTTTTATAGAATCTCCAAAAAGCTAGAAGCATTTTCATTGTTCCCTGAAAATGATTTAACAAGATTTTCAATAAATACAAAACTGCATATAAAAGATCTTGATGGCGTCTTATGATCCTTTTCTCATTTACTTCCATGCCGACTGTACTTTTTCATGCATAAGTAAGCAGGTGGGGGAAGATAACTAAAATATCTTTTCTTTGGAAGATTAGAGTCGCATGGGAGACAGACATTTCCTCAGATAGTTAGCAGACTCCAGTGTGGGGCTTTTGGAGTGAGGCTAAGGGGAATGAGTGGAGAAGGAATGATTGAGAATGTCCTGGGGGCGCCTGGGTGGCTCAGTTGGCGAAGCCTCCAGCTCCTGGTTATGGCTCAGGTCCTGATCTGAGGCTCATGAGATCGAGCCCTGTGTTGGGCTCCATGCTGGACGTGGAGCCTGCTTGAGTTTCTCTCTCCCTGTGCCCCCTCCCCTCATTCCCCTGCCCCTGCTCTTGTGTACTTTCTCTCTGAAGACATATATATATATGGATGGATATATGAATGGAATCAGACAGTATTTGTCCTTCCGTGACTGGCTTATGTGACATCGCACAGTGTGCTTGAGGTTCATCCACGGTGTAACAGTGTGTGGCAGACATTTTTATTTTATTTTATTTATTTATTTATTAAGATTTTGTTTATTTGGGAGAGAGAGCATGAGAGGGAGGAGGGTCAGAGGGAGGAGCAGACTCCCTGCTGAGCAGGGAGCCCGATGTGGGACTCGATCCCAGGACTCCAGGATCATGACCTGAGCCGAAGGCAGTCGCTTAACCAACTGAGCCACCCAGGTGCCCAGACATTTTTTTTTTTAAGGCTGCATGATATTCCGTTGAGTGTAGCTGCCACATTCTCTTTCTCCAGTTATCTGTTGAGGATGGGTTGCTTCTAGCTCTTGGCTGTCGTAAGTAGCGCTGCTATGAACACGGAGGTGCGAACATCTCTTCAAGATTCTGCTTTGAGTTCTTTTGGCTCCAGACTTAGAAGTGGGAGCATGGGATGCTGTGGTCTTTTGTGTCTGTGTTTAGCTTGTGCAAGTCTCTCCTGAGTGCAGCAGGCCTCCCCTGCGCTCTGCCCATCCGACTCCCTGCTGCGTGTACCACTGCGGGGTCTCTGCTCTCCCCCGCCCGCTAGGGTATCTGTGGACACTCCTCTTGATAATCTTTCCCTGAGATACCATCGCTGTGACTTCCTTCCTTCTGTACCAGGAAATGTTCCGAGTCCTCAGATCTCCCAAAATAAACATGGTTTGGCCACATTTCATTTCTGGGCGCACCCCTGTACTCCAGAAAGCTCTGTCCAAGCCACAGAAAAACTAAGGGCTGGACAGAGGTCCAGGAGGAAGCCAGAGGCGCAGACGTAGGAGATGGCGCGGTTGTCATGGTCCCCCATTAGGCAGGACCCGGGCAGAAACGTGTCCCCAAGTTGCGGGCCGCGTGTCCTGGGTCTGGTATCTTGCAAGCTTTGTGGCTCATGACACGGTATGAAATGTGCACATTTCACGGTGTGCACAGCTCTGTGTGTGTACAAAACAGCGGCCCTGTGATGTGCTGTAATAGTGAAGATTCCAGTCCCCTCTTTGTCAGGTTTTTGTTTGCTTTAGGCACAGGGTACAGCCCTCTAGCCTGGTATCCTGCTGGGGGGGGTGGTTAGATTCCAGTTCGGCAAGTAGCAAGCAACAGCTTGCTTTCTGGATCAGGCTTTGCCTGTTGGCTGTGAAGAAAGCCCTGTGGCCTTGAGTCTCTTAAGCAATCTGTGCCTCAGTTTCCTGCCCTCTAAAATGGGATAATGTGCTGCCCGCCTCTTAGAACCCGGGGTGAGGAGTAAGTGAGTGAGTGGAGTGCAGAGCTCAGAAGGGCACCTGGTGACCATGGCCACTCGCTCATGGGCTGCTTGTGACGTATGCTCCACACTCCCTTTCCTCACTTCCCCTCAGTTTTCACTGTTCCCCTGAGTCCTTTGTTGTTCCTTCCTCCTCCTCTGTTTTCAGCCTCCCCAGCTTGCTGTCACTTCCTGTGAGCCCCTCTGTCCTCCCCACCCCCACTGGCGGTAAGGAGCCCTTCCTCTGCTCTGCTCCCCACCATGGGGTGCAATCGGACCAGTGGCTCAGGACGTGGCTGCGCCCGGCCCCCCAGAGAAAGTCCAGCTTTCATGGAGGGGAGTGCGTCTGGGGCGAAACAGCCAGAGGATCCATTTAGCCCTTGCTCGGGTTACAGGCTGTTGTTGGGACAGCAAACCTCTCACCATGTGAGCGCCTTTTCTGGCTGCAGCGGCATCTGAGAGCTCAGCGGGAGAGCTGTGCCCAGTCCCTCCAACAGCTGCTGGGGTGTGGCGGAGGGAGGGGTATTGCTGCTCCCTTTTCCCAACGGGATCATCTTATCAAGGCTCTTCTAAGTTGTTAGGTTGCGGCACGTTTCATTCTGTGTTTATCTTCCTTGCAGGCTGTTTTGGTGAATAATATCACCACAGGTGAGAGGCTCATCAGAACCCTGCAAGGTGAGTTCTGATCCCCTCCTTTACACCAGATGTTAGGGCTTTTAGGAAAAGCCCGCCTTTCCTCTTGTCCCTCTCTAGCGGCTCTCATTCTAATCTAATGATGGGTAAGATCACGAGTAATTGAGTAATCTTTACTGTATTCTTCTTGCCAAATTACAGTTCCTTAAAGAGCTTTTTCCTTTTAAAAATGTTGCTGAACACATTGTAAGGTGTTAGGTACAGAATTCAGATTCTCAGTTTTTGGTAGGTTAAGAAGTATACAGAACAGATCACCTATCACATATATATAAAATATGTGTGGTATATATAGGATTTGTTTTAAATGGGCCACCCTGAATTCAGATTTCCTTTATGAAAATTATAAAAATTATCTAGCCCAATTTAATTCCATTTCTTTGCTGCCCTGATTCAGTTTGGTAGCCAGGGCTGGTTTCTGTCAGGCCCTGGGAAGCAGTGGTTGAGGGCAGTCACGGGGTGAGCCCCTCTGTGGTCGGCTCCCCCTTCGGCTGTGACTGAGGGGCTCAGCAGGCCCTGGGTGGTCCTGGGGCCTGGTGAAAGGGGGTCCCATGAGGCCGACCTTTGCCGGGGGTAGGAAGCTCCCACGGACCCTGCATCCTCACTTCTGCCTCTGGGACGGGAAGGTCTGTCTAGAGCCGCACCATCCAGAGTGGTGGCCACGAGCCATGTGGCCAGTGAACCCCTGAAACGTGGCTAGTGGGATGGAACTGGATTTTAAATTTTTGTGTAATTTTCAGTGATTTAAGTTAGAGACTGAAACTTAGCTCTGTTATTGGGAGCACTAAGCATTTACAACTTACATATTAACCTACTTTTTAACTGTACATTTGATGAAAACCTAAATTCAGATCAAGCATTCCCAGTGCAGATTTAACGTCTGGATTGAGATGTGCTCTAATTGTACACACCAGATTTCAAAGACATAGTATGAAAGAATATAAAATACCTCATTCATGATTTTTTTATATTCATTATGTGTTAGCATGGTAATGTTGCTTAGCTGTTGGGTTCAATCAAATGTATTATTAAAAGTAATAATACACCTGGTTTAGATCTTAGAAATGTGGTTGCTAGAAAAATTACATGTCTTGCCTTGTAGTTCCGCTGGACGGTGCTGGCCTAGGATTCTCGTTCCACATCTGGTTCTAAGACTATGAGTAGGGGAGATTCAGGGTTCTACGAAGTTACATGGGTCACTGGACTGCCGGGGGCTTTGTAGAGCTCCGCTTTCTTGTCTGGCCTTCTGAGATTCATCCACGTTGTGGATGTCAGTAGATTATTCCTTCTGTTGCCGAGCAGTATTCCCTGGCCCCATACTTGGTTTGATTATGGGGTTTTTTTTGAATGTGTGGTTTATTGAGGTGTAACTTACACCCAGTAAAGTGTACCCTTTGTGGTATAGAGTTCTGTGTTTGGACAAATGCACAGTCCCCTGGACCACCACAGCCACAACCAGACCCTGTCCCTCCAGGAAGTGCCCCCCTAACCTTTTGTAGTCGGTCCCCTGCCTCAGCCTCCAGCGCCCCGGGTGGTTCTACGACTCTAGAGTTTAACTCTTCGAGCATCTCCTAGAACTGCTTGTGAGATGGAGCCTTGTTGCTGTGTGTTTGGCATTTCATTGAGTCCTTCACTTTCATTTCATTTTCCCCCCAGAGAGCCCTGTAGGTGTAGAGTTACGGGGACAAACCTTGGGGATGCGGGTGCGTGTCCGGGGCTGAGTCCCAGGCCCCGGTGGTGGCCTTGTGTCCACTCTGCTCTCACCTCTGTGGCAGCCTTGGTCTGGCCCTTGGTCAGCAGCTGCTATTTTTGCAAGGCTTTTAGGAGCCGAGAGGTCAGGGCAGCAGGACTGGCTGATGAATCTCCTCAGGGAGGCTGCCGTTTCCCAGATGGGGGCAGGGGAGGTGGGGTGATTGGATGAGCACGGGCCTCCGGGAATGGCCGGTGTGGACGAGTGGGAGGAGGGGGCGGCCGGCAGGTAACCTGGAGGCCCAGGACGGGGGTCTGCCATGAGTGGCTGCTTACCTGAGCAGATGTTGAAATCCATGTTTCACAGGCTGAAGGGTAAGTCTGCTGGGGACCAGGGGACATGGTGGGACAGCTTAGGGTTTAGTATGTCTAAGAAACACCTGAACAGAACCTCCCTAACACATTTTAAAGGTCAGAGGTCAAAAAAGCAATTTAAGAGAGAGGTTTGGAAAAGAGGGTGCAGATTCCAGTTGGGTTGCAGATTCCCAAGGCTTCTCCACGGTTCTGGACTGTTCTCATCCCTCTCTCCTCCCCACTCTTACTCTCCTGTGTGCCATTACCCACTGTGTTCTGACGCGTCTGCTTTTGTCATGACGGCCATGCCTGCGACCCGCTGGATTCTGGGCCGTCCTCTTGCCTCAGACCAGTTGAAGGCCCTGCAGAAGAACTACGGCAGGCTGCAGCAGGATGTGCTCCAGTTCCAGAGGAACCAGACCAACCTGGAGCGGAAGTTCTCCTACGACCTGTAAGCGTGCCTCCGTGTGCGGGGCGCACCCCCGGGGGGGCTGCCGTGGGGGTGAGGGGGGGTGTGCGCTGCACCCGCCCTTCCCGTCCTGGCACGTTGGCGCTCTGCAGGAGGCCCAGTGCACTTTATTCTGTACGCGTGAGCCGTGCCTCAGAAAGCTGGGCGAGAGGGTTAGCCAATGGCTCATGATACAGGATGCACAGGAGGGCGGTGTTCCTGAGCAGGAAATGACTTATCAACATGCTTTGTAAAGTCACGTTAAGTTTTAAAGTGCAGGTGTACCAGGTAAGTCAATAATGGAAAGCCTTTAAAAATGTCTGAGCACAGAAGTGCTCAGACGCGCCCCATGTCCACTGCCTAGACTGAGAGGCGTCTTGGCATCCTATCAGTGATTTATCTCCGGGTGTTAGCATGTGGACATTCTGTTTCCGTGAGACTTCTAGTGTCTTTCCATATTTCTGCAGTGAGAATGGAGCACTTATTTTTCAGCTTTATTGAAGTATGAGTGACAGATACTTATTGTATATATTTAAGGTATAAAACATGAAATTTTGATATGCCTCTACATTGTGAAATCATGTCCCCGATGAAGCTAATTAACCATAATCTTCGTGCATGTGTGGTGAGAACACTTAGGATCTACGCTTTCAGCACATTCCAGGTGTATGTTATTAGCAACTGTAGTCCCCATGCTGCCCATTCTCTCCCCAGCTTACAGTTAGGACCGTTCATTTTAAAAGGATGATAACTTCAGTTGCATACAAAAACCCTACACATTTACTTCTCAGAGAATTTTTTTGACCAAAAAAAACAATAAACTTTCAAAAGGTTAGCTAAACCCTATAGTAAGATAGTAAAAACCAATTTAGAGAGCGGAGAATAAGTTCTAGTCTGTGTGTTTTTTTTCCCCCCATAAAAGCAGCATGACTCAGGCACAGGGGTTCTGGGATTCAGAAGCAACCAGCCACCTGTGAGCCCAATCCTCTTTTCCATTTGCTGACTTCTTCATAGTCCATGTCCAAGGTCATATGGATTTTTCACATTATTGCAGTCACCAGTAACATTTTTAAATCATTGCTTTCCACTTACTTGTGTTATGTATAAATAAAAGTCCATACTGCTCCAAAATGTAGTATCATTAAAAATGGCTGGTTAATATTGTGGAGGCACGGAATTTAATTCATGATTTCCCTGTTTTGGATATTTAGGTTACTTCTGAGTTTTGATTATTATAACTAGCCTGATATCAATGTGTGTAACTTTTCAAGATTATTATTTTGGATTATTTCCTTCTAAAATAGGACTCGGCTGTAGGTCAGTGTCATAAATTGCCTAGTTGCCTTCTGAATAAGTTTCCTCACCCCACTGCCCTCATTGGGATTCTGAGGTCCTTCCAAAAGATTGTCCACTCACTGTGATATCTTCCTGATTACTTTAAAACCAAAATACTACTAAAACCAAGAAGCCCCAAATATATAAATATGCAGAGGACATGCACCAACAGTCAATACAAAGGGAAAAGTAATTCGAAAATATGCATTTGGAACCTTCTTCAGCTAGGCCAGTGGTTCTCAATTTTGGGTGGCGATTTTGCTCCCAGGAGACCTTTGGCAATGTCCAGAGACCTGCGGCCAGCATCCTGCAATGCACAGGGCAGGCCCCATAACAGAGTTTTCTCTGGCCTCAAACACGGTAGTGTTCAATTGAGACCCCTGAGCTAGGCTATTAATCAACAAGGTACATTCAGACAAAAAAGACGGCCCCAGTCTAATTATCATTCATCTTTAGAAGATACCTTCACACAACTTTCCCTTCCATTCATTGAAATAGGATAAGCCATTAATGGCCTCACTTGATAAATATTGACCCAGAAGATGTTGACCTAGCTGGAAATGAGCAATCCGCCTGGCCCGGTGACGGGGAGGGCGGTTCTGCTCCTCATGTCGGGGCAGACAGCAGAATGGCTAGGCATGCTGGACTCGCCCTTTTTCTCTTAGAAGGTTGATGGCTAGATTGAAACTCTTTCTGACTGATGTCAGTATTGAGGTAGTTGTGCCCAAAGTGTTATACCAGATACAGTGTGTTTCCTGGGGATGATGTTCATGGAATGTTGGAAGCTTGAAAGAGTTATTCTTACTGCCTTTGGATTATAGACCCTTTCTGAGAATCTGATAAAAGGTACGGACCCCTTGTTAGCAATATCTGCAAAGTTGTGCATTCAGTTTGTGGGACATCAGAAGCTTCCCTGCACACCCTCTGTGAAAGCATCCTGTTGGGTCTAAACCCTTTATAGAAGGCAGTGCTGGGAGTCAGAGAGCTGACAGCAAGGCCAGGTTTCCTGAAGCAGAAGTTAGTTCTTCCATATCAGCGTCCCCGCTTCTCACTCCTACACCTGCGGCAGACATCGCTAAGTGATGACTGTTCTTGGTCATTCTTGGTGCACATGCTGCCTTGCAGGCTTTCTGCCCAAAGCACTTAGGGTTGGTTTCTCACATGAACTGCTTGTCATCTCCTTTCCACACCATGAGGAAATAGTTTGCAAAAGCTGTTACTGGAATAGAACAGCACTGCTCTGATGCTTGGCATCCTGGATGATCGGGTCGCCCACCTTCATAGATTCCCATATGGCGTACATTCCATTTTCAGTACTCCACCCATCGATCACACCGGTTAGAATAACCCTGGCGGCAGGTCCTGTGTGTCTCTGCGGTGTAGCTCTAGTTGATGACTGAACGGTTACCATGTGCATGTAAGCAGAAGCTCACCTGAGGCCTTCGGGAAGTCACACCATCACCGTCCACATGAACTGAGTCACAGGATTTGAGCTTCGTTCTGAGGTTGTTCCCTTCCTGCTGTGGAGCTGGAATGTGGAAAGCTGGCCTTCACCTGCAGGGCTGGGAGAGAGAGGCTCTTTGTACTTGATTTTGGCAGGGCTGAGAGCAGGTGAAAACAGTACAGATTTCCCATTTGTAGGTTTTTAAAGGTTCAGGAATGGCTATGCCCCTGTTCATTGGCTGGTCCTGAGCTTCTGGGGTACCGTCTGCTAACAGTGAACTGGCATGTTTAGTATATTCAGGATATAGATGTCTCTGTGTTTAAGCTACTGTGGACTAGTCTACCATCTGTGACTTGCGTGTTTGTGAGAATTTTATTTGAATGAACTTTTCAGCAAGTCTTCTCTTGATCTGTATGCTGTCCAAGGTCCGGAAGTCTGTCTTTCACTCTTTCTGCAATACCTGATGCCCTTCTCTGCGTGTTCACGGAGACCCACAGAGTCCTTTGAACTGCAGGTCACGCGTTACAAAGTTAGGGGCTGAGTGCCGCACCGCTGGCTCTGAAGGGCCTGTGACCCAGAAGAGAGCGCGGCGCAGAGCCAGGAAACCCCACGTCGGACTTCTGCTTTCAGCCTTGTCATTCTGTCTCTCTCTGACCCTGGTCACCTCCCAGCTTCCTTATGTGTACAAGTGGGTAATTCCCTCAATTACTTTACAACCCTGACACCCAAGATACTCTTAAATTCTAGGCTGAAATGTGCAGTGATGCCTCAGAATATCTTAGCTAAATGGGGGCTCAGTCTGACTTAGTGATGAGCTCCATCAACAACTCTCTGATACTGGCTCGGCGTCCTCCAGTCAGTTCCTTTTTATTTTTATTTTTAAAAAATGAATCTTAAATTTTGGAACAGTTTCAGATTTACAGAATTATTATAAGAGTTCCTGTATACTGCAGACCCAGTTTCCCTGTTAACACTTGACATTGAGTGTTATTTGGCACAGTTAATGAACCAGTATGGATACATCATTATTAACTAAAGTTCCTACTTTATCTGTGTTTCCTCAATTTTCCCCTAATGTCCTTTTTCTTTTCCAGGGCCCCACATTCCATCTGTTCACGTTTTCTCAGAGTCCTCTTGGCTATGACCGTTTCTCAGACTTTTTATGATCTTGATAGTTTTAAGGAGTGCTGGTCAGGTGTTTTGTAGAATGTTTTCCGGTTGGGATTTATGTGGTGTTTTTTTCATGGTTAAACTGGGGCAGCACATTTCTGGGAGGAAGGCCACAGAGGTAAAGTGTCACTTTCATTACTTTGTATTAGGGGTACATACCATCCATATGACCTGTCGCTGTTGATGTTAATCTTGATTACCTTGCTGAGGTAAGGTTTGTCTGGTTTCTTCACCATAAAGTTACTCTGGTATTTCTCCCTCTGTACTGTAGTCTTAGGAAGGAAGTCAGCATGTACAGCCCACACCTAAAGATTGGGGAGTTATGCTCCATTTCCCAAGGGCAGAGTGTCTGTATCAACTGTTTGGAATTTTCCTGCACAGTAGAGCTGGCTCTTCGTAACTAACAAGTTATTTATATCAATATGGACTTATGAATATTTATTTTAGACTTCGGGTTATAATCCAGTACTATTCTAATTTTTGCTCCCATTGTTCCAGCTTTGGTCATATCCCCAGCATTGTGCCCCTGCCCCCTTTTTGGGCACTTTGTTTGTTATACAATCTGGCACCAAAAGATGCTGCAGGTTCATCCCTTGTATATCCTGTTCCAATCCTAGTATCACCCAATCAACCATTTCTTTCTTTTTTTTTTTTAATTGGAGAGTGATATTAAGCCAAGATCTGGGTAGTAGGTGTGTTTGTTGCTGCTGGCGTGTGATTGTTTCTGGGCCCTATCAGCTGCAGAGTAAAGAGACCTGTGTGTGTACTAACCTGTGTTATATACAGACATTGATGAATATTTCTATAGGTTTCCAGCTGTATTCATACTAAACCAAGCATAAGTTCATACTGGTGTCTCCAATTCTAATCTAATTAACTACTGATCTAGTTAACAGAATAGTATATAATAATAGTATATATGGTCTCAACTTGGGACAATATGCAATTATTATTTTGTGGCTCAAAATATTTTTAAAACTGCCTGTGGCAAAGACTGGCCATTGCTTATCCAGATCCATTATTTTCTCCCCCAGTGTAATTCCTGCATTTCCAAACCGTCCTTGCAGTTAGGTATGGCCCCGTGACTAAGCTCTGGCCAGTGGGGAAAGGAAATGGTAGCGCAGGACTGTAGGAAGGCTTCTGAAAGTGAGGACGGTCCACTGTAACCCCTCTCCTTTACCTTTCCCCCTCATTCCTTCCTGCTGCCTGGGACTCATGCAAGAAGATGGCTGGGCCACTATGGCCATCTTGGATCATGAGGCTAGAAACCAGTGCCAGGATCGTGAAACAGAAAGAGAAGCCTGTATCACTGATGACTCAGAGCTGCCATCCTGGCGCTGGGCGACTTATATCAGACTTTGATTTGTGGAAGAAGCAGATTGCTATCACTTGCCCTTTCTGTTTCACCCAGCCAAACCTGATACGCTAACTTACCCACTTTTTGAAAATGCCTTTAGATACTGTTCTTAAACAGTCATTTTCATGAATCTTTATCTGTTACCCAAAAAAAGACTTCTTAGGGAAGGTCATTTAGAATGGAATCCTACCAAGTGGAGAGTAGAGAAGGGAGGCTAGGACTTGTGCTGGAAAGAAGGAGGACATGAGGAGCTCGGAGTGGTCTGGGCGAGGCAGACTGTATGCTGTGGTCCCCGAGATGAGTGAAGAGTAATATTTTGGGCATGGTTGTAAAGGTGACTAGTTATGTGGGCCCTGCTGGGAAAGTCTTCTTCTCCTTCCTGGATTCTGAGGACAGGGATGTTAGATCTCTGTCATAGTCGTGCAGATCCCCCAAGCAGGTTTGTTTGTTTTTTTCTTTTTTTCCCCCAGTCTGTTTTCTCTCTGTTACTTTGATTGGGTAATGTCTGTTGTTCTGTCTTCCAGTTCAAAGATCTTGCCTCCATTCTGCTATTTGCACTCATTCCTTAAGTTCTTTAATTTTGGTCATTGCATTTTTCAGTCCCACAGACTCTCCCCTCTTCAGATGATACCCACAAGTTCCGGGTGTCCCCAGGGCATCTGTACTCTGCCTCCTCGCTGCAAGTTCAGTGCCTCCTGAACCCCTCAGGGTTGGTAATTCTGTTAGGATGACTCACAGAACTCTGCCAAGTGCTGTACTCACGACTGCAGTTTTATTATAAGGGCTGTATCTCAGGAAGAGCTAAATGATAGAGTCTTGGTTGTAGGGCAGTTGTAGGGGAGACAGCTCCTTTCCTGGTGGAGTTGTGGTGCCACAATTCTAGTATATTGATGTTAACCAACTGAGAAGCTTGCCAAGCCTCATCACCCAGAGATTTTATCTGAGGTTTTACTACATAAATTCCATCGCTACTTTCCCCATTCCCTGGAGGTTAGGTGGTGGTGGGGCTGAGAGTTCCAGCCCTGTAATCATGGGGGTGGTTCCTCTGGCCACCAGCCCCATCCTAAGGCTGTGGAAGCCAGCACAGCATAAACTCAGCTGTGGTCCAGAGGGGCTCCTTTGACTGACAGAAGACCCACCCATTACTCCGGAAATTCCAAGAGCTTTAGGAGCTCTGTGCTAATAGCTGGGGACAAGACCATATATATATTTCTTATTTTGCCACAGATTGTATTTTTAAAAAAATTTTTAAAGGTTTTATTTATTTGAGAGGGAGAGAGAGAGAGCGCACAGAGGGAAAGTGAGAGGGAGAAGCAGACTCCCCGATGAGCAGAGAGCCTGACGTGGGGGCTCGATCCCAACCTGAGCCGAAGGCAGATGCTTAACCAACTGAGACACCCAGGCGTCCCTAAAAATTGTTTTTTCTAACCAGTAAAGTTCACCTGTTTTAGAACAGTGTGACAAATTTGTAGTAAGTTTCAGCGAACTCCAGTTTTCTTGCCATTTAGTAACTAAAACCCACATGCCTTATGTGCCCTCTTGATATCAAGAGCCAGAACCAGGAACAAGATGATCTCTGTCTTACTGACATGGCGGACGCCACAGTCATGGCAGGAAATACTTGCTGTATAGACACATCCCTAAATATTTGTCTTTCCTTTTGCTTTCTTTCACCAAAGGAGCCAGTGCATCAGTCAGATGAAAGAGCTGAAGGAGCAGTGTGAGGAGCGAATAGAAGAAGTCACTAAAAAGGGAAATGAAGCTGTTGCTTCCAGAGACCTGAGTGAAAAGAAGGACCAAAGCCAGCAGGTAATTCTGGGTTTTTTTCTGCCTCGGCTTCCAGAAGGCGTTCTGTTCCCTTGTCTGCTGTCTGATTTGCTCTTATCTCTGCTCTCCCTTGCCGGTTTTGCTCCGGAGCTGAGACACGCCGGCCAGTCCCAGGACGCTGCGACTCTGACAGGGCATGCTGGGCTCTGGCCTTGTCCTTGGGCTCAGAGCTTTACCAGGGTTTCTTCATTTAAAGTCTACAGCCACCGTGGGAGAGAGTTGCTGTTGTTCTGTTTTGGAAGCCCTGAGCCCCATGGGGAGGGCTGGTCAGTGGCAGGGCTGATGAGTGCCCACGTAGGCGGGGTTCATGCTCGGCCCGTGAAGCCGCTGCTCGAAGCCTTCAGGAAATCTGTGTTTGTTGGTTTTAAATATAGCAGCTTTATTGAGAGAGAATTCACAGACCATACAATTCACCCATATAATAGTTACAATTTGTTGGTTTTTAGTATAGTCACAAAATTGTGCAGCCATCCTCACAGTCAATTTTAGAACACTTTCATTCCCCCAAATAAACCCCATAACCATTAGCTCTCCCCATTCAGTCCTAGAAAACCATTAATCTACTCTCTGTCTCTGTTTTGCTTTATCTGGACATATTCATATCAGTAGAGTCATACGCTGTGTGACTTCTTATGTCTGTATCCTTTCACTTAGTGTAATGCTTTCAAGGTTCATCCACATGTCTGCATGTATGAATACTTCATTTCTATTTATGGCTGGATAGTTTTGTGTGGATAGGCCACATCTTGTTGATTCATTTGTCAGTTGATAGGTATTTGGGTTATTTCTAGTTTTAGGCTTATTATGAATAATGCTGCTATGAATATTCATGTAGACATTTTTTTTAAAACAAAGATTTTATTTGACAGAGAGAGACACAGGGAACACAAGCAGGGGGAGTGGGAGAGGGAGAAGCAAGCTGTTCAGGGAGCCTGATGTGGGGCTCCATCCCAGGACCCTGGGATCATGACCTGAGCCGAAGGCAGGTGCTTAACTGACTGAGCTACTCAGGTGCCACCTTTTTTTAAATTTTAATTTTTAAAAAATATTTATTTATCTTAGGGGGGGTGGGGGAGCAGAGAGAGAGAGAGAATCTCAAGCAGACTCCCCACTGAGCACAGAGCCTGATGCGAGGCTGGATCTCACGACCATGAGATCATGACCTGAGCCAAAACCAAGAGTCAGATGCTTAACTGACTGAGCCACCCAGGAGCCCCTCCAACGTTGTTCTTTTTAAAGACTATTTTGGCTATTCTGTGCCAGTTGATTTTCCATATGAATTTTAGGATCTGCTTATCAATTTCTTCAAAGCCAGGTGGGATATAATTTGAAATTATATTGAATCTGTTGATCAGTTTGGAAGTACTGCCATCTTAACAACATTAAGTCTACTGTTCTATGAATGTGGGATGTCCTTCCATTTATTTAAGTCCTTTAAAAATCTCTCAAACAGGGCGCCTGGGTGGCTCAGTTGGTTAAGCGACTGCCTTCGGCTCAGGTCATGATCCTGGAGTCCCAGGATCGAGTCCCGCATCGGGCTCCCTGCTCGGCAGGGAGTCTGCTTCTCCCTCTGACTCTCCTCCCTTTCATGCTCTCTGTCTCTCATTCTCTCTCTCTCAAATAAATAAATAAAATCTTTAAAAAAAAAAAA
>NC_138382.1:22681825-22713632 GCF_054177405.1 Leptonychotes weddellii | reverse complement strand
TTTTTTTTTTAAGATTTTATTTATTTATTTGACAGAGAGAGAGATAGCGAGAGCAGGAACACAAGCAGGGGGAGTGGGAGAGCGAGAAGCAGGCTTCCTGCCGAGCAGGGAGCCCGATGTGGGACTCGATCCCAGGACCCTGGGATCATGACCTGAGCCGAAGGCAGACGCTTAACGACTGAGCCACCCAGGCGCCCGAGATCTTTCTTTTTTCTTAATAAAGACCTGCAAATTTCCCCCTAAGCACTGCTTTAACAGCCTCCCATAAGTTTGGTATGTCATGTATTTGTTTTTTCTCAAGCTACTCTCTCATTTGCCTTGTGATTTCTTTGACCCATTGGTTTAATTTAGGAGTATGTTGTCTAATTTCCACGTTTGTGAATTTCTCAAGTTTTATTGTCACTGATAATCTCATTCCATTGTGATTGACATCATACAAAGTATGTTCTCCAATTATTTCAAATTTGTTAAGGCTTGTTTCCTTGCCTAACATCTGTCCTGGGGAATGTTCCATGTGCACTTGAAGAATGTGTTTTGCTCTTGTTGGGTCAGTGTTCTATAGAAGTCAGCCTGGTCTGGTTTATCATTCAGGTCATCCTTGTCCTTGTTGATCAGACCATTAGAAACCTACTTGTTAATCCATTACGGAAAGTACTTTCTGGGAGATCGTAACATCAGAGCTTTGGATTTATGCCAGATGGCATGGTACAATTGGGGTAGATCGTGGCATTTCTCAGGGCTTTGGTGTTTTGTCAGAAGGATGTCCATTGCATTGCTTGGGTTTGTTGTGAGGTGTAAAGTCATAGAGCCCTGGCTGTTGTGTGATTCTGTTTCAGCTCCGAGCCCCCAGTGAGCCTCAGCCCAGGCCACAGGAAGTGGACCTGCCCCAGGCAGAGGTGCCTCAAGTGAAAGGAAACATGCCCAGCAATGGTGATCCCCAGACACCAGTCCCCAGTTCTGAGGCGGCTTTGGATTTGAAGGGACAAGGTGGGAAAAGTAAGTGAAGCTTGGTGATTAAGCATTTAAGCTCTCTCTAAAATAACCATTGTGGCAGTTTGTGTCCAACATCTTTGCACATGGCCTCCACAACAGAGTATCCTTGTGGGAGGCAATTGGTGAGCTGGGTTTGGGCTGCCAGAGGCAGGTGAAGTTCTCTCTGGACACCTGGAATTGGGGCCCTAGGGCTTTCCTTGTCTTACTGTCATCCTTGTAAAGCGAGTGCCTTGTTCTCTGGCAGCTGTGTAAAGGTCCGGGCTGTGCCTTACTGAGGACATCACTGGGACTGTGTGATAGGGGAGATGGTTGAGACCTGGGCAGCCATCCCGGGAACGGGGGCTGCTGTGTCTCTGGGGAGTGAGTCCTTGGTAGACTGGCAGGCCCTGCACCCAAGTACTTGTCCAGACACACAGGACGGTCAGATCACTTCAGCTGATAGGTTGTCACTGAAATCAGGAGAACTTGTCCAGACCTTTTTCCTAAACCACTTCTCTCTTATAGTTCTGAAGATGAGCTGCAGGTATAGAGAAGCCTGCAGTCTTTGCAGTCACAGAATAAGTTACCCAGTTGCTCCCCATCCAGCCCTTGGGAAGACTCTGGGAATTGAGTGGTATGAGGGGTTTTGTTTTTATTTTTTTTTAATTTTTTTTTTAAAGATTTTATTTATTTGACAGAGAGAGCACAAGCAGTGGGAGTGGCAGGCAGAGGGAGAGGGAGAAGCAGACCCCACAGAGCAGGGGAAGCCCGATGCAGGACCGGATCCCAGGACCCCGGGATCATGACCCGAGCCGAAGGCAGTCGCTTAACCAACTGAGCCACCCAGGCGCCCCTGTTTTTGTTTTAATTAAAGTAAATGCTAGCGAGGTCACAGCTAACTGTGTTCTCTGTACAGAGGAAATCAACGAGATTCAGGTCGCCAGTGAGGAGCTTCCAAGGGACAGCCTGGGGCTGCCCCGGCAGCCAGGCCAAGAGCAGGCTGTGGAGGAAGGCCAACCAGTGGGTGGAAGAGGCATTGGAGAAGCTGAAGCAGTTGGCCGAACGCCACAGGTGCCAGGAGTGATGCCGGCGAGCCAAGAAAATCAGGACACGGAGGACCTGGAGCGGGACCAGCTTGTCATCCCCGGTGGGCAGGAGGAAGAGCAGGATGCTGATGAGGAAGGTGGGTGAGCTGCTCCAGTGGGCTGTCTGCTGACTCCTTTCCACTGCTCTTCGTGTGACGCTGGAAGGGCCCCTGTGAAAGCCCGTTTGCGATTTGGCTAGTTCTTCTGGTTTGTTGGGTCTCTGTTACCAGGTAGGAGGAGGGAGGGAAGAGCAGTGTGCTCACCAGCAGTTGGATTTGTCAGAATTAATATTCACAGGGAGTCCGCAGTGTTTGGGGGGGCTTTCAGGTGGAAGGCCTTGAGATGGGTGCTTAGCATCAAGTGAATGTAGCCCCCGCACTGGACCCTGTGCCCTGCCTGTGTATCCGCATCTCCACCTGCACATGGGGTCACCACCAGTGCCCAGTGAATGGGATTGGGTAGATGGGGTTTCATGCATATTTGAGCATGGCAGCAAAGTGACCTGTGAATCCTATCTGGTTTGGTGGACTTTTTTTTTAAGATACATAGAAGTGTGGGGAAACTGAGATCAACACAATATTCTGGGATGTATTTGGGTCCCTAAAAGCTGTGGAAGACGTCACTCCCAGCCGAGCCAGGAACACTTGTGAAGTGAAGATACCTGTGCTCTGGGACGAGCCACTAACAAGAGTGGGGGAATGTGCCTATTTGTGGAAATCACCCTGTTTCCAGATCTCGTTTGCACTTGAGTTTTTCTTTCTGAAGACTGTTCTCTCACGAGGTTTCGGTTAAAGAATTAAAAAGAAGAGGAAACTCTGGTGGCCAATCCAGTGGCACTCAGGTTTCAGACTGGCCACAGAGGGTAATATCTGAGGATTGGCTTGAGGTCCTGCAGGATACACGTCATCCTGGTGCAGCTGTCAAATAAAGCGGCAGGGCCCAAAGGTGTGGCCTTTGCCTCCACTTCAGGCAGTGAGTGCAGGGGGATGTAACTAGAGCCAACTCTCCCAGACCCGCATTTTAAAAAAAGATTTTGTTTACCTACCTATATGTGTATAAAAGACATTCACAGGAAAGCCTATGAATATGTCTCTTGAACGCCTTTTGTCCTGATCTTTTCTGGTGGTGGTTCTCTGCAGGGCTGAATGTGGTGATGCATGATCTAATTCTGTAGGGATGATGGAAAATCCTTTGGCACCCAGTAGCCTCTCCATTTGCTTCTGTCAGAGCCACAAGCCATTCTGAGGAGGTGCCGTCATTAACTAGAAACCTGTTGTTTCCAGCAACAGCAGCGCCTTCCTTTAACCTCGAGTTGATGGTCTCTTAAAAAGAAAAAAAACAAACCACCACCCAGGATTTGGGGTTAATTAGCTCATTTCCCTAGCTCCAGCCCAGAATACAGCCCTGTGTCGAGGGCCACGGTTTCTATGGACTCCGTTGAAGCGGGGGTGCCAGGGAAGTGGAGAACTCGCACCTGCTGTTTGTACCAGCAGCAGGCACACAAGTGCCCACCGTTCTCTGAGAGGTCGCAAGACGACCTGATTGTTGAGCCATGACTGGGAAAAACCCCGGTTCCTGGGCTCTGGTGCCCCTGCGGCCTCGAGAGAGTCATGTGGGTTGTGTTCTCTGTGCCTGTGCTCATTTTACAGGGAGACACCAGCAAAAGCTAGCAGGAGAGGAGGACTACAACATGGATGAAAATGAGGCAGAATCGGAAACAGATAAGCAGGCAGCCCTCGCAGGGAACGACAGAAACCTGAACGGTAAGAGGTGTGCCGAGGCGGTGGGCCTGCCTTGAATTTCACATTGTGGTCCTTCGTTCACTTTCGCAGTGACTAAACACTGAATCCCAGCACTAATGTTGTAAGTAATCCATCCAATCCAGAAGCCTTTGAACATGGGGCCGTGGAGGGAGGGGAGGGTTGAGAAGTCCAAGGTGAAGACCTTTCAGAAGGTCTGTGTGTTTAGGGGGCTCCAGCCCTCAGGTGTTGGCTGGAGGATTTGTCTTCATGACATCTAGGGATTTCCCAACAGATGGCTAGGTCACCACTTGATCACTCTGTATCAGCAGTCAAAAAGCCCTAACATCTGCACGGTACTTCTAGGCAGCTTTTTATAGTAGCACTTTGTTATCATTTTGAATTTTAAAGGATCTGGGCCAGTGGGATGTATCAGATTCTGGATTTGTCCATTGGCTTGTGATTCGATTCAGGTTGGATGATATTTGCAGCTGCAGTGTGCTCTTCTTGCTTCCCACCAGGAGGCAGGCCCGGGCAGGTTGACGGCCTGGTTAAGGCACTGCCATTTTCCCTTTGTAACTGAGAAGTCACGTGGAAGGGGATGCTTTGAAATGGTGTGGCTTTAGCGTCCATTGAAAACCCTTGTCTGATGGTGACTTTTCTAATGCTGTCACCCTGCCACATATCCTCTTGTAGTATCATGTGGTTTCATGGTTCTCTTTAAGAATTTTTTTTTTTTTTTTTTTTTTGAGCGAGAGAGTGAGAGAGAGATCACAAAGGGGGGCGGGGTGCAGAGGGAGAAGCAGGCTCCCCGCCAAGCAGGAAGCCCGACGTGGGGCTCGATCCCAGGACCCCAGGACCATGACCCGAGCTGAAGGCAGACCCTCAACCGACTGAGCTACCCAGGCGCCCGCCATAGTTCCCTTTTTTAAAATTCATTTTTCTATCAGATTCTTAATGTTTCCTTTCCTAGTTGTTAAGAGATCTTTATATGTTAGGGAGATTGCCCTTTATCTGTGGTGTAAGTTGTAAATACTTCTTCCCAGTTTGTGTTTTGGTTTTATGTATGGTGTTTTTTGCCATGTGAATGTTTCAAAACTTTTATGTCTTTTATTGTCTCTGGGTATTGAATCATAGCAAGTTTTCCCATCTAGTGTTGGAAGGAATTCATCTGTGTGTTTAAGTATGCTTTCACATTTTTCTTTTAGTTCTATTAAAAAGTAAAACACAAATTCAGAAAACCACACAAAGCAAATGTCTTTAGAAGGTAAATACCATGTAACTGTGTCCCCACTCACCTCAAGGACTAGAACCTGACCAGCCCTCCAGAGGCCAGTCTTTCCCCATAATAGTACCCCCTATCCTGACCTTTCTAATAGGCATTTTCTTGCATTTCTTTATGGGCTTATCACTCAAGTGGGCATCCCTGGACACCAGTTTAGTTTTGCCCGCTTTCTTAAAATTGATAGCTCTTTAAATGTCTCTTAGTCTACAGGTTCCCCCTCCATTCCTTTCCTCCATTTGCCCTGGAGTTTTCCACAGTCCTTATAGTGCTGATTGTACATTCATAGTGCCGTTTTAGTATGTTCTTTTTTCCTTTCTATTTCCCGAATATTGGCAGCTGATATCCAGAGGCTTGGTTCAGGTTTGGGCTCAAGCCCTTGGTAAAGTGGGAGGCAGTGGTGTGTTCTTTCATCAGGAGGCAAGGAACACCTTTCTTTTTGTGACATAAGTAGCAGTTGTTGTTCAGTACCTTCATTAATTCATTCATGGTATTCTAATTCAGCTTTTTCTATTCCATTGGTTAACTAGGATATTTTTATAAATAGGCAAGTCAGTGGTTTTAGTTCTATAACATAGGCAGGATAAAAATGCTTGATTCTTTTTATTTACCCATTTTCAAAATAATTATTTCCCTGTCTTCCTCTCAGGGTGATATTTAAAATGCAAACTCAGTGGACTTAAACCTATTTGATGGGTTTCGTTCAACTGTATTTATTACCCTTTTTGAAGTTGAGGTTGTCCCATCTTTTTTGGTCAGTGGGACCTTCCCCACTTTAATCTGAACCTTCAGGTCCTTTGTCTCTTGTTCCTGTCCTGCTCAGCCACGGCTCTCCTCCACACTCAGCTGTTCTCCTCCCCCCCTACCCCCATGGGGCTCTACCTGGGAAGGAGCCCCAGAAGGGAGTCCTGGCAAATGAGTTTCAGAAGTTCATGGGGCTCAGCCTCCCCTGGCTCCTCAGTCCTTACCATAGGAAAGTACTTTGTGGTCACCTGCTGCGGGAGTAGCAGAAAGTCTCCTGCTTTCCAGTTGCAGTTTATCCATTGGCCCAGGTACTTTCGGGTGTAAATCTTTTGGTTGTTTGGGGTTATCCTGTTCTGTTCTCAGGTCCATCAGGTGCTCCATTGCTCCTGTTTTCTTCCTAGACAGTGTTAGCATACAGGCACTGGCCATTGTCTTTGTCTCTGCTTGTATTTTGGGGTCTGCAGGATTCCTTGCCATCTACTCTTATAAATGTCTGATTGGAGTTTTTCAGTGTAGTCACTTTATGTAGGGACCCTGAAATTCAAAAACTATGCCAGTGTTATCACCATTTTTCCAGGATCATCATCATGTTTTTATATTTTACATTTAGACCTCTAATTCATAACTAATTTCAAATGTATTCAGGTATTGTGGCGCAAGGTTGGGTCCAATTTTCTTGTTCCTAAGGGCTGTCCAGTTGGCCAAACACCAGCTCAAAGCCACTGATTTGAGGTGCCACCTTTACCAAATAGATTTCTGTATGTACTCAGGTCTACTTTTCACTTTCTGTTCCATTGATTTCCCTGCTGACTCACACTATACCACACTGTTCTAACAGCTCCGTCCCCCGCTCCCCCCTCCTTTTTTTTATCTGACAAGGCTACTTCTGGGAGATTACGGCCAAGATATCTTTGAATAATGCTTCTTCCCATTTTGATTCCTTCTTAAACTCAGATCAGAAATGTTAGATCTTACCATTCTATTCATGTCTCTTACCCTTTTTTTTTTTCATATTACCCATTTCTGCTTCCCTGATCTACATTCAGAATGACTTCCTCAGACAGCTTCGAGTTCACCAATTTTTCCTTCAGCTATGCCTTATCTGTTCTTTAATTCATGCTTTTTAAATTTTTTCATTTCTAAACTTTCTTATTCTTTGCTCATGTTTACAAACATCTTTTATTTCTTTAAATGTATCAGACTTTTATCTTCCAGTTGCAGTATCTGAAAACCTTGTATTTCTTTTATCAGACTGTCCTTAGGATACCTTCTTTCCTTGTGTTTTGTGCTTTAACTGTGAGCTACTAGTTTCCTGGGAACTTCTATCTGTAGGAAGCCTCTGGGGCCTGAGTTAGAGCAGTACTGCACTAGGGGTTGTTTGCCTCTATCAGTCTCAAGAAGGGCACTACAAAATCACCACCTCTTTAATAAGGTAAATTCTCTTCAGATATTTTTTGGATCACACAGGGAACGTGAGTTCTAACTGTATACTTGCACGGTCGTCTCATATACTTAAGAAGTCCTCCTCCCCAGTCTAACCACTAGGCTTTCTTGCTGTCCCATCTTGACTGCAGACTTCTCCTTTACCTTTAATCCAAAGACACGAGCCTTTGGGAGTTTCAGCTCTATCTAGGAGTCCCATTCTGGACTTACCATCCAGAGTGGAGCCCTTGTCTTTAGTTTTTGTCCCTCTGCATCTTTGGAAGCTGTAAAGGGAGAAGCCCGGTGTCTTCAGGCTTCAGAAGTCCTCAGGGCAGAGCTAGCTTTGATGTTTATTACCTTCAGGAGTTGGAACTTTTCACTCCACGTTTGGCCTCACAGATTCCTTCTTCTGTTGCAATTATAGACAGTGCATTTTAGTGTCTTTAAAATTTTTAACTTTTCAATTTGAAAATAGATTTTAATTTAAAATAGAATTTCCATATGCCTTTCACCCAGGTTCCCCAAATATTAACATCTTATATAACCATAGTACAGTTATTGAAATGACATTAATATTGATACAATGCTATTATTCAAATTTAGTGAACTGTCCAACTTAATATCCCTTTTCTGGTCCAAGATATAATAATCCAGGATTATATGCTGCATTTATTGTCACACCTCCCTAGGGTCCTTTAACCCAAAACCATCTGTTTTTATCTTATGATGTTGATAGTTTTTGAAGTGTTCTGGCCAGTTATTTGGTAGAAAGTCTCTCAGCTTGGGTTTGATTCAACAGTGCATTCTTTAAAATATCTTTTCATATTTCATCTAGCATGTCAGTTATTACAGTTGGCAGAGTTTTTTTGAGGTTTTCTAGAAATAGGAGTTCTAACTTGATTTTTAAATTTTCTTAGACTATACTTAAAACATGAACATATTATCAAGTCAGAATTTTAAACAAAGTTTCTTTTTCTGTTCCTGTCATCGAGTCCACTCATTTGTGTACCCCAGTCCTTGACTGTTTGCTGGTGTGGTTACTGTCTTAACATCCCTTTTACTGTCCTTTCAAATCAGTCTAGTGTCCTAAATGTGTGGCTTTGCAGTAGAGCCCTGGGATCTTTCATCCCCTACACACAGGTATACCATGAATTTGACCTTGTACAAGGCTTCAAACAAAGGACGCAGGCAAAGAAAAATGTTCTGTAAGCTTTAACAGTTCCAAGAATTGTCATCACCATCATGTTAAGATTCTATCATTAAAAATAGTTTAAGACCCTCCCTGCTTGCTCCAGGGAAATTAGAAGAAAAAGGCATTAGTTCCAACTTTATTAGAGAACTTTAAAAGACAATATTAAGGCAGTCATTTAATTCATTTAATAAAATCATTAACCATTTAATGTGTCGTAGTTGTAAATCAGCATGGTGGTTTTAGGTTTTGTGAGGTCTTTGTATGTCCTTGGTGTGTTGAAGGAGAGTAAGGACGATGGGCGCCACATACAGACACATACAGTAAAGGAGAAGCTTTGGAGTAATAAGAACTGACTGAAGATGCAGGTAGCTCTTAGGGCATTGTGTTTCCTGTTGGGAGGGATACCAACAGGGATGCATGGAGCACAGACGGGTTGTGGTTGTATCACAAATCTTATGAGTATATTTTATATTGTCCACTTTAGAGGACATGGGGCATTATTTCAGTATTTCAAATAGGAAGTTTTTAGATGTTTTAGCTTTATTTCATGGCACCATGTTGGCCATACATGTAGTCTGTTCACTGTCTTGTCCTTGATTAGGAATGCAGTCCCCCATTATGTTGCTGAGGGAGATATTGTCCTCTTGATGAGGCAGTCTCTCGATAGTTAGGTCAAACAGAACCTGCCTGGCTGGTTTCCCCTAAATGTTTTAATGTTAGATTATGGTTTTTATTTTTTTTCTTTTTTAGTTCTTAATGCTGGAAATCAGAAAGGAGATGTAAATTTACTTGATCAGCGTGAAAAGAGGAATCACACAGTCTGAATCAACTGGAATCATATACTTCATGTCAGGATTGAACAGAGATCACTACAAAATATGAGGGGTTGAATACTGTGAAATGTACTAAAATATACATCTAAAGATGATTATTGTGGAGTTTTAATATGTACTTCATGTAGGAAAATGACTGTGTTGTAGATGGTTTTTTCGAAGTATTTTTACTAAGGTGTCAGAATTTGTCAGCTAATAGGTATGAGAAGATCAGTGCCAAAAACAGAACCCAAGTTCTCCAAGTATGGTGACAGTGGCACTTAAAAAATTCTGGAATGTAACTTTGTTTAAAAAAAATCAAAGCCTGTAGAAGAGTCTGTCTTCTGACACCAAGAGACCCACCGCACCTGAGAATTCTCCTCTGGTCCCTCTGGTGTCCCGCTTCACACGCTGTGCTGAGTGGCCGGTACCAGCCCGGTATTTGTTCTCACAGGTCAGTGCCGAACGATTCCTGGCTTATACTCTCATGCGCTCACTTCTGGTTCTGACAGTCAGTGGCCTGGAGTACAAAACTGTTAACACAAACATCACTAGCGACAGTTTTAAACAAGTCTACATACAAAGACATTTTATGTGAGAATTTTTAAAAAAAACTTCTATAACCTTTGTCATTAATGTACAAAAATGCTTCTCAGTGACTTGTAATTTGAATATTTGTGATCTCTTAGTTTGCTTAGTATGTGTGGGCAAAGCAAAATCTTCTCTACTAAGTCCCTATTACCAAGAGCCATGAGTGGATTCGACTTTTGACACAACAGGGGCCAAACCAGAGCTGACCCTGGGGCCTGTAGCAGAGCACGGGGCGGGGAGAGGGGGCAGCACAGCACTGCGGGGGCACGTTTGCTGTGGACTGTCCACTGCACCATTACAGGAAAAGGAGAGGAAGTTGATGTTAAGAGTATATACAGTGTGACACGGGGAAAGTTTAGAAAGGCAAGAGAAATTAACAGTTGTTTTTGCCATAGTCTATACGTTTGGCTTGTGGTAAATTGACTATCAAAAGTGATTTAAAAATCAATGTTAATTTGAAAAGGACTAATCATAATTCACACTGAGTTGCTTCTCCGTATTTCCAGTAAATAGGCTCTTTCCATTTACTAATGACTGGCAGAGTCACACTAATGACTCTCAGGTCTTAAGGGTGAGTGGGCAGTGATACTTATTAAATACAAGTCAGAGGATTTGAGATGCAGGAGCCTCAGATCACCTGCTATAACCCCTCAACTTCAGACAGGAACGGGTCCAGAGAAGTTAAAGAACTACACAGGCCAGACAGCTGGTGAGCTGGATGTCTGGCCCCTCACCTGGTCTGGACTCATGGTGCCCCTGGCTGGCACTGAAGTCAGGACCTGGTTTGCATTCAGGTTGAGATCTCCAATGTGAATGTTACTCATGTAGGTACCTTTTTACTTAATTACGAAGATTAAACTTTTCTACCCGGAAAAGGCAACTAACGAAGAGTGTTAAAAATAGCTTTGTAAGGTTTTATCTAAGCCCTTGTCCAACTTCTCTTTGTGTCTTAGCCTTAGGATAATCTCTCTTGCCTTTTCAATAAAACATCTGTTCATTCCATGTTTAATCAGTGTGCATAGAGTTCTAAGAAACAAGACTGTTAGTTCAGCTGCTTTGTTTTCCTTTACTGCCCTATTGGATTCCTGAAGAATCAGCTTGCAAATTATAGATTAAGAATGGTGGTTTGCCTTAAACCTTTTGTGGACTGAGATGGGATGTCAATATAAATAAAAAATAACCACGCTGTTTCCATCTTCATGTACAGAGGCACCAAAGGCCATTTGTTCAGGAGGTGTGTACTGTGAGTAATCTCTCCAGACAGTCATTTCTTACCACCGGCTTACCTTGACATCACATAGGCAACCTATTCTGAGGCAACAATTTATAGAGGGGTCATGGCTGTTTTTTTTTTTTAAAAACAAAACAAAAACCTGTGTAATACGTAAGTAGATGGCAAACCCCCCACTTTGGTCTTCTGGTTTCATCCAAAATTAATCAGCAGCTATTCCAATTTTTAATAGGTGTGAACTATTTAATTTACACCTTCCTCTGTATTCTCAAATGGTATGTAGACAGGAATGTGATGACTCATCTTTTCTTCTCCAGGTGGGACTGTAGATTCCCTGCACGATACTCAGACTTTTTGAGTAATGAAAGCACTGCACATACTTAATGTACTTTTGTGTGATGGAATTTGACAAACCAATACCTGTTAAGTCAGTGTGCGGTCATTAAATAACTAGATTGGTAACTGGCATGATTGTTTTGATAGTAGTTGGTCAGCTCTTCTTAGCAGAACCTAGAGTGGTGCAAGACAAGTGTGAATTTAGGAGCCTTTAAGGTCCAAGGGCTTGGTCTACTCCCACTAAGAGATTACTATAAATAATTGATAGTTTATAGAACACTCAACTTCTAATCCTTGTCTCTGAATTTTATGAAAAATACAAAAAGATTCCATGAATTGTAGGGGTTTTTTTCCCCACACTGTTAGACTTTGAAAATGTTCGTTAGTGTCAAAGTTGGGGAAATAATAGTTTGTGTATTTAAATGTTTGTGTACGAAGCCACCGTCCCTTAAAAACTGGCTTATAAAATTGAGTAATCCTTCAATCTATAAATTATCCCAAAGTTGGTATCATCACATGTACTTTTGAAAAAGCTCAAGTAAAATGCTTCCATCCTTGTTGGTGTGCCTGTGAAACACATCTCTGGGAAAGTTAAAGGACTTGAAATATTTTCTTTAAATTTATGCATAAACTTCACATAATGAGTTTTATAAACCAAGGCCCTAGCCAGCTGAAACAAATGCTTGTGTTCCTATCTTTACTGCTTAGAATAAAATGATACCATCTAATGTAGAATAAAAATCCACGGCAGCATGAGCCAGGAAGAGGAATGGGCAGCAAAGGAAGGGTAGGGCCTCTGGTGCTGGGCACTTACAAGGTACAGGTGGATTTAAGTCTGTTTTCGAAGGCAGCAGATACTGGAAAGATCCCCACTTGAAAACGCTGCATGGGTTAAACTGAATATTTAGTAGTGAACAAAAAGTATGCCACACTGAAACCTAACCCTAAAATCTACACATTCCTACCTCTTGAATAATGTCACTAGCAAACATTTTGCATGTTTTAAAGGTGCCAAAAGGAACAAAGGATGATTTTAAAAAAAACCTCTATATTCTTATAGGTATATAATTTAAGACATCATGACACACAAAATCACAATCCCCACGTAATTTAGTCTCCCTAGACAGAGGTTCCCCCCACCCCGCATATTCTTTTAAATGTATTTCACCAAAACCCCATTCAAGTGTTTGATCAATTGTTTTGAAACTTCTTTTGAATCTGTTTGAACTATTCAAGTAAAACACCTTCAGTCCTTAACATGCATCAACAAAGTGCTGTGGTTTTTCATTTCCAGTAGTGCATTTTTTTGTCAAGAAATTTATTAACTTTACAAACACTATTTTCACTCATTCATAAAAAAATGATTTATGATTAAATCTGTAATAAAACCATATAACATTCATCACTGCATTCAGTAAGCCCAGTTTCATCCATGGAACATAACAAACCACTTTAAAACAGCAGTTTTCATTCACGTCATATAAGGCTGTCAAATTAAAAGTATTTCTTATAATAGGCTGTTATCCAAGAAATCCATTTCACTTCATGTTATGTGCTGAGACGGATGGATCCCCTTAGAATCTGAAAGTAGATTCTGCCCCTTGATGTCCCCCCTTTCAGTGTCTCTCAAACAAGTTTCACAACAGGAAAGTATTTGTGAGCAGAGAAATCAAATTCAGGAGGAACCTGTAAAGAAAGGCAGAAAGTAAACAAATGTATCTACAAATAGACAGTACAGTATTTTAGTTTCTCCCAATTTTAGAGGTAAGGCAGCACGAGAGAGGAAAAAAACCTGGTTTAATGACAAAGAAGATAGGAACTAACCTGGAGGGAAAACAATGAGCTTATCTCTGGGTTTATGAAAGGGAACAGTTCACAAAGGCAACTGGACTTAAATCACAGGGAAGGGTGGTGGGTCAGCACACTTTAGTTCCTGGGTCATGGACAGTACTAAGCAACGAAACCGTGTCTATAGTAAAGCACGGCAGAAGATGAGGACAGCAGAGAGCAAGCCGCGATGGGAGTCGACGGGTTCATGTAGGTGTGCCAATGCTCAGCAGGCACATGTTGACACAACATCAGCAAGGGAAGCTGACAGAATTTACCATCTCTCCAGCCGTTAAAGACTTCATTACTGAGGCATTCACTTTTCTAAAGGCAGATGACTTTTTAAATCTCTCTCCCATAATAAATTTGTTTTCACACATTTTCTGTTTTACTCTTTTACTCGTTCACAGTAACTTAGACAAAGGAGGGAGGGGCATGGAAGGGCAGACTTTAGAAATTTTAAGTCAATAAAATCTCTTAAGTTTCAAAGCAAAATGGCAAGCTCTAGTTATTTTCTGCCCCTGAACCTATTTTTTATTTTCGTTTTTTTTAAAGATTTTATTTGACAGAGAGAGAGAGGTAGAGAAAGAAAGGGCACAAGCAGCAGGAGTGGCAGAGAGAGAGGGAGAAGCAGGCTTCCCGCTGAGCAGGGAGCCCGATGCAGGGCTCAATCCCAGGATCATGACCTGAACTGAAGGCAGCCGCTTAACTGACCGAGCCACCCAGACGCCCCTGAACTCTTTTAAAGGGATGATTTTTGAATGTTTTACCTTTTTGTAATATTTGTGCATCGTATTTTTTAAAAAGTTCTACAATAATTTAACACCCATTTACTTTCCCCACAATGCGCTTACCTTAGATTCCTTTTTGTGTCCTCCTGCCAGTAACTTCATGACCACAAAGTTGGGTTTGGCAACCTTTAAAATTCTATTGACCTAAACAATGAGCAACATTAAGCTATCAAAACATAAAATTCAGAGTCAAAATGTCTTTATAAGATAGGAACAAGGTGAATGTTTTTTTGGTTTTTTTTTTGAGATTTTATTTATTTGACAGCGAGAGAGGGAACACAAGCAGGGGGAGAGGGAGAAGCAGGCTTCCCGCGGAGCAGGGAGCCCGATGTGGGGCTCGATCCCAGGACTCTGGGATCATGACCTGAGCCGGAGGCAGATGCTTAACGGCTGAGGCACCCAGGCACCCGATATTTTATTAAATAAAGGCAACTTAACACCAACAGACATACTTCTCCGTGACCACAGAGCTCTACTTCAGTCAGCCGGGCCGCCCTGGAGGGGCCCCTGGGCCTCGCTCTCACTAAGCCTGAAGAGTGTCCGGCTGCAAAGGCGGCAGCAGAGCACTTGGGGTGCAGACTACACAGGTGGAGTGCTTGCACTTCAGGTACTAGTCATGAAACCTCTGGCAAGTTCTCTAGGCTCTCTGTTCCCCAGCTTCTTCATCTATAAGCGTGGGGACAATAACTTGACTCCCACGCCCACACAGACCTGCTGAGAGGATTACTAAGTGAGCTAATCCATACTAGAGCTGAGAACCACGCCTGGCAGGTAGGAGGTGTCCTGTGTTTACTGTCACTCCCGACTACGCTTGCCCGAAAAGTCTGACCTGAACAAATGAACAGCAGAGGACTGGAATGCTGCATTCCTCCTAAGAGGAAGTCATGTGCAACCTGAAGAAAAAAGCTCCCACTACTCGTTGCTGACTGACTTCTCTCCAGAAACACACCTCACCACAGGTTTGGAACAGCTTCTCCTCAGCCCCAGATAACACATCCGCCTGTCCAGATGACAGCTCCCTCTAGGCCTCCAATAGGCACGTCCCAACCTGAGCTCCTGACTTCTCGGCCCAGTCTCCCACCTGCCCCTGCTCCATCCACAGCCCTCTCCACTGGTTCTATCCACCCAGCGGCTCAGGCCCAAACCCTGAAAGTCCTCCTTAACTCCTCTTTTCCTCACCCACATCCAGTCCATCGTGCTTCAGATCACCACGGTCCACACCATCTCTCACCAGATTACTGCTGTGGGTCCCTGCTCCTACCTGTGCCCCTACCACAGTCTATTTTCAGCACCGGGGCCAGAGAACCTTTAGAACAAAAATCTAGTCTGGTCACTCCTCTGCTCAAAAACCTCCAACGGCTCACCTTGTTCATCGTACTCCAGCCACACCAGTCCGTGCCCTTGGGGCCTTTACATGTGCAGATCCCTCTGCCCATAGGGCTCCATCCCCAGTGGCCATGCGACTTGCTTTTTCACCTTCTTCAGAGATTTGCTCACAGGCCACCTTAACTTAAAAATGCCTAATCCTCTGCTACCTCCCTACCTCCCTCCTCATAGTATTCACTATCCCCATTCCCAGCTTGATTTTTCATAGTCCTTACGACCTTCTAATATACTATGTAATTTATTTACTGTCTGCAACCTCCACCACCCTCAGGAGGGCTGAGATTTGTCTAGTTTTCTTCGCTAGTTTTTACCACAGGGCTGGGGACATATTAGGCACTCAACAAGTATTTGCTGAGTAAACAAATTAAGTTCACTGAAAGAAATATACCATCTGTTATAGGTACCTTCCTCTAATTTTTACATTCCCCCTTGTATTTTCTTTTATTACATGATTATATGGAACAAAGAGTCATCTCTCTATCCCTGTTTCCCAAGGCACTAGGCTCCCCTCCCAGGAAGCAAACACTGTTATCAATTCTTACATAATTCTTACATCTCTTTCTGGAGATATATTATACTCCTATAATATGTGCACACATAGAGAGTTCCTGGGCCCCTTCTGATTGAAATGGCAGCACACTCATCACAGCTTAGTACTTTGCTCTTTAAACTTCTTATATCCTGAAGAACATTCCATTACAGTATTTAACAACCGGCCTTTTCAAGACTGCACAGTATTATATGATGTATCATCACTCATTTGACAGTCTCTGTTGAGGGACAGTGAAGTTTCCTTACTTCTTTGCTATGAGAATCCTGCTGCAAGGAGGACTCCTGCGTAAACCACTTGCTTCCCTCACTGCCCACATGTGCACATGTGTTAGATAAATCCCAAGCAGCAGAACTGCTTGGCCTAAGCGTCTGTGCTTTTTTACCAGGAACTGCTACTAACTTCCCTTTCATGGAGGTTGTACCACGATATACTCCCCAAAACAGTCTGAGTGTTAGAGGCAAAGCACTGTCACTTGTGGAATCCATGCATGTCAATATGATCAGGCATACAGCCAACTGTGAGAGCAACAAGAGGTCGCAACTCAGTATTCTCAAGTCCCAAGGTCTGTAGAATAAGATCTCAAAAACAGTCTTCGAACAGTAGGCCCGATTTTAAATGGTCAAGTGGAATAAGGTTTTTACTTCCTGTGATAATCGACCAGAGCATTTTTCGTATTTTAAAGATTTATAGAATTAGATTTTAATATAGTAAACTATACATTAAAATAAATTTTAAATGTCACCATTTCTGAACTGTGGATCACTCTTGGATCCTGTTTCTGTTCTGCCTACACACTTTATGGGTCTATGTCTTAATTTCTCTTTGCATCGATCTCTAAATTTACACAAAGGAGCTATTTGCTTTCTTTCGTCAGATAATTTTAAGTCTTGCAAGGTTAGGTTAGCAAAGCCATTTAAAATCCTTGCCAGAAACACGAGAGGCTTCACTATTAATTCTGTAAGGTTCATTTTTATAAACTGTCATCCAGTAGTAAGATACCTATTTCCTGCCAAGCTTTTCCTCCAGAATTACTGTGACTGCAGTCTTACCTCATGGTCTGGGTTTGGGATATTTTCCAAGATCATTTTCGCCTGCTGAAAGTGCTTACTAGCTGCCACATACAGTTCTGGAGACTGAGGAGGAGGGCTGTATTTATTGAGGTCAGACATTTCCTAAAAAGGGGGGGAAATACTATATTATTCAAAACGTGTTTAATATGAAAAACTCTAAAGTAGCTTTTGTAATTAAAAAATTCTACCTGATTCATGATTCATATATAGACGCTAAAGCAAACACTCGGCATATGTCCCTATTTTTCCCTACGGAACAGTCCATTCCCAACCGTCGTAGGTTACCTCATACAATCCTCATACTTAATTTTCACACGAATGAAAGCTGCTGTTTTATCGCCTTCTCACTGGCCCAGTACTAGTCTGAGTGGACTGTCTGAATGCAATGGCTGGGTACAAACAGCGGATCTCTCGGAGGGCCCAGGACTACTTCCTTCACAGAGGCTTTAGCGACAGACTCACCTTGAACTGCAGGTAGTGCACCGGTGGTGGTGTCATTACACTGTTGAATGGAGCAAATCGGTGCTCATATCGAACTTGCTCACTATCAAGCTCAAACTTGGGTTTTCGTACTTTGCCATCCATGTCAAATGCTACCATGGTCTAAAAGAAAATCAAAGAAAAGACTGTATCACTTTGAAAAAGTGAACTCCTCATGAGTACAGAATAGAAACAGCTATTTTCACAGAGTTAAAACAATTTTAAGGTTCAGAAATCAGGAACAGGAAGAGAAAAACTGGCTTTAGTATTCCTTTTTATGTCATGTGCCATATTTACATAAAAAATTTTCAAGCTCCAGTGTTTAATCCACTACTATATTTCCCAGTGAAATTGTACCACATGCACATTATTCTGCCATGACACATGCTTTTACAGTTGCTTTGAAACCTTCAAGTAAAAGCTTCTAAAGAAAAAAAGTCATATACAATAAGAAAAGCATAGGTCCTGCTTCTCAAACATAAGTCCATGTTCTGTTTTATGTATTTTAATATAAGTTGTCTCAAATAATTTCTTGAATTGCCAAGTACAGCTTAACAGCACTTGCTACCTCGTGAAAATGCTTGCTTTTGCTTAAGCCATTCATTGTGGAGCCTACCCCCTTCCTAATATGCTCCTCATACAAACCTCATCTCTTCTAAGAAATCTGTTCTGATCATGAGTCAGAAATAAACTCTGCCTTATTGTGTCACACATGTCACCTGACCTGTCATTACCTAGACACTCAGACTTGGTATCCTTAAATGTACTCCGCAGAAGATGCCTGACACATGGCAAGGGTGTTAAATTAATACTTGTCTACAAATACTTGCTAAACAAATTAATGAAAACTAGACTTGGAAAAAAGGTAATTTAAGCAGATGGTTAGTAAACACAAAGGTGAAATTAGAATCTGGAAAGAATCACAGAAGAGAGTCCATTTTAATTAAACTATGTAACAGCAATGTAGTTAAAAAGCAAAAAAGAACTTCATTTGTGACAACTTACTTTAAACATTCCAGCACACATGTTCTGATATGCCTGGCTCATTGTGATCTCTCGGCTCAAGGGGCGAACTGTAATTAAAAAGAAAATTACCCACACTCTTTTCCCCCTCCTCTTGCATTACTGCAGGAGAAAATCTAATTTAAAAAAAACTTCCACCTTGTTTACTAAAATTAAAAATTCAAAGTTTGTTCCTACAGGTTAAATTTTATTTTATGGCCCAAATCTACAAATAATAAAATAAAACTGAAAGGCTTTTTAAAAAGCCATATTCCCTAAATCAGTAATACCATAAAATTCTAGTATGAAGTAATTTTAACTTCTTTTGAATTCACCATGCAGACTTAATTTCTGAATTAGGAAACCCACGCATATAGTCATTTAAAAACCCACCCAAACTGTTGAAATCCTAATGATATACACAGTAATATTTTGTAACATTTGTAGCAATATCTGTCCCCTTCCACTAGGGATCAAGAGAGCAGTGCCTCTGAAACCTTTTTTTCTCCTCCTGGGCTTTGGGTGTTACACCAAGGCCCTCTGTGATCATCTTTCTGTGCCACTGTAACAGCACAGCTCCAGATCGACTCCCCTCTAAGTGGTCAGCCTTCTGTCAAAAGATCAAGGGTCTTCCGCTGCCTTGTTCCTTGACTTACCCTGCTTGCACACTCCATGTGGCTACTTCTTCTTGTCCTAAGGTCCTCTAACACACAGAACAGCAAAGAAGTAAAAGAAAAGCAAGGGAAGGCACCAAAGAGGCTTGTGTCACTAACACTGGGACTCAGTTTATACCTTATACTTTCTGAAGAGAAGATGGGCAAGAACTGAGATATAAGGACTAATTCACCCATAACAAGGCATAGGCAGCTCTCCATCTACTTGCAGAAATTAAAGTGCACTCCAATGTTAGTTACTCCTTAAATTTAAGAAGAATTCACGGTACCTTTCTTCTTTTTTTTTGTTTTTTTACTACTCCGGCCTTTCTGCTGCTCTTCCATGATCCTTTCCTCTGCCATCTGAGAGCCATCAGCACGACTTAATGTAGACATTAACCATGCATAAAGGAATTCCGAGAGATACCTTCAAGGGTACCAAATGTTAGTTAATAGAAGATGTCTACATGAGATAGCTTCATCACCACAGGTATTGGTATTAATAAAGAGATACTTTTAATACTGCTTTAAAGGTTAAAAAAACAAACCCAGATTATCCAATTAGATAACTGATACATTAGATTTTAAGAGAAATTAGCACTACAAATGATTAACTTTTCCTTTCTTGTAGCCTTATATTGCTGGACATTGCTGAAAAATGCTTAATTCCTACAACGATAAGCATTTTACAATTTTTCAAAAGACTTCTTGATAATTACATTTATATATGTAAATCAAATGAATGCACATTAAACTCATTTCACCTTAGCCTATTAAGAAAATATTTTATTTTCCCATTAACTGCAAGAGAATGCAAATACAGAAAAAAAAATGTAAAATTGTAGGCATTATACCAAAGCATTCTAAAAAATTAAGAACATTCAGGCTTATAATTTACTTGAGTTTATTCAATAAATGAAACGTGAAACAGATTATTCCACCCGATACTAACTTTTCAGAAGCTTAACCAACATTACATTCTCCTATGCCTAGAAAAAGTGGTTCAAATCTAGGATATGAATATATACAGTTTATAATATAACCTATAATAAATAAAATTAAGGACCACTATTACATTAAGCTAAAATCAAAGATTAGAAATTTTATTATGGGGACCCGCCTGGGTGGCTCAGTTGTTAAGCATCTGCCTTCAGCTCAGGTCATGATCCCAGGGTTCTGGGATCTAGCCCCACACCGGGCTCCCTGCTCAGTGGAGAGTCTGCTTCTCCCTCTCCCACTCCCCCTGCTTGTGTTCCTGCTCTCACTGTGTCTCTCTCTGTCAAATAAATAAATAAAATGAGCATATAATGCCTATTTCCAAAATTCTCCAACAAATTGTAAGGCAGGTTTACAGTATTAAAACACTGACCTTCCCACCAAAAAAAAAAAAGAAAAAGAGAGAAAGAAAATTTAAAGCAAAACAGTAACTAATCAAAAGATACACCTGAGGATAAACATTGTTCCTTTTTGTTGTAGCAAAACAAAAGCCCCACAGTCAATAAATCAAAACTGTACTGGCAAAAAAACAAAAAACCCCTCCAAAACCACCTGGAATGGCTTAGGTGATGTGTTTTAAAGCTAAACTGAGCACTATGCAGAATTCCTGGCAACTACGGCAAACTGGGAAATATATTTTTATTTCATTAAAAAAAAAGGCAAATAGTTCACAGGAAGAGAAAATAATTTCTGACAATGAATATAAGAAAAGCATTTAGAATGAATTTTTCCCTCCTATTACACTACAAAATCTGACGGTCTATATCTTAACTTAATGAGAGGATTTCTACAGGGAATTAATCCTGCCTTCTATCTTCCAAATATCAAACACAAGGATAGATGAGTGAAGGATATAGTTGGCACAAGTCAGGCTTTTCTTGTCAAATATCAGATATCTCAGTGAGCTTTTATTAAATGCATTATCAAAATTAATACACAATTATATCTAAGGAGAATTAGAGTACAGTATTCTAGACCAGTGGTTCTCAAACTGTGATCTCTGAAACAGCAGCAATATCACCAGAACTAGTTAGAAATGCAGATGACTGGGTCCTATCCCAGACCTACTATACCAGGAACTCAAGGGACCATGCCTAGCAAGTCACCATGATGCACTCTAAAGTTTAAGAATGTTTTCTACTGTTCATTTTTAAAGGGCCCACATGCTTTAGGAATGATTATATTCATGAACAATAACAACAACAAGCTTGTGAAAATGCTGGAGGCCAATCTATAATTTTGAAATTGAAAAGCAGTTAAAACTAACATGAAAGGAGACCACAAGGATATTTATAGGCAAACACTAAAATTTCTTTCGTTAAAATGTAATGAATCTGCTCAAATATGCAGATACATTTCTAATAGAGTGTTTAGGTGATTATCATTCATTTGCTGAATTAAGAGCCCAATTCTTTGTGCCAAAAAGCATATAAAAATTTTATTTTGAGCAATCAAGAGCACAAAGGCTTCCCATTAGCTGCCTGAAACCTCAGAGACAGAACTTGAGCATGTTCCCCTACAAAATGTCTGGTTTGAATACTGTGTCTACTATGAGTTAATAACAAAACGTATGCCAAATAGCTATATCAACGCCTGTTGGTAAGACTTGTTACCTACATAAATATTAGAGAGTATACCAAATATTATTCTCATATTACTTTAGTTCATGTTCAAATTCAAGTTTCCTAGTCAAAAGAGTTATGCTAGGAGCCCTAGCAGCCATGATAACAAAACCATGTCAGTGTGGAAGAGAATTACTTTCCTTCCTTCATAGTGGCGACTCCAAGGAATATACAGTATCTTAATTTACTATGTTAAATAATTCAAATATGAGTTAAAAAGATGAACCATATTAAGATCTTATATACTAAACTTAGCTGTTTGTCTGAGCAACACTGGTTATTCTTATTTTAATAAATTACTACCATCCTTGGCCAGACTAAGAAAAAGATATACTGGCTCTTAATTTATTTTGTTTCTGTGGCAGCTTTCCCATGCGTAAAGTATTTCCAAGCATCCTCTTACTAGGTTTCTTCATCTCATCTTCAAGTGAAAGTGAAGAACTACTGGCTGAGGATGGTGATCTCTTATCAGCTCCTTCCAAGCTCCTGAGATAAATCCCCAGGGCGGCAGTTTGCAACAGTGATGTTCCCAATGATAATTTTAGCCACAATTTCTTCTCTGAGCAAAGATCTGGTTCAGATTTTGAACTTTAATTCAGTTAAGTACATTCCACAGCTAGCACTTAGCGCCACTGAAGTCAGGACTAAATGTGTGTTAATTTTTCTCTCTAGAAACAGACAAAAGCTCTTCAATTAATCCATTTACTTCGGAGCCACTTTTATTAATTTTTAAATAAATATTCAATGGCTGGAAAAAACATATTTGTATGATGTTATAGCACTTAAAGATGTTCAAAACGATCTGGCTCTAATTTTTAATAGATATTTTTCAATTGTCCCACAACTAAAATTAAAATACATTAAATGAAAAAGTACCCTGAAATTATATTCTCTTCTACAGATGCTCTCTCAGATCTTATCTACTCTACCCACCACCAATTTTAACTCATGTTATTCTCTTACCAATATATGTAGTAGTACTCGTGCATGCTGTAGAGCTCCAATTCAAAGCCACTCAGAAGATACTGGATCATAATTCGAAGGTTATGATAAAGGACCCAGGTACCTAAACAGGCCAAATGTTGCCTTTGGGGTTCCTGTTTCAACAGCATAGTGTGAAGGGCTGCATCAACCTTCTCTGCCTATCAGAATAAAATGTCGAAACATTGACTTTCTTTTCAAGGTAATGAGAGAATTTAAAAAAAAAAAACAAACAGCTAAAATAGCATTTAATCAGAAAATGTAAAACTTGTCACGTAAAGAACTCATACTTCCAAAACATTTTTGGTTAGATTTAAACTTCTCATTTCACAGCGGGTAACGTTTACATAAACAAAAATACAAAATACTGACTTTAGGTCTTTAGTTATGTTATCAATTAATATTGCGGCTTACAAATTAAAATTTTTATTAGAATGTGAATTTGTTATAAAACTATAGTTCTACATATATTTTATAATTTATTCTGATTATCAATTATATATATATTATCTCAGTTTGGATTATTCTCTTTTTGTAAACTCTTTGTTTGATACATGAAACTGTTACACTGAAGTTAAAAATAAATTCATCACATTGAAAAATTAAATAGTCAAAATACCATTCCAAAGAATTATTTTTTAAAAATCAGATCAAGGTATGAGTATCTTAATTTTAGAAGGGAGGGTAACTTGTTGGCTCTTACCTCATCCTGCAAGGTAGCAAATTCCTCAAGAATATGACCGAGCTTATCTCTCTGTCGAGCCCTATTATGTCCATGGATCTGAATAAGACTACAGAAGGGCTGTAATACACATACAGTTTGTTAACTGTCAATGTAAAACTACTTGACACTAAATAAAATTAACATTCCAAGTTTTCAAAATTGAGTTTAAAGGGGGGAAAAAAAACTGGATGTAAGAATCAGGACTGTGCATATTTCCTACACAGGCATTTCTTTTTAAGGAAACTCAACATGAGAATTTATTAAAAGCCAGAAGAAAGTGGCTGTTAATGAAACTTGTTTTCATACGGCAAAAAAATCTTACTTTGATCTTTAGTTATCTTCCCACAGTTTCAAGAGAACGGTTTCTTTTCTGCTTATTTCACACTATAAGCCAATGTTCAAGGGTGACATTTCTGTGCTGCTTTAAACACACCAGAACAATTACAAGGCTTGAATAATGGCTAATACAGTTGAACCCTGAATAACACAAGGGTTAGGGGCACTTATACCCCATACAGTAAAAAATCCATGTACAACTTTTGACTCTCCAAAAACTTAACTACTAATAGCCTACTGTTGACTGGAAGCCTTACTGAGAACATACAGTCTGTTAACTCCTATCTTGTATATGTATTATATACTGTATTCTTACAATAAAGTAAGCTAGAGGAAAGAAAATGTTATTAAGAAAATCTTAAGACAAAATGCATTTATAGTACTGTTACTATATTGAAAATCCGTGTGTAAATGGACCTGTACAGTTCAAACCCATGTTGTTCAAGGGTCAGTTGTTATCTAGAAACCCTAAGGTTCTTCTATTCCTATTCTACATCATAAAATATTATAATACTTCACTAATCAGACAGTACTACTGAATGATAGTATGCTCTGATTTAAGAAATATGAATTAGAAGGTATAATTTTAAATTTGCACAGTTTGACAGATATTATCTTACTTGATCAACAGCTAGCCTCTAAGAAGTACAGGGGCAGTATTAACACCTCACTTTTTAAAGACTGGGAAGTGTATAGAAAAGTAAAGTGATCTGCATGATAATGATAAAATGTTAATGATAAAAATGAAATCTGGCCTTTTAGTTCTGCTCCTTTCACCATCCCATGCTGGCTTCCTATATATATGTATATTTATATTTCAGTAACTGGAATTAGGTCCCCCAAAACTGACTGCTTCAGTTCTCCAAGAGAAATGTTTATATAATTAAGTAAGAATGATTTATGGTTAATTTAATCCACTACAAGATTTGTATTTTTTCCTAATTACCTGAGATTTGAAAAAAATTTGTGATGTTATCTACATTAATAATTTTAATTTTACTATAATCCTGTTCATTCAAATAGTGCAAAGAGAAGGTATCTGGGGCTGTTACAAACATTCCTTGTTTATAAGGTCAAAAGTAGTTTTTGTGCCCATTTACAAAAAATGTGTACAACTTATCCTGTTTCTGTGGTCCCTGGGGGTTACAGTGAAGACATCAAAGGTGCCTCAGTAGCTAACAACCTGCCAGGAAGACTTGAGGTTAGAAAGCTATCTACCTGAGTGTAAGAGGAGACAGAAATTTTTTATTTATTCAATGAAAATGAATAAGAAATGTTAGATGAAAAAAAATAACACAAATTAATGCTACTGAAAGAATTACACCCCACAATTTTTAAAATATCCATCACAATGATCCAAATTGTAGTTCTTACCCGAACACAGTGAGTAACAAAGGAGTCAATACAGTCCTTAGCCTGGTGGTTATTATATAGGCAGCACCTGTAAGATCATACTCATTAAAATCAAACTATTTGGCCTACAAAAAGCAGCAGTGATTACTATAGGTGCTACCACAAAGAAGGTGGGAAAAAGAGAAAATGGAATCAAATACATTACCAAATTAAAAACTAGCATTAGATTAAGAAATATTACTGTGTTATTCACATAAATGTACACTATTTCCAATTCTTTCAGTTCTATAATTGGAGAGAGTTGGATCTAACAAGATCAAATTAACATGAGAAGAAAAATTCCAAAATGCCACCTTTTCATGACCCTACTGCAATGTTATTTTTCTACAACTGACACTCTCATGGACTGTGTAATCGTAATTACAAAGAAAATACTGTACAGAATCCTAATTTTTAAGATGTACCCACATTTCCAACCACTGGCCAAAATCATCACCTATACATTTCTGCTACCTCATCGTCTATCCTCATGAAGTGGTTTCCTTGTGGTGTTCCTTATCTCAGTTAATAGCATCACTTCTTGACTAAAGCCCTCCTGAGCACAGTCTGGGAGGATCTGCTACCTGCCTAGCCCTGGAGGAACTACAGGGGCTGGATAGATGGGAAGATTGTTTTTTTCTGAGGTGGGAGGTCAGTAGTCCTTTGCACCTAAGAAGATGGGAAAAAGCAAAGACTTTCCCCTGGCACACGGCAGGAGCAGACAATGTACTACTCCTCAGTGTTTGCCATAATTGAACAATCTGACCAGAGCCTCAAAGATAAACAGAGCCTTAATCATGCAATGGAAAATGATAGTGCCTGCAGCAGCCAAGTGAAAAGAAAAGGTGGAATGCCTGGAATAGGTGGTGGCAAGAGAAAAGGCGATTAAAATAAAACTCTTAAAAAAAAAAAAAAAAAAAAAGACTTTCTGGATCCAAAAATCAGGCTTTTCAAATTTAAAAATTCAATAGAAGACAGACACTCACTAAAGCCTTGAAGGTCAAGAGGAGAACTTTCTCACATCATGGCAAAAAATAACAAAAGAGAGAAATATATGTAAATATAAATAAAAGATAAATATGAAGAATATGGAGAAGAGATGTAAAGACAGTATATGAGGGGCTCTAAGAAAAAAACATGAAGGTGAAGCAATAATTACATAAAAAATAATAAAGGATAATTATTGATTGGAAGACTTGAGGCTTTAATGCCTGAGTTTCTGACATGATTAGCTGAAAATCACACATGTACATTCTGGTAAAACCCTTAAACTCAAAAAAGAAAAAGAAAAAAAGAAAATAAACTTTACAATCTTCCAGAAGAAAGTGTCAAATCACTTACGAAGGAAAAAAAATAATCAGATCAGGATTACATTTCTTATCTGTAACACTGGAATTTTAAAAACAGTGGAGTAACAGGCATACCTGGGTGGCTCAGTCGGCTAAGCATCCGACTCTAGGTTTCAGCTCAGGTCATGATCTCAGGGTTGTGGGATCAAGCCCAGCAGGCTCCATGCTCAGAAGTCTACTTGAAATTCTTTCCCTCTTCCTTTGCCCCTCCCCACGCTCTCCATCTCTCCCTCTCTCAAATAAATAAAATCTTTAAAAAAAACCAGTGGAATAACATTTACAGATTATCATGCAATGAACTTTGTTATATATACAGTCAATTCTTGATACTCATGATAGTTCTGTTCTTTAAAGTTGCGGTGGACACTAAATTAGACAATACAGAAACACTGCTGCTAGGGTAAAATACAGGGTTAGGTTCCTGCCAGCCTCTGGTGATGCCATTTTCATCAACTGATCACTATATAACTTGTATTTTAAGATGCCTTATGTAATGCACACTGCTGATTCATTAGCAACCTCAGGCCTGAGTGAAGCTTATCTAACACACATACTCTCTCTGAAAGGCACGCTACAGCCTTCTTGTGCTGAGGAATACTAGACAGCACATCATTACACATGGAGGCTATTTGAAACTATGAAATCACCATAAAAAGGACAGAAATGTGAAGACCGTGGTATCTAATGGAGCTGTTTACAGAGTTGCCTTGTTCAACATTGGGTGACTCATTATTTTGCTGCTCTGCATATGTCCGCAAATTCAGCGAGAGTGGAGCAAATACCGATTTGAGGGTTACAAATATATTTTAGCAAGTAAGCAAGATTTGCAAATATGGAATCCTCAAACAATGTAGGCTGAACTGTAATGAAACCTAAATGGCTAATAATAAAAGTGCTGAAGGACGACTGTTAAATAGAAAAGGAAAAAAAGCAAATTAGACATAGACACTATTTCACATACATTAGATTGTCAAAAATTCTGAAGTCTGATAATGACGAAGTCCAAAGTCTGGGAAAACTAGAATTCTTATACACTGTTTTCTGGCATACAAATTGGTTTAATTATTTCAGAAAGCAACTTGGCAAAACTAGTAAAGTTGAAGATGCACATATTCTATGATCAGCAATTAATTTCAATTTTTGTGTTTTTTTTAAAGATTTTATTTATTTATTTGAGAGAGAGATAGCGAGAGAGAGAGCACTAGCAGGGAGGAGAGGCAGAAGCAGGCTCCCTGCTTAGCAGGGAGCCCCATGTGGGGCTTGATCCCAGGACCCTGAGATCATGACCTGAGCTGAAGGCAGCTGCTTAACTGACTGAGCCACCCGGGCACCCCCTAATTTCAGTTCTAAGTATATACAGCCTATGTGCATAAGGAGACATATTCAAAAAAGTTCACCCCAGTATTTTTTTTTTTTTGAGAGAGAGAGCTCACAAGCTGGGGGTTGGGGGAGAGGAGGAGAGAGAGAGAGAGAATCCCAAGCAGGCTCCACACTCAGCAAGGAGTCTGACACAGGACTCAATCCCATGACCCCGAGATCATGACCTGAGCCAAAATCAAGAGTCAGACACCCAACCAACTGAGCCATCCAGGTGCCCCCAGCACTGTTTTTCAACAGCAATAAATTAGAAACAACTTAAATGTCCGATTGTAGAGAAACAACAAAAACAAACTATGTTCAAAGGGTGGATTTTAATGAATGAAGTAAGTCTGCGTGGATCAAACTGGATGATTTCAAAACCCTAACGCTGAATGAAAAAATCATGTTGCAAAAGGATGTATACAGTGTGACATTTATGTGAAGTCTTAAAATATATAAAATAAGTGGATGTATCATTTCCAGATACACATATTTGGGTGAAGCATACAAGTATTCATAAGAGTGAGACACAAACTGTAGTGCAATGGTCACTCTAGGACCAGAGTGGGAGTAAAGGATGGAGTGGGGGAGGATTTGAAATTGCAAGCAGTAGTTCTCAAAATGTGGCCCAGCTTCCCCTGGTCGGGGTGGTGACCCTGGGATGCTTTCCAGGGGAATACAAGGTCAAAACTATTCTCACAATAATATTAAAATGTTATTTGCCTTTTGCACTCATTCTCTCACAAGTGTATAGCGGTTGTTCCCAGAATACGTGGCATGCAATATTACAACAAACTGAAAGCAGAAGCAGGTCAAAATAATCCAGTTATCTTCTATTAAGACAGAAAAGAGGGGCGCCTGGGTGGCTCAGTTGGTTAAGCGGCTGCCTTCAGCTCAGGTCATGATCCTGGAGTCCCGGGATCAAGTCCCGCATCGGGCTCCCTGCTCAGCAGGGAGTCTGCTTCTCCCTCTGACCCTCCCCCCTCTCATGCTCTCTCTCTCTCTCATTCTCTCTCTCAAATAAATAAATAAAATCTTTAAAAAAAAAAAAAAAAAGACAGAAAAGAGATTTGCAAAAATGTAAAACTGCCACTTTGATCACTAATTTTTCTTAAAAAGTTATTTTCCATAAAAATGTTATTTAATGTAATGGGTCTCTTATTTTTAAAAAATAAATATTTTTAAAGTATTGCTTTAATTTCTAAAACAGTAGGTAGCAATATATATGACCTATATAAACAAAAGCTATTTGAGTCTTTAGTAACTTTTAAGAATGTAAAGGTGTCCCAAGACAAAAAAAGCTTGAGAACTGCTGATTTAGAGGTTATCTCTCCTAAATTAATTCGTTTAAATCAGCTGCTCCTTGATACTCAAGCTCAGCCCTACTCTGGGACCTTACAGATGTTGCCGTCAGGAAATTCTGCACAGCTCACTCCCTCAGTTCACTTGCATGTATCACCACTTGCAATAGGCCTTCCACAACTATCACGCCTAAGAGAACCATCTATCCTTTTATCTTTCTACCAAGCACTTATCATGACCTCACATTATGTATTTATCTACTGTTCAGTCTCTCCCAGTGGACTGGAAGTTGAAGATGCACATATTCTATGATCAGCAATTAATTTCAATTTTTGTTTTTTTGTTTTTTAAGATTTTATTTATTTATTTGAGAAAGAGATAGCGAGAAAGAGAGCACTAGCAAGGAGGAGAGGCAAAAGGTATGTTCTTCTTTTCCTTAGAACCCAGAAAGGTGCCTGGCAATAGCAGGTACTAACTTACTATATTTATTACAAAAGGGAACTGATAAAATTTATTAATTCATATAAATATACATTAAGTATTTATCAAGTTTTATCAATTCTCCAAAAGGGGAATTTATAAAAACCATGTAAAAATGTTGCTTAAAATGGATGGTAGTATAGGTAGCTGTCACAGTTTATACATGAGTCTTTGATATATTTAATTATAAATTTTAAAATAACTTTTGTCTCCATTTGCAGGTAATATATGTAGAAAACCTAAAGATTCCATAAAAAAAAAAAAACTTAGAACTAATAAATTTAGTAAAGTTGCAGGGTACAAAAATCAATATACAAAAATCTGTTGCATTTCTATACACTAACAATAAACTATCAGAGAAATTAAGAAAACAATACCATTTATAATAGCACCAAAAAGAATAAAATATTTAGGAATAAATTTAACGAAGGAGGTGAAAGATCTATACATTAAAAACTGTAAGATACTGATTACAGAAACTGAAGACACCAATAAATGGAAAGATATTCTGTGCTTATGGGTTGGAAGAATATTGTTAAAATGTCCGTATTACCCAAACTGATCTAGAGAATCAATGCAATCCTCATCGAAATTCACAGATACAGAGAAAACAATCCTAAAATTTATATGGAACCACAAACACTCTGAATACCCAAAGAACAAAAAAGCTAGAGGTATCACAGTCCCTGATTTCAAACTACACTACAAAAGCTACAGTAATCAAAACAGAATGATACTGGCATAAAAACAGACACATAGATCAATAAAACAGAACAGAGAGCCAAGGGAAAAAAAGCACGCATATATGGTCAATTTTTGACAAAGAAGCCAAGAATACACAATGGGGAAAAGACAGTTTCTTCAATAAATAATATTGGGAATGCTGGACAGCCACATGTAAAACAATGATACTGGACCCTTATCTTACACCATATACAAAAACTAACTCAAATGCATTGAAGAACATAAAAACACTTTTGTATGTAAGACCTGAAACTGTGTATTAGAAGAAAGCACAGGGGATAAGCTCCTTCATATTGATGCTGGCAATGATTTTTTGGTTTTGCACCAAAAGCAAAGGCAATAAAAGCAAAAATAAACAGTGGGATTACATCAGAGGGAAAAGCTCCTGCTCAGCAAACAATCAACAGAATGAAAAGGCAACCTACAGAATGGGAAAAAATATTTGCAAACCACATATCCAATAAAGGGTTAACCAGGGAAGAGCCAAGAAAATTCTGAAAAAGAATGCCACTAGACGACATGTCTTAATGGATATCACTACTAAAGACAGAGCTACAATAATAAGTATCATCACTGGAACTGAAATAACTCCTAATACATAAAGGATTTTCAAGTAAAATAAAGACGGTCTTTTAATCCAGTGGGATTATACTGTAGGTGATGCTCACCCAACCAGCTATCTACCTAGAAGGAAATCAAGTTGAACTTCTATCGTCATACCATTTAGAGGAAAAGAATTCATATTTAAAATCTTAAATGTACAAGAATAAAATAAAAATCTTTGGGAAAAGATTTAAGTGCCTAACGGTACAACCTGTGTACTGGGGAGATTCACCTCAAACAAGAAACCTACAAGTTATATAGGACAAAATAAGTAGAAAAAGCTACCTTATAGAAAGCAAAATTTTGATGCAAAAGAAAGCTTAAGGAAAAAAAGCTGCAATGCCTATCACAGATTAAGGAACTGAAAGATAATTTGTAAGTACCTGCGTATTATGAGAAGCTATATATACTGTAGGATAGATACTGTATAACAATATGTATTATATACTCATAATGTATAAGGAGTTCATATACATTCTCCAAAAAAAGTAAACCACTTAGTAAAAGTCAAGGGCAAAGGATATAAACAATTCACAGAAAAGTATTTCTAAATGTCCAATAAATATTGCATTAAATGCTCACATTAAAGTAACAATGAGATATTGCTTCCTGCTAATCACATTGGAAAAAATTAAAAAGATAACACCTACTGCCTGCTAGTCAGGATACTCTCATATATTGCTAAGAGGAATATAAATTGCTACAATCTTTCTGAATGCAATCCAATAATATCTATTAAAAGTACACATGC
>NC_138382.1:22665627-22681725 GCF_054177405.1 Leptonychotes weddellii | reverse complement strand
GGGCGCCTGGGTGGCTCAGTCGTTAAGCGTCTGCCTTCGGCTCAGGTCATGATCCCGGGGTCCTGGGATCGAGCCCCGCATCGGGCTCCCTGCTCCGCGGGAAGCCTGCTTCTCCCTCTCCCACTCCCGCTGCTTGTGTTCCCTCTCTCGCTGTATCTCTCTCTGTCAAATAAATAAAATCTTTAAAAAAAAAAAAAAAGTACACATGCTCCCACCCAGTAACCCCAATCCATAGAATACATTTGTATTATATTTGGCAGCCATTAAAAAGAATTAATTAGATCTACATCAGGTAATGTGAAACATAAATTCACGATGTATCTTTGAGTGGGAAAAAAATTATTTCTAAAGGTTTGATTTATTTGAGACAGAGACAGTGAGAGAGAACACAAGCATGGGGGAGGGGCAGAGGGAGAGGGAGAAGCAGGCTCCCCACTAAGCAGGGAGCACGACCTGGGATCATGACCTGAGCCAAAGGCAGATGCTTAACCAACTGAGCCACCCAGGCACCCAAAATTTTGATTTTTTAAGAATTTATTTATTTATTTGACAGAGACATAGCGAGAGAGGGAACACAAGCAGGCGTAGTGGGAGAGGGAGAAGCAGGCTTCCTGCCGAGCAGGGAGCCCAATGTGAGGCTCGATCCCAGGACTCTGGGATCATGACCTGAGCCGAAGACAGACGCTTAACAACTGAGCCACCCAGGTGCCCTCAAAATTTTGATTTTAAACAAGGAATCCACAAAAAATAATTCAAAGTTCATGATAAAAACATTAAAATATATAAAGTATCACAAAGATATCTACAGTGATGGTCACCAAAATGCAGTTATCTCAGAGGTAAGATTTCAGGAGATTTTTACTATTTTTCATATTTTATGCACTAAATTTTCAGATATGACCATATATCATTTATAGAACCACATTCTGCATTTATTTTTAAAACAACTTAGTTCCCTTCTTATTCCTTTCCTTCCCCTGCTGAATCAGTTGTCACGTCCTATTAATTTTACCTCTGAAATGTTCCTTGGATCTGTCCTCTTTTATATTCTCAGAGTTTAATCCTTCATCATTTCTCACTTGTAGTACTCAATTAGCCTAGCTCACCACTTCGACCCCATTATCACTACCAGTTTGTTTCCTATGAAAAAATATATACTATACTATGCCAATTCCCTCCTAAAAGCCTGAGCACTTCCTCAATGACCCTAAAATAAAGACCGTATTTTACCAAACCATTCAAAATTCTCGAGTCTAACCCCAAACTATCTTAACCATCCAACTCACATTTATTTATTCCCTCATTCAACAAAGATTTATCATGTGCTGACTATTCATACTGTAGACACTGTACTAGCACCTATCATACATTAGTGAACAAAGAGCCAAAACTACCTGCCCTGACCTTGTGGAGTTTATATATATATATTTTAAGATTTTATTTATTTATTTGACAGAGACAGCGAGAGAGGGAACACGAACAGGGGGAATGGGAGAGGGAGAAGCAGGCTTCACGTGGAGCAGGGAGCCTGATGCGGGGCTCAATCCCAGGACCCTGGGATCAGGACCTGAGCCAAAGGTAGACGCTTAACAACTGAGACACCTAGGCACCCCCCTTGTGGAGTTTATATTCTAACAGGAGTGGGAGGGAGAAGGCAGAGAGGGAAATAAGAAATAAACATAATGAAGAATTGTAGGGTACATACAGAATAAACACAGCGAAGAAGTAAATTATATAGTATGTAAGGAAATAGTTGTTATGGGAGAAAGGCAGTGATGTGCTGAGGCAGCATGGAGGATGCACTTTTTAAATAGTCTAATGAAAGCAGACATTACTGAGGTGAAGTTAAACAGACTTGAAGGTGGTGAAGGAGTCAGTCTTGGGCATTTCTTTAAAATACCTTCCACCCCAGACTCTGTGTAAAGGCTGTAGAGTGAGAGCCAGCCTCTATGTTCCCAGAATAACAAGGAGGGCAAAGTGGCTGAAGCAAGGGAGATGAGGAGAGAGGGGTAAGAAATGATGAAGCCAGAGAGGCATCAGGACAAGAGTCTAGACCAGAGAATATGGGACCTCCTAGGCTCAATCATAAGGACTTTGGCTTTTACTGTGAATGAAACAGGAAATATAACCAACATTGAATGCCTGGGAATTTACCTCTTCCCAGGGGCAGTCCTTAACTAATTCCTATGTGGGTAAATTCTCAGGCTCCCTTGTTTTTTTGTCCCTGACAAGGACAACTCTGAGCTGCAACCCACACTGTGTCTCCACAGTTCACCAACAGGACCCAACCAGAGTTACTTTCCATGAAGTATACCTCTGCGTGGTTTTCTTCCTTTTCATTTCCCACTTGTCCACAACCCTGCTGGTTTTTCCTGGAAACATTTTCTAAGGTTATATGAACTGTCTCAGGATCTGCTTCTGGGAAACCCAAGTTAAGCAAGGAAAAGGTTTTATGTGAGATGTGGCATGATTTATTCAACAAATTAAGTGCTGAACCACTAACTGTTCTTAAAATATATAATTCATATGCCCATGTCTTCAGACATGCTGGTTTTTTTGCTGAGAAATAACAGCACCTTTCTTCCCTCCCCTTTGGAAAAGCTCTACTCATTTTCCAAAATGCCAACACAAGTGATGATTTCTTGTTGCATGTAATCCTTTCCAGCTTCTTATGGCAACATGTTTCTGGTAGAGCCACTGCTCTAATGCTAACTCAAGGATCAAATATTTGCATTTTCTACTTTTATCTAGACTCAGATCACTGAGAAGAGACCTTACCTTGTTTTCTTATAATTATTCCCAAAGTGCTTCCCTGACACAGTGCTTTGCACACAGTAAGAATCAATGCAACTTACTGAATCTGGTAATTCTTTGTAAGGTTTTCTTCTCATATTGGGCCTAATGTCAACTTCACAAAAACCTCAGTTTAAATCTAAATAATATGCAGCAGAAATCAATTAATTTTAATATGACTGAGTTTTTTGTTTTTTACATGAAGATTTGATTACAACAGTTTTTATGCCTTGGCTATAAAGGAGCACAGAGAATTGGGGCTTTTAAGAAATACATACACTATAAAAAGTCTTAGGGTACTTACTTCGGGGAGAGCACCGGAGGACTGACAAAAGACCGAAGGGCATCCTTCACCATGTCTTGCATGAGATGGGTTCCAAAGACCTTTTTGTTATCCACCAAGAAAGTGGTCTTAAAACAAACGTTATATATTAGTAATGCTATCACAATTTTAATATACTGTACATATAACTGTCTTTACTGTGACATGAACATACTTCTTAAAAATACTGCAGAATACAGAAGAGATTAAAGTATAAAAACCTGGTGGAAATCAATCAATAAATAAATGACTATTTCAACAATGGGAATTAATTATTAATCCCTATTAAGATGCATTCTGATGAAGGAAAATAAAAAAATGTACAAGAAAATATATTTCCTACATCCAGGGTAGTAACAGTACACTAGTCAAAATGAACTGACTAGTCTGAATATGTCATATAAGCTAATATGTAAGAAAGAGGGCTTCATAAATCATGAAACAGCAAATGGTTATCAATATTAGTTGATAATCTTTGTCTCTAATAAACATTTTGGAATACATACACACTTTCTGAAATTGGAAAAACAGATTTCATGATTTAAAGTAATAAATTATTTAATAATAATTTGCATTTAATTTTCTCCCCTTAATGACCTCAGTGTGTTTTAATATTTGCTATACTATCCCTTCCTTGATTTCCTAACACATTTGGGTGGTTTCCACTTTTGGGTGATCATGAACCAAATAGCTATAAACATTCGTAGACAAGTTTCCAGGAGAACACAGGATTTCACTTTTCGTAGGCAAATATTAAGCAGGAGTGGGATTTGTATATTTAATTTTATAAGAACCTGACAAACTGTTTTACAAAGTGGCTGTAGCACTTCACATTCTTGTCAGTAAATGCATCCTCACCAGCACTTGGTATTGTCATTTTTCTTTTTTTTTTTTTTTAAAGATATTATAAAAGATGGATAGTGGTATTTCACTGTGGTTTTAATTTGCATATCCCTAATACCAATTATGTTCAGTATGTTTTCATACTGAAGTGTTTAAACTTGTTGCTCATTTTAAAAGCTGGGCTGTCTGTTCTTACTGTTGTGTTTATAGAGTTCTTTGTATGATGTAAGTCCTTTGCCACACATGGATTTGCAAATATTTTCTCCACTCTGTAGAGTCTCTTTTCATTTTCTTAACAATGTCTTCCACAGAATTAAAGTTCTAAACTGATCATTTTTTATGAATTGTTTCTGATGCCATACCTAAGAATTCTGTCTTCTAAAGTCACAAAGATTTTCTCCTATCCCTTCTTATAAAAGTTTTATAGTTTTACCTTTTAGATTTATGATGCATTTTGAGTCAATCTTTTTGCATATGTCTGTCCAACTGTTCTTGTACCATTGTTGAAAAGACTACCATTTCTCCACTGATTTGCCTTTGTATTTTGTCAAAAATTACTGACCATATTAATAAATGATCAGTTGACCATGTTAACTAATAAAGGACTATGAAATATTCTATATAAATGACTATAGAATACTATATAATTGTATATAGTACTATATAATAAAAGACTAATTAAAGAGTAGGACTTTTCTAGACTCCCCTCTTGGTTCCACTGATCCATTTTGCCAATACCACACCTGTCCTGCAGTCAGATAGCATGAGTTCCCCAACTCTGCTTTTTTGCACCGTTGGTTTGGCTATTCTAGTTCCTTTGCCTTTCCATATAAATTTTAGAATCAACTTGTTGACATCTACAAAAATACTATGATTTTGATTGAGATTGCTCTGAATCTGCAGATCAATTCTGGGAAGAACTAACATCTTAGAAATAGTAATTCTTCCAATCCACAAACAAGGTATATTTCTCCATTTATTTAGGTCTTTGATTTCTTTCACCAGTATTTTGTAGTTTTTCAGCATATAGGTCCTATAAACAGGTGTTAGATTTATACCTAATTATTTCATTTTCTGTGTTATTGTAAATAGTACTGTTTTTAAATGTTTTACTTCCCATTGCTCATTGCAAATATATAGAAATACAACTGCTTTTTGTATATTGACCTCATATCCTGTATTCTTCTTAAACTCACCCATCTGGTCTAGGAACTTCTTTGTAGATTCCTTGACATTCTATATAGAAAATAATGTTGTCTATAAAAATGTATTTTTTCCTTTTTCAACTGTATGCCTTTTATTTCTTTTTCCTTCCTTTTTCCACTGGCTAAAATTTCCAGTACAGCTCTCCCTCAACTTATGATGATTGGCTTATGTCCCAATAAGCCCACTGTAAGTTGAAAATACTCTTAAGTTGCAATGCATTTAATACATCTAACATACTGAACATCATAGCTTAGCCTAGCCTACCTTAAACATGCTCAGAACACTTACATTAGCCTACTGTTGTGCAAAATCATCTAACACAAAGCTTATTTGATAATAAAGTGTTGAATATCTCCTGTAATTTATTGAATGCTATACTGAAAGTGAAAAACAGAATGGTTAAATCAGTTGTTTACCCTTGTGATTGTGTGGCTGAGTGGGAGCTGTGGCTCGCTGGTCATGCCCAGCATCATGAGAGAGTATTATACTGCATACTGAAAAGATCAAAATTCAAAATAATGAAGTATGGTTTCTATTGAATGCACATCACTTTCACACCATCATAAAGTTTATAAATCATAAGCCAAACCCTCTTAAGTTGTGGACCATCTGTATGTAGTATGTTGAAAAAGAGTGGAGAGAGAGAGTGGACATCCTCGTTTTACTCTCAATCTTAGGAGGAAAGGATTTAATCTTCCATCATTAAGTACGATGTTAGCTGCAGATTTTCTTGTACATACCCTTTATCAGGTTAAGGAAATTCTTTTCTATTGCTAGTTTTGCTGAGAGTTTTTATCATGAATGGAGGTTGAATTATGTCAAATGCTTTTCCTGAATCTACTGAGACTTTACATTGTATGGTGGATTACACTGACTGATTTTTGAATGCTGAACCAGGCTTGAATTCTTGGAAAAAAACCAACTTGGTCAAGATGTATTATTTTTTTATATATTGTTGATTTGATATAATACTTTAAGGTTGTTCTGTCTATGCTCATAATATGTCTATAATTTTCCATGCTTTTAATGTCTTTGGTTTTGCTACTGAGATATTGCTGGCTTTATATGAGTATTGTTGGCTTTTCTATTTTCTGGAACAGACTGTACAGAACTGACCTGGAATTTTCTTTGTTGGAAGATTTTAAACTATGAATTCAATTTCTTTAATAGATACAGGATCATTCAAGTTATCTCTTTCTTTGTGAGTTTGGGTAATGTCCTTCAAGAAATTAGTCCATTTGATCTATGTTTTTGAATTTATGGACATGAGTTGTTTATAATATTTCCCATATAACCTTTTACAGACCCTTACAGGTCTGTAGTAGTACTCTTTTTCATTCCTGCTATTATTCATCTGTACCTTTTTTTCTTGTTCTGTCTAGTTAGAGGTTCTTCAATGTTATTGATATCTTTTTTCCTTTTTTTTAAAGGCTCAGTTAATTTTTTTAAAGTATTGTTTATTTAAGTAATCTCTACACCCAATGGGGCTCGAACTCACAACCCTGAGATCAAGAGTCACACATTCTTCCAACTGGGCCATTCAGGCACCCCTTTAATTGATATTTTCAAAAGAACCAAGTTTTTGGTTACATCAATTTTCTTCACTGTTTATCTGTTTCTTATTTTACTGATTTCTTCTGCTTGCTTTGAGTTTCATTTGCTTTTTTTTGTAGAAGCTCCAATTATTCAGACCTTTCTTTTAAAAAATTTTTAACTGAAGTATAGTTAACATATAATATTATATTAGCTTCAGGTGTACAACACAGTGATTGTACTACTCACCATGGTACGTGTAGTTATCATCTGTCACCAAGGTTATTACAATATTATTAACTATATTCCACATGCTGTACTTTTCATCCCTGTGACTTATTTATTTGAGAGAGAAAGAGCACAAGAGGGAGCAGGGTCAGAGGGAGAAGCAGACTCCCTGCTGAGGAGGGAGCCAGACGTGGAACTCGATCCTGGGACTCCGGGATCATGACCTAAGCGGAAGGCAGTTGCTTAACCAACTGAGCCATCCAGGCGCCCCTTGTGACTTATTTATTTTATAACTGGAAGTTTGTATCTCTTAATCCCCTTCACCTATTTCACCCATTCCCTACCCTCCCCATCCCTTTGGGAACCACTTTCTTCTTTTTCTCATATAAACATTTAATCTTATAAATTTTCCTCTAAGCACTGCTTCAATTATATCCCACAGATTCTGTAGGTTATATTTTCATTTTCATTCAGTTCAAAATATTTTCTAATTATCCTCAGGACTTCCTCTTTAGAAGTGTGTTAATTTTCAAATATCTGGAAAATTTCCAAATATCTTTGTTACTGGTTACTAGTTTAATTCCAAAATAGTCAAAGAGCATACTTTGTATGATTTCAATTGTTTTTAAATTATTAAGGTTTTATAGCCAAGGATATGATCTTGATGAATGTCTAATATTCTAATACTTCTATCACAAAAATATAACACTAACTGTTGATATCCTTTAAAAGCATCTACTTTTGTTCCAGCAATCAATAAAACAATGTCAAGACACATAAAATTTGATGTTTAAAGAAGTACTGCAATATTCTTAGAACTTACTTGTAACAGAGATCTTGAAAGAACACAAGGTGATTGTTCACTAAATTCACAGAAAAAATCCTGATACACAGAGAAAAAATAATGTCATTAATAGATTAAATAAAAGCTGGAAATGTTTATATATAGCATATAATTTTTTACCAGACCTTCTGGAAATTATATACTACCAGAGTTAAAATATGACAAAGAGCTAAGGATCATTTCTATAGGACCTGTCTTAATTGTATCAATGGGACAATAGATGATTTTGGATACTTTTTTTTAACTGACCGACAGAATTGTGTGGATACCAATATTAAATTTGCACACCATGAAAAAAATAGCATCAGTAATAATTTGCTAACTAATGGCAGAAGTTTACTTCCTACTTCACAGAAATAAATACCAAGTAACCAGGCCAAGTGGATTCACAAAACTGACTATTCCTGATTCTTCTGACATCCAAAAGATATGCTTAGAGAAACTATATAGGGTTTATACAGAGATAAAAGAAAAAAGGTAAGAAAATACACTACAATGTTAGCTTCTGTATATTATAGGATAGTAGCTATTTATCATTTTCATATTTTTTGTGTGTTTTCCAGACTCGTGATCCCCAATTTAAATGGTGCTCTGCCAAAACCTACCAAGTTTCTCTAGTCAATTCACTTTTTCACAATTAACTTTTATACCTTGCTCACACTTCTCAATGTTCTCTACTACAGATGTCCTCCCATTTAACATTACAAAAAAAATTAAGTCACCTATCAACAGGAAATCCCTCCACTTCAGCCTCTAAACTTTATCAAACTGAACCCACATTTATAGCCAGATCCTTTCCTTGCCCACTTTAACAATGGAAACCTTCCATTTGTACTATGACTCCATTCTTTCCGGTCTTTTCAGGAACATTACACATTGTCAAGCATCCATCCTTGTCTGTCCTAGGTATTTAACTTCTCCCTCTCTTCCAGATCCTCCCCATTTATATTTAAGTAGTCAATTTTCCCCCATCTTAAAAAAGAAACTGTCACATGCTCCACATTTCTCCCTCAACCGCTGCCTTCTCAGCTAAACTTTCTGAAACAGTTGACTGAACGGTCTCTACTTAATCAATGGCCCCTCCTCATCAACACCCACTAGCCTAGCTTTTCACTCTAGTCACAACTGTCCTCTGACACCAAATCCAGTTGACATTTGTTTTGGACCTTATTCACTTCTTTCATCTGACCTCTCAGCAGTATTTGACCGGACTTCCTTCCTTTTTAAATGACTTTCATGAGTTTTTTCCTTTGTGGCCACTTCTTGGTCTGCTCTGTAGGTTCAAAGTTTAGTTCCAGACTATTTTCTTTTCTCAAGCCATATACTTTTTCCCTCACAATCTTCATCATACTCATGCTTCAATAACTACCTGTAATAGTTCTAAAATTACATATCTAGCACTGACTTCTAAATTCTATCCATATAGTCAATATCTATTCAATATCTCTACATAAATATCTCAAAGGCACCTCAAATTCAGCTTCAGTAAGACCCTAGGCTGACTAAAGGTCTTTGAGAATTTCCCCATTTTGGTGAACAGCAGAGTGTATCAAGATCTCCAAGTCAGAAATCCAGAGACCTTCCTGAGAGCTCTCTCATGCCCCATATTTAATTCAACACCAACATGCTATCAATTTTAGTTCATGCACAGCTCTAACTCTGACAACCCACATCATCTCCCTGCCATCCTTCTAAATGAAGTTACCATCCTCCCTCCCTTGGACTGTAATGATGGTTTCTTAATTTATCTCCCTGTGTTTACTCTGGTCCCTTACTCTGTGTTTTCTCTACAGTGCAGCACACATGGCTGCAAACTGTTAATTCAGTTACTTAACTACCCCACCCGTGTTGATCTTGCATAAAACTCGAATGTGAAAATGCAGAAACATGCAGAGCATAAACTATAAAGAGTTGTAACTGACATTTCGGTATTTGTTACTCCAATCTTTTTTAAACTGAATTTACCTATCTCTGATGATCCCTTCTGTGTGTGACAATGTATAAAATGAATAATCTATTTTGAAACATAACTTGGCATTCACAAACATTTCCCTATGTCAATATTTTCCTATAACATGTTTTTTTATTATCTTGTTAGCCACTGTATATAACATCATTAGTTTTTGATGCAGTGTTCAGTGATTCACTAGTTGCGTATAACACCCAGTGCTCATCACAACACGTGCCCTCCTCAATACCCACCACCCTGTTACCCCATCCCCCACCCACCTCCCCTCTGAAACCCTGAGTTTGTTTCCCGGGGTCCACAGTCTCTCATGGTTCATCTCCCTCCATGATTTCTCCTCCTTCAGATTTCCCTCCCTTCCCCTATGGTCATGCTTTTTAATGTCAGTATGGCATATATTCTACACATACTATACAGGATGGGAAGTGTCACCAGTGGGCATTTAAACTGTTTCTAGTTTTTCAAGATTACAAATGATGATGAGCCAAATACTCTTTAGTTCATCTTTGCATATATCTTAGATGATTTTCTTATGCTAAATCTCTAGAAGGGGAGTTGCTAGGTCAGGATATACACATTTTTAAGACTTTTGAGAGCAATAGCCACAGAAGCATAGGAGAGCAACTATTTCCCTCCACCAACATTAAATATTACTATACTTTCCAATCAAGTTGTTAAAAAATGCATTTCTTCAATTACTAGTAAGGGTATGCATTTTTCATGTTTACTTCTTTTTCAGTGTGTGTGCTCATGTCCATTCCCAATCTTCCAGAGATGATTTATTTTGTATGTAAGCACACCTTACAATCTGGCACTTTATCCTAATACTAACAGGTTTCTTATGCAGATCCACCAGATATTTGAGCCCCCCTTTTCTCTAACTTCAATCTTCTCGATTCTTGGCCTTAGCCACACTCCCTACTATCACCACTGACTCCTGTCCCAAGTGTTCCAGGGATCCAGACTCTTCTCTTTCTATGCCCTCTTCACATCCAGGGCTGGCAGTCCAGGCCTGGCTCTCCCAGCTCCCCACTACTATGGTATGTCATACAGTATTCACCTCCCTGACAAGGCAATCCATAACCCTCTGCCAGAATATCAAATTCCAACTGCTGCATTATTTTTTCTTATTCCAATTCACACTGATCGCCTTCTAAAATCCTACATTTAATCTGAACACAAATATTCATGTAACGATTAAGAATCAGAAAAAGCAGATGCAGCAGCAGAATAAAAGTCTCTATTCTAATTCCAGATATGCCACTAACCAATCATCTAATTTGGTTACAAGCCCTCTAAACCTTACTTTGTTTAGCTATACAATGAATTGCAAAATGAACTGGGTTATGTCTATGATCTTTTCTACCTTTAAGATTCTATGATTCTTAAGATAGAATAAGGACAAAACTACTAAAAAGAAAGCAAACAGAAAGGAGGTAACAAACACAGAATCAGTGAAAGTTTCACTAAGGAATGAAGACTTAAGCTGGGCGTTAATGACAAAGAATTAGAGGGGAAAATAAAGTTATTACAAGAAAGAGCATAAATAGAAGCACAAATCTTTGTTGACCATCAACTATATCCCAGTGGCTGCTGTTCAAATTCTAGGAATGTAAGCAAGGTATTTCATCATCTCAAGGCATCCAGGTACAGAAGCAACCCGGAACCAACAAGGAAGACCTCACAGAGAAAATGACATGCGCTGGGAATTATGTACCTCTCTGCAGAGTTGTGTAAAATAGTGTACTTATGTCTAAATAATGACAGTATTATATTGCATATTTTCTACCTTCCTAACCTTAAGGAAATATTGCCTTTCTACATTTTAACCCATACAGAAGATTAATTCAAAATACGTAAAATGTATATCCTCTTTCACCCAGCAACTTAATGGTTTAGGAATTTATCTTAAGGAAGATGGAAGCAGATGATATGAAGGTTCCTACAGACAAGCTCATTTTAGTACTATTTATAACAGTAGAACACTGAAAATGACCTAAATACAATTCAATTATGAATGGACTGGAAAAAACTGTGATATATTCTTATTCTTACATGAAATACCATGTAACTATTTAAATAATGTAAAAAAAATGTGTATTTGTTGACATGGAAAGAAAGATGTTCATGATACAGAGATTAGTGATGAAAGCAGGCTACAAATACCATAATCTAATTTTTTGTATAAAAATATACATGTATGTATATATGCATACTCACATAGATGTGTATATGCACACACACATTTACATATAAGAAGTTTTGAAGACAGAATCCAGGGTTTAAATCCTCATTCTTAAAACCTGGGTGAATCATCTAAACTTTAGTTTTTTAATCTCTAAGATGGATAGTACATAATCCTTGTGAAGATTAAATAGAAACAAATACACAACATACACACACACACACCACTTAATTCTCCAGCTATCAAGGAAAATAAGCAATTTTATTTACCGTTGGGACAGTCAGCCTCTAAAAAGTGATAAACTATTCTGTTGTTCAATCAAAACCATATTCCAGAACAGAGATTTGTACTTACCAGGATACAATGTAAATTTGTTAAATTGACCACCTCACAAACAGTTTTTATTCTATCTATTAATCTTGCAAAATAGTTGACCATTTCTTCCCTTTTAATTATTTTTGCATATCGAGGGAAGGTAGGTGGAAGTAGCCTCTGGTTAACAAGGGGCTCAAAACCCATCATAATTGGATGATCTAAAAAGGAAAAAAAAGTAAGATTTTCAGTGTTTCGCTGAATCTTAAACCTCAAATACTAGTAAATATAAAAAGAGAAAGGCCAATTTCAAAAGCATCTCCAGATTCCTGTCACAATATTCTCTAAATGAATTTTATAATTTACAAAAGTCTATATGTATGCATTTTTTTTAAATGAGATAAACAGATTTAATAACCTAAAAAATTGTACTTCCTAACTCCATGGAATTGGTAGTAGTGACAGAAAGGGGTTGCTACCTCACAATTAACCATAAGCCAAGAATGGGATAAAATAGGGAGAAAGCAATGCTGTATTAACCATGAGATTGTGAAAAAAAGGTAAATAAAATGGGAACACAAATTGAGGCTGTTGTCCCTTCAATTACTGAACAGTAGAATCAACTCAAACTTAGTTACAATAATAATGCAAAACAGAGAACAGTCCCCGCCCCACTCCCATGAGTCTGGAATACATTTGGTACTGACATTAATTACAGAAATTCAGAGTGCTTTAAAGCATAAACAACCTTTTACAAGGGACCTAAAGGTGATTTCCTTTTTCCCATTCTCTGCCCACTGTGACCTCACTTTTCACACTAGTGCAAGGCTCCAAACTAAGTTTCTCTCAACTTGAAATCTAAAATGAGGAAATATATGAAATAAAAAGTGATTAAGAATTTGGAATCAGGTTCTCTTGCTGTACTACAAACAGGCTATAAACCAAGAATAAATAAAACAGCTTTGGATGTTAATGAAAGATAAAATTAAGCTAAGTATGGGAAGCTGGGACCCTGGGCGGCTTAGTCTGTTAAGCGTTCGACTCTTGATTTCAGCTCAGGTCATGGTCTTAGGGTTGTGAGAATGAGCCCGGTCTTGGGCTCCATGCCGGGCACGGAGCCTGCTTAAGATCCTCTCCCTCTGCCCCTCCTCCCCAAATTAAGATAAGAAGGCATCATTAAGAATTAAAAGACTGATATTTAACCAAATTATAATAATGCTCCTGTGACATATGTAATTATTCCTGAAGATCAAGCAAATAAAGATGCCCCCCAAGGTTCCTGGCCTTCTTCCTCTTCTCCATACTTAAGTCCTCCCTGGTTGAAGTTATTTATTCTTATAAAAATTCCAATTTAACTAATGTTTTCCAGGCTAAAATCATTAGCCCACAATCTTTCTTCTGAGTGCCAAACCTGATTTCTAACTGCATAATGGACATTTCTACCTTGGTACCCGACATCATCTCAAAAGGCACATATCCAAAAACTGCCATTATCTTGCCCCAAACACTGCTTCTCCTTATATTCCCTTTTTCAATAAAATGACCCACTGCCCTTACAACTGCTTAGGCCAGAAATCTTCTTGTCTGCTTTAATCAGTGCATAAGTCTTAAAGTATTCCACATCCTAACATCCACTGACTGTTCCCCTCCCCTTTCACTCTTACTGCCACTGCAAAAGCCTAACTCATTCCTCTACACTGAATACTCCCTCATTAATTAATCCTGTAAACTGACACCTCAATTTTTTTATCTAAATGACAACCTGATTTCACTCCCCTAATCCAAAAATTTTGTTGGCTCCCTACTGCATACAGTACAAAGTCTGTGGTAGGGCACAGGAAGGTACTTTAAATTTCCTGCCACTCCTGTAGAAAAAAAAATCTGTACTCCAATGGAAAGCTATGCATTGTCAGATTGATTCAAGGCAGCTATTTTACAAATCTATAAATAGTAAGTAACTAATAGAAGACATGCAAATTCTGTCCTGGCAGAGATTCACCTGACTTCCTCCCAAATCTATAGAACAGTTTTGCCTCCATTTATAATTTATTTCAACATTCCAATGCTCCATATAAATTTTAATTTTTTTAAAGATTTTATTTATTTGAGAAAGAGAGAGAGAGAGAGAAAGCATGAGCGAGGGGGAAGGGCAGAGCAAGAAAAAGGCTCCCCAATGACCAGAGAGCCCAATGCGGGGCTCGGAGCCAAAGGCAGACACTTAACTGACTGAACCACCCAGGCACCCCTAAATTTGAATGTTTTAAAACTTTTCGTGCCTAGTTAGTTCACTGAATGAGTTTAACAAAATCCTTAACACATGCTCATTTTTATGTCTGTATGTGAATCAGTTTTTACTTTTTTCTGAAAGTCATCTTTTAACATGCTCTATTCTCTAAGCACCATAAGCTATAAGCAAGCACACTGCCTTACAAGTATCATGTTCTTTTATGCTTCTTTACTTATACACGAACTATTCTTTCTGCCTATAAAGTCTACCCCTTATTCTTAGCCTAAGAGACCTGCTATAGCTTGGATTCCCTCTCATGCTTGGCCCTCCCTCCAAGAACTGTGTATATTCACTGCTACACTGTCCATGTGGGATTACATCATCTCTCCCTCAGTTCTTTTGAAAGAGCAGGAACTGGCTTGTGTCCCAAACACCTAAATGCCTGGTTCATCACAGGCACTGGCTACATGTTTTATGAATGACAAGATGTGCATACTCAAAATGAAAGACTGTTACCAGTATAATGAAACAGTTTAAATTTCTGATTTATAACAGGTCATTTAAGGTAAATGTAGTAGTGAGGATGCTTTACCATACCAACATAAATACATTTTGGGGATAAATGCACAGAATCTAACTACGTAACTGGAAATTATCCTTATATTCCCTGAAAGCATTCTAATTTTCATCTAAAAGTATTACCAAGAAATATTCTCTTATTTTTAATACACACATTTTAAGGCTTTAAACCACAAGTAGAAGATATAGCGACTCATGAAAATCTGTATTACCATGAAGTAAATATTAATGGGAAGTGAGTATCAAATATATTCTACTTACATTTTTTTAAAGATTTTATTTATTCACATGAGAGAGAGAGACAGAGATAGCACAAGCAGGGGGAGAGGGAGAAGCAGATTCCCCGCTGAGTTGGGAGCCCGACACAGGGCTTGATCCCAGAACGCAGAGATCGTGAACTGAGCCAAAGGCAGATGCTTAACCATCTGAGCCACCCAGGAACCCCATCTACATTACATTTTTATACAAATTTTAAAATGCAACATAAAAGGTTAAGCCTCCGACTCGATTTCGGCTCTGGTCATTATCTTAGCATGGAGTCTACTTGAGATTCTCTCTCTCCCTCTCCCTCCCCCTGCTCTCACATGCTCTCTCTCTGAAATAAATAAATCTTTAAAAGAGGTGCGACATAAAACAGTATTACCTTCTGAAACTAATTCAGCTGTCCTGCAGACCACAGGGGTTTATAGCAGCATCCCGGACCTCTACCCACTAGATGCCAGTAGCATCCCCTTAATTGTGAAAAACAAAAATGGGTCCAGACATTGCCGAATGTCCCTGGGAGGCCCCAGTTGAGAAACACTGGTCTAGACAAATACAATATGCAACTTTAATTCAGTGTGGATAAGCTCAGGATGTAACAAGAGAATCTAAACCATGGAAAAATTAGAAAGACTAACAAGTGAAATCTAAGGAAAGACTCATATGATAAGAAGTTAGTAAAATGTTGGTCAGGAAAAAGTATTCCAAGAAATGGAACTGGAGGGTGTTATGCTGAGCGAAATAAGTCAATCAGAGAAAGACATGTATCATATGACCTCACTGATATGAGGAATTCTTA
>NC_138382.1:22640683-22665527 GCF_054177405.1 Leptonychotes weddellii | reverse complement strand
AAGAAAAAAAAAAGAAGATAGTAGGAGGGGAAGAATGAAGGGGGGGAAATCGGAGGGGGAGATGAACCATGAGAGATGATGGACTCTGAAAAACTGAGGGTTCTAGAGGGGAGGGGGGTGGGAGGATGGGTTAGCCTAGTGATGGGTATTAAAAAGGGCACGTTCTGCATGGAGCACTGGGTGTTATGCACAAACAATGAATCATGGAACACTACATCAAAAACTAATGATGTAATGTGTGGTGATTAACATAACAAATAAAAAAGTAAAAAAAAAAAAGTATTCCAAGCATATCAATGGCCTAGAGGATAGAGAATATGGTTCCTTTTCTTTTTTTCATAAGGAGCTCCAATTTTCCAAATCATACTTTCTCCAAACTCAGGAAGAATATATGCATATAAATAGAATGGGGACAAAGTCCCTATGCATAAAGTTAGAAAGTTATCTGTATGCTTCTCTCCATTCCCCAGATATATTTAAATCACACCCCCCCCAACATTTCTTTGTACCTAATCCTTGTTAATGGCTGAAGTTATTCCTAGTAACTATTTTTAAGTCTCAGCTGTTGCTGAATCTCATACATAAGAACTCTGTAACTGTCCTATACAAGACATAATAACCCGCCTGAGCAGAGATGAGCGGAAGAGCTGAGATAAGAGAGATTGAAGCAGCTGTTCAGAATAGAGAGTAATTGAGCAGGAGAGGAGCTAAAAGCAAGGCAGGAGTTTGCATCTGGTTTCATGGTAACATAAAGTATGAAACCTTACAAGAAGTTTTACCACACTCAAACCCCTCCTGGAATAAACTGCTCTAACAGTTTTTTCTCCACTATACTTCATGTATCTTTTTCCCACTATACTTCATGTATCTTCTCTACCACACAATTTACCACAGACTGTCTTCTATTAAAATAACTTGAAGAGCCCTTATGAAATGAGTCTGTAAAGTCGAGAATTCATATTACTTTCTACCCAGTGTGGGCTGTGCTTAATCGAGTTTTCCTGAATTGGACACACAGCTCAAACAAGATAACTTCTAGACTGTCTTCCATTGTTCCAAGTCTGTAGATGTATTATCTTGGTTTTCCAGTTAAAATACTTCAAATATACTTCTTGTAAAAGAATGCCAAATAAGAGGATTTCCCCCTCCTACTAGCATTCTTTTAAAAATAAAACAATTGGGGTGCCTGGGTGGCTCAGTCGGTAAAGAACCTGCCTTCAGCTCAGGTCATGATCCCTCAGCAGGGAATCTGCTTCTCCTTCTGCCCTTCACCCTGCTTGTGCGCGCGCTCTCTCTCTCTCAGATAAAATCTTTAAAAAAATACATAAAAATAAACAGTAATTACTAGTTTCTAAAACATTTTATACAGCACACTGGTTTAGAGTGTTTTGGTTACTAAAATTCTTGTTAGACAACCGGTCATTATTAACAGCAGAAAAGTGCTACAAATAGTACAAGGTTCTTGGATATAAGATTCATAGTAACAACGTACTTTAACTTAGCAAACTAAGTTATTAAAATTGATTAGATGCCAAAATTAAAGATCCAAAAATCTATGTCAAGAGATAGAGATGACATCTTTTTCAGACAACATCTCTCCCCAAGGTTACATAGGCAATTTACCGTTATATTTATTGAAATAACAAGTTCTGGATGCCCTGAAGTTGGAAGGAATTCTGAAAAACAATGCAGAAGTTGCTAAGGATTTGTTAAGTGATTCCACACTTCTTGGCTACATTATTTCCTTTTATAAAATGTTTAACAGGGGTGCCTGGGTGGCTCAGTCGGTTAAGCATCTGCCTTCGGCTCAGGTCATGATCCCGGGGTCCTGGGATCGAGCCCTGCATCGGGCTCCCTGCTCAGCGGGGAGTCTGCTTCTCCCTCTCCCTCTGCCTGCCACTCCCACTGCTTGTGCTCTCTATCAAACAAATAAAATCTTTAAAAAAGATAAAATGTTTAACATTATGCTATGTGAAATAAGATAAAGAAAAAGGACAAATATTATATGATCCCTCTTATATGATGTACCAGGAATAGCCCAATTCATAGGTAAAAGTACAACAGTGGTTACTGGGGATTAAGGGGAAATGGGGAGTTATTGTTTAATTAGTACGAAGTTTCAGTAATATGATAATGTGAATGTACTTGATGCCACTGAATTGTACACTTAAAAATGGTTAATATAGCAAATTTTATGTCACGTATATTTCACCACAATAAAAAAACTTACAAAAAGACATTAAACCAAAAGTGTTCAATTAAAAAGGCATGGCCTCAATGAATATTCTATCACAATCACCGATCAGAATAATTTACTGTGCAATATTATGTGCACGTCTACATATTTTGAATTTTTTGGTGTGTATTTCTGAATAGGTATACATGCAAATGATAAAAAAAAAAGTTTCAAATGAAACAAAAGGGTATACAATGAAAAGCAAGTCTTCTGCCTACATATGACTCTCAATTAATCTCTTCAGAACTAACCACAAGTTCCTTCAATGTGTGGGTATTCATATACATATCCTTTTTAAAAAACTTTATTGAGGTATAATTTACATATAATAGAATGTAAATATTAACCTATAATATACTTTGAAAAATATATACAACCATGAAATTACTACCACAATCAATGTGTATACAACATTTCCATCTCCCCAAAATATTCCCAGTGCTCATTCCTAGCCAATCCCTGCCTCCCATGCCCAGAAATTATGGAACTGCCTTCTCTCCATAAAGATTAGTCTTTCCTACTTTTATGCAAAGAGAATCATGTGATTTGTGCACTTTTATATATGGCTTCTTTTAGCATGTTTCTAAGATTTATCACTATGTTCAGTGTATCAGTACTTCATTCCTTTCTATTACTAAGAAGTATTTCATTGTATGGATATACCATTATTTGTCCATTCACATATATTCCTTTCCTTAACAAAAACACCAAAATATTACACATGCTGATATTCTTTTTTCAATTTTGTTTTTTTTAAAGATTTATTTATTTGAGAGAGAGCAAGAGCAGAAGTGGGGGGGGGGAAGCAGAGGCAAAGGGAGAAGGAGACCCCCCACTGAGCAGGGAGCCCGACATGGGACTCAATCCCAGAACCCTGGGATCATGACCTGAACTGAAGGCAGCCGCTTAACCAACTGAGCCTCAAAGTTGCAAATACAATCAATAGTAAATCACCCTCGAGTATGTTGAGAGTGTTATTGTTATTCACAATACAATAACCAGAATTAGTAAAATAGCACTGACCAATTACTATCATCTAATCCTTAGACTTCATTCAGGTTTCGCAAACTGTTCCAAAATGGTCTTCACATCTATGTCAGAACCAAAAGATGCATTTCATTTCATTGATTCTTAGTCTCCTTCCAAGCTGGAAAGACCAGGAACCTGGCACTCCTGTGTCTCTTTCCTGAGGTCAAATATTCAAACTCAAAGATAAAATTTAAGCCAAAAGACAATAGCAAAGAAGCAATTACAATTCTTCTAAACTCAGGAAAAGCTCTGTAAGTTGAGAAGTGGTCTTCTGTAGGTTCTGGGGCTTGTAGTAGTTCAGGGGCAGACACGTGAGCCCTCACAGCCAGCCTGGCGGTGAGGCTGGGCGGTGGCTACTGGGTAAGACCAGGGATAATAACATGGTAGTAATTTTGTGTACTGCCCTTCAACGTGGGTTTCTCTTGTTTCCTCATTAGATTCAAATTATGAATCTCTGGACTATGACAAAAGTGATGTCATATTTTTTCACTGCACTCTATCAGCAAAGTGGTGATTTGACTCACCACTGGCAATGTTAATTTTGATCAGTTGATTAAGTTGGTGTCTGACAGGCTTCTTCACTATAGTTACTCCTCCATTTGTGGTTAGTAAATATTGGGGGTATGGGGAAAAGACACCTAAATATGCTCATCATAATCAAACTGTCCATGCATTAATTCATTTACTTACAACAGTATGGAAATATGGCTTCCTCTTTTATTCAATAGGTTACGATTAGAATTATCTGCTTTGATGCTCAAGTTGTCCCATCTTGTATGAACAAACAGTATGAATGCCCTTTCAAACTGTTTTCTGTGTCTGACATGTCCCTATCACTCTGAACACTTACACACTTTTAGCACAATAAGATACTCCAGGCTCATTGTCTTCTTTCCCTATTCTAACCCTGAAATCACCCATTCTCCAAGATGTGCTAGTTCCTTTTATTTTTGTATTTTGTATTTTGTTTCCTGCTTTATTGAGGTAATACAATGTGAAACTTTGATATATGTATACATTGTGAAAGGATACCCCCCCATCAAGTTAATTAATACATTTATCACCTCACATATTTACTATTCTTTTCCTTCGGTGAGAACATTTAAGTTCTATTTTCTAGCAAATTTCAAATTACACAATGCAGTGAGTTTGGGTTTGTTTTTTTTTTCTTCTTTTGTTTTTAAAAACAAAATTATTTGAGAGAGCACACGAGCACAAGCAGTGGGGAGGGACAGAAGAGAAGGAAAGGAAGCAGCAGGCTCCCCACTGAGCAGGGAGCCCGATGTGGGGCTCAATCCCAGGACCCTGAGATCATGACCTGAGCTGAAGGCAGACACTTAACCACCTGAGCCACAATGCAGTGTTACAACCTATAGTTACCATGTTCATGCACTGTAAGGTTCAAACCTTACAGCTGAAGGTTTATACCCTTTTCCCAACCTCTTCATATTTCCCCAAGCCTCCAGCAACCATCTTTTTACTGTTCCTATGAATTCAAGTTTGTTTTTGTTTTGATTGCACATATAAGTTATACCACACAGCATTTGTCTTTCTTTGGCTTATTTAACTTTGTATAATGCTCTCCAGATTTATTCACATTGTCACAAATTACAATATCTCCTTTTTTTTTGGCTGAATTCCACTGTGTATATGTATATATACACACCATATTTTCTGTATCCATTCACTATGAACAGACACTTAGGTCGTTCCTATACACTGGCTGTTGTAAATAATGCTGAAACAAGGTTTAATGGAAACCAAAAGAAAGCAGGGGTAGCTATACCTGTATCACACAAAATAGACTTTAAGCCAAAGACTATAATAAAAAACAAAGATGGTCAATATATAATAAAGGGATCATCAAGAAAATAATTATAATTATTTATGCACCTAACAGAGGAACACCTAAATATATAAAATATTAACAAATCTGAACAGAGAACCAGACAACACATTAATAGCAGGGGACTTCAATAACCACCTTCAATAATGGATAGATCATCCAGACCAAAAAAAAAAAAAAAAATCAATAAGGAAACTGAGTCCTTGAGCTATACTTTAGACCAAATAGACCTTAATAAGAACTATATAGAACATTCCATCCAACAGCAGCAGAATACACATTCTTCTCAAGTGAACATGGAACGTTCTCCATGACAGATCAAACAATAGGTCACAAAACAAATCTTTTAGCAAATTTAAAGACAAATAATGCCAAATATCTTTTCTGACGACAACAGTATGAACTAAAAATCAACAGGAGGAAAGCTGGAAAATTTACAAATATGTGGAAGCTAAACCACCAGTGGGTCAAAGAAATCAAAAGGGAAATAAAAAAAATACCTGGAAACAAATGAAAATGGAAACACAACATACCAAAACTACAGGATGCTGCTAAAGCATTTCTGAGAGGGAAGTTTATAAGGATAAATGAATGAAGAAGTAAGAAAGATCTCAGATACACAACCTAACTTTACACCTCAGGGAATTAGAAAGAGAAGAACAAATTAAGCCCAAAGTTAGCAGAAGGAAGGAAATAATAAAGATCAGAGTGGAAATAAATGGAGACCCTCCTCCCCCCCAATATAGGAAAGATCAATGAAATTAAGAGCTGGTTTTAGAAAAGATAAATAAAATGGACAAATCTTTAATTACAATGCATTTTTTATTGGAGATTTTAATCCATTTACATTTAAAGTAATAATTGACAGGTATGGGTTTACCATTTATTTTGGTTTTTCTTTTTCTTTTCTTTTTTTTTTTTAAGAGAGGGGGGAGGGGCAGAGGGAGAGGGAGACAATCTTAACAGGCTCTATGCCCAGCACGGAGCTCCATGCAGGGCTTGATCTCATGACCCTGAGATCACGAACTGAGCCAAAACCATAATGGACTGAGCCACCCAGGCGCCCCCTCCCATTTGTTATTTTGTTAATTGTGTTCTGGTGGTTTTCTAATTCCTGGGTTCCTTTTTTCCTTCTCTTGTTCTCTTTCATTGGTATTTGGCGATTTTCTACAGCAGTATGCTTTGAATTCCTTTCTCTTTACATTTTGTATTTCTATTATAGGTTTTTGTTTTGTGGTTATCACAAGGCTTGCATTAGAACATATTAATAAGTCTATTTTAAGCTGATAATAACTTCAAACACATACAAAAGCTTCCTCTCCCCGTATTTTGTTCTGGATGTCACAATTTGCATCTTTTAATATTGTGTATCCATTAAATTACTGTAGTTACAGGTATTTTTTAATTCTTTTGTCTTTTAACCTTCATAATAGAGTTATAAGTGATTTTACTCACCACCATTACAACATTAGTGTATTCTGAATGTAACTGTATTTACTTTTACCAGTATTATACTTTCATACATTTTCCTGATACTAACTAGTAACCTTTCATTTCATTTTGAAGAACTCCCTTTAACATTTCTTGTGAGGGTGGGTCTGGTGATGATGAACTCCCTCAGCTTTTGCTTATCTGGAAAACTCTCATTCAATCCTGAATGATAACTTTGCTGGGTAAGGTACACTTGGTTGGAAGGTTTTTTGCTCATCACTTTGAATATATGATTCTTCTCCCCTTTGGTAGAGGTTTCTGCTCAAAAATCTGACAGCCTTAATGGTGGTTGCTTTTTACTTAACAAGCTGCTTTTCTTTTGCTACTTTCAAGATTCATTACTTGTCTTTAACTTTTGACAGTTTAATCATAATGTGTCTTGGTGTGGGTCTCCTTGGATTTATCTTGTTGGTACTTCCTAGGCTTCCTGGATCTGGATGTCTGTTTCTTTTCCCAGTTTAGTAGGAGTTTTCAACTATTATTTCTGTGAATAAGCTTTCTGCTCCTTTCTCTCTTCTCCTTCTGGAATCCCTATAATGTATAAACTGGTCTGCTTTGATGGCGGTCTCCCATATCCTATAAGCTACCTTTACTTTTTGAATTTCTTCTTTTCTTTCTGCTCCTCTGGATGAATTCCACTGACCTATCAAGTGTGCTGATTTTTTCTTCCACTTGATCTAGTCTGTTTAGAATGCCTCTACTGAATTTTTTATTTCAGTTATTGTATCCTTCAGCTCTGTGATTTCTTTTTGGTCCTTTATATATTTTCTATGTCCCTGTTGAAATTTTTACTTTAGTCATGCACTGCTTCCTGACTTTGGTGAGAATCTTTATGACTGTTATTTTGAACTCTCAATTAGGCAAATCACCTATTTCTGCTTCATTAAAATCTATTTCTGGATATTTATCTTGGTCTTTTGTTTAGAACATATTCCTCTGTTTCTTCATTTTCTTTGACTGGTTTCAGAGCATTAGATAAAATGTCACCTTTCTCCGTCTTGACACAGTGGTATCATGTAGGAGATGAACCTTGTGAATCAGCCCTGCCCAAGCTCCTAGTTGTCTCTCAAACTTTTGATTGTCTAAGCCTCCTCCTCTGCTCTTAGCAGGTTCCAGTAGTTGAGGGTGTACCAAGACCCATCAGTGTCCCAAAAAGAAGAATCACAGTCAGTACCTAGATGCAGACTGATTAGAAGCTGGATCCTCAGGCAGCAGATGGGAAAGTGTGTAGTTAGGCGCCTTTAGAGAAAAAACTGGAAGATAGGCATATCTGCCTACTCCCTCTATGCTAAGCCTGAGTGTATAGCTCCTACAACCATTAATAACTGTATCTTTGATACATTATTGTGGGACCTGTGGATACAGCCCCATTGATTATTAGAGTCAGGTGATACAGGGGCCTGTCCTTCAAGTGGCAGCTGAAAAAGCTTGGACACCAGATGTGTGTACGAGCTCCATACTGGTAACTGGATTTTATTACTGGAGCAGGCTAGAGGATAAGAAGGCAGAAAAGGTGCCTGCTGGCTTCCCTGGTCTCTGGGGAAGATCTCAGCCATCCTCTGGATGCCTGCTAAATTATAAGCCTAGCACTCAGCAGCTTTAAGGTACGAAGACAAACCTATTTCAGGGATAGACTAGGAGACAGGCAATTTTGCCTAATTCTTCTGTGCTGAGCCCCAGAGGGATAGCCAGTTAAGAACTGCTTCTTTGTTTGCTAGTCTCATGAATGGAAACTCCTTTGACTATCAGACCTAGGCAATCTGGGTCCTGTTCCTCAGGTGCATCTGCAAAACCTAGGGTGCAGATATGCACACAATCTCCTTCTAGGAAGATACTGGTGACTTGGAGTGGGGTAGAGGGAGAGGGTGGGCAAGGTGTCCTCTAGCTTCCATGGTCTCTGGGGAGGATCCCAGCCAGCCCCTAGTGCCTACTAAATTAGAAGCTTGGCCCTCAGCAACTTTTATTTTTAATTTTTATTACCTTTTACTGAAAACTGCGCTGAATGCTAAACACCCACCTTTACAATAAACAGACACAGTAGTGGTAACTCACATTAAAACATAACACTTCCAATAGTCATTTTTCTGTTTGGGACAGTTTTAAAAGTTTTTTTTAGGTAGCACATTTTAAAGAGTACAAATAAATCTCACACACCCATTAAGAACTGCTTCTCTGTTCACTATAGTCTTGCGGGTCTCATGGATACAAGGCTTGCTGGCTTTCAGAGCTGGGCATTTTAGGTGGTTGTCCCTCTAGAGGGAGTCTTAAAAATTGTGGTGCTAGATGTGAGGGCCAAATCTTTTATTCCTCAGGTAGAGGCTGGGAGTTGGGGATTCTCTCCCAATTGTATTATGCTGTTTGGGGGATGTGAGTTATGATGAAACTGTGTCTCAATCTTTCTTTTCTTTTTTTTTTTAAGATTTATTTATTTACTTGAGAGAAAGAGCACACATGCATGCGCTTGGGGGAGAGGGGTAGAGGGAAAGAATCTTCAAGCAGACTCCCTACTGAGCACAGAGCCCCACATAGGGCTCAATCTCATGACCCACGAGATCATGACCTGAGCCAAGACCAAGAGTCCACACTCAACCAACTGAGCCACCCGGATGCCCCCTTTCCTATTTCAGTGTATTTTCTCATCTATCTGATGTGTAGTACTTGCTTAGCTAGTTGTCAGATCTTATTCAGAGAGAAGTGTTCCCTGTATAGATACACATTTATTTAGTAGTGTGTCCACGGGAGGAAGGGAGCCTCCTATATCACCATCTTGGTCAACTCCCACCCCCCGGTTCATTTTAGCGGACAATGGTCTTAGGAAGCAAGATCTGGATGTTAGGTGTTTTCACTGCTATTAGGGTCAATGCTCCAACATCTCTAGATGATAAAGCCAGAAAATGTATGTATGTATGTATAAGGACATACATGTATCTGTGTTTACCTACATACGCACACATATTCATGCATATCCACACTTATATCTACATTTCTGTATCAATCTATATATATTAAAAATTATGAATTTATTCCCATACCTTTAATGTCAATACTACAGACTTTAATCTACTTTTCTCCCTTTCTAGAAATTAGCATAAGTCCCTAACACTGAGAAATGTGGCACACCACAATTCTCAATACATTTTTAAATATGATCAATTCCACTCTATGTAATCAATCTTTGTATTAGTTTCTAAGGCTGTTGTAACAAATTATCATAAATTGGATGAAAACAACACTATCTCACAGTTTTGAAAGCCCTAAGTTCAGTATCACTTTCATGGGCTGAAATCAAGGTGTTGGCAGGGCAGCACTCCACCCAAAGGCTCTAAGGGAAAGCCTGTTCATTGCTTCTTCCAGTTTCTGGGGCCACTGGAATTCCTTGGTCTGCTCATGCCAATCTCTATCTTGGTCTTCACATCATCTTCTCCTCTTGTGTGTGTCCTCTTTTAAGGACACTTAACAGCACTTAGGGCTCAACCAGATAATCCAAGATTATCTCATCAAAAGATCCTTACCTGCTCACATACAAGGTTCTGAGAATTAGGACCTCAATGCTTGTGGCTATCACTCAGCCCATTACAATCTCCTATCAGTGACACCCAGCTGCCCTACATAGATGGGCTCTCATATTATTTAGGTTCTAACACGCCAAGCCATCATAATGCCCACCCTGTTTGGGCTCCTATACCTCATGCCACGCCACTCTTCCAGAGATGCCTCCTTACACCATTTGAGCTCTGAAACTCCATGCCAGGCCACCTTTATGTACAGATACCTTTCCTCAATCTGCTTCAGCTGCAGCACTCTTCACAGAGCCATCTTTCCATTCTGACACCCTCATCTTGCTGCTTAGGCTGATATTCAATGCTGGGCTATCCTCCTGTGCAGATGGCTCTCTTCACCCCACTTCTGACCTGACATCCTGCACTTGGGCACCTTTCAACAGAAACACCTTCTTCGGGCACCTGGGTGGCTCAGTTGGTTAAGTGACTGCCTTTGGCTCAGGTCATAATCCCAGGGTCCTGGGATCGAGCCCCGCATCGGGCTCCCTGCTCAGCGGGAAGCCTGCTTCTCCCTCTCCCACTCCGCCTGCTTGTGTTCCCTCTCTCACTGAGTCTCTGTCAAATAAATAAAATCTTTAAAAAAAAAAAAAAAAGGAGAAAATTCTTAGACCACAGTTCTTTACCCAAGAACTTTTAGGTACCGTTACAGTTTCTGTGTTCAACGCTGATGTGAAGGACTCTGAAGTCAGGCTGCACACATAATTGTGGCTTTATATCTAATGTAATTTACTAGGACATATCTAACAATACTTCTTTATCAATTTTTGCCTAGGATACATTCTCGCCTTCCAATTAAACCTGTAGACTTAATTCTATTTGCTTCTTTCTAAAAATGTTCACCATTTTCTTTCTTGTTCCATTATTTGGTTATCCTCTTAAGCGACACCAATTATAAGTACGTTGAGTCCTCTTTAGCTACTATTTTCTAATACTTCAAATATTTTTTTTTAATTTTTTTTTAAATTTTTTTATTTTTTTTTAATTTATTTTTTGACAGAGAGAGACATAGCGAGAGAGGGAACACAAGCAGGGGGAGTGGGAGAGGGAGAAGCAGGCTTGCCGCAGAGCAGGGAGCCCGACGCGGGGCTCGATCCCAGGACCCCGGGATCATGACCTGAGCCGAAGGCAGACGCTTTAACGACTGAGCCACCCAGGCGCCCCTAATACTTCAAATATTTTTATCCACTTCCATTTTGCTTAGTTTTTAACTCAGTCCTGATCTCCATGTCCTTTACAACTTTTCAGCAATGCATAGCATACTTTTTACTATTTTCAGTGAGGTCTTCACTTTCAGAATTTTTCTCTTCTCCTTAACTTGAATTCTGCCTGCTCACGTGTACTTTCTGTTATTATTTCTTACTTTACTCCTAATATTTCTGCTTCATGATCTTATTTTATATAAGTTCCTTAACTTTTTAATAAATTCTTTGAAATTGTGCAGAAAAAATGTTGTGGTCTGTTTTTTTTCATCTGCCTTTTGTTTTTCTTGTTTGCTCATTAATTTTCTGGAATATTTGTGTATAATACTGTGCCGTTGCTTTTTTAATATTACATCATTGAGTGAGTGCTTCCTGAGCCAATTATTTGGCTGCAGTGTTAGAACAGTATTCTAGACTAACAGGAAGTCTCACTGATTTGCAGTTAAGCCTCATATGATGTGCGTGTGTGAGCAAGAAATTACCCATTTACTAAACAAAGATTATCAGTTGCTAGACTGCTAATTAAAATCCTATCTTGCAAGAGTAACATCTTTAGCGCATTTGCATGGCCTCTGTTGGGGCCCTTACCTCCTTTGTGTCTCCAGAATATTAGATAGACAGGTTCCCACAGCCAACTTGAATACCCCACTCTTACTTATTATTCCAAAAGAATCCCTGGTTTTGTCCTTCAGATACACCAACTACTTTGAAAACTATGTGCTTTGCTGGTCCACTAATGTTTACACCAAGAAATCTTAGAATCCATTCTTAATGACTCCTACTGTATTTAGCAGCTCTTCTGTTTCTTTTTTATTGTATTGTAAGGGTTTCCTATTTTTTTAAAAGTTGGAAGGATTCTGTTTCTCATGTTCTTTATAGTTTTCAGTTGGTTGTATAGAGGAGAAGCAGCAAAGACATCTTTACCATCTAAAGAAGACAAGTCTTCTGGATTATACACACACACCCACATGTGTGGATTTTTTTAAGGAAAAAAAACGTTTTAATTAAAAGAGTAATATAAATATTGAATCATTATGATATACCACTGGAACTAATGTTATACGACAACTGTATCTCAATTAAAAGAAAGTAAACAACTCAAGTCTCTGGCACAAGTACATCACAGCATAGGCCTCTCTAATGGGTTGTGATTTTAAAATCAAGTCAGCTCCCACTCTCTCGTATACTGCCAGCTGGTAAAGAAAATCAGCCGGATTGAGGAAGCAAAATTTCTGTTTCAGCAGCAAGGAGCAAGGAGGTCCTCAGGAGGTTAAAGCTACCATATTACCAAATGAGGTAATCTCTTCCACTTCCTCTTAACTATTTCTTTTGGAATTTGCCACCATATCACCAAATAACAAGCTTACAGTACTACTTCACACCTTTTCAGTTTTACACATTATCTCTGATTTACTCCTGTCTTCAAGAAGCCAGAGATATGTATATATACATATAAGCATGTAAAAATTATATGCACATATACACTTCTGTCCCCTTGTCTCTAATACAGCTAAATCACAATTTTATTATGATCAATATTCAGGCATGTGCACCGTTACGTGATATTCATATCTGGGCCATGGAAAACTTTGCAAACATGGAAATAACTTTTAGATTTATTCTGAAGTTAATCACTGTCTTACAATTCAACCCCAAATCCTTTGCCAATCCTCTAAACCTCTTACTACACTAAACACAATAGCTATTGTATTAATTTTATTGGTGACAACAGGTCTTATATCTAATCTACTTCAAGACTTTTCCCTTAGAGCCTTGTGACTTTCTCTAAGCTGGACTTGTCCTTCATGTACAGTGCTGAGTTACTATATGGTGATCTCACTGCAGGGTGGTGAGATCAAGCTCCATGTCAGGCTCTGTGTTCAGCACAGAGTCTGCTTATCCCTCTCCCTCTGCTCCTCCCATTGCTCGCTCTCTTTCAAATAAATAAAATCTAAAAAAATTCCACATTTGAGTGAAATCATATGGTATTTGTCTATCCTGACTGAATGACTTCACTTAGCATTATACCCTCTAGATCCTTCCATGCTTGTTGCAAATGGCAAGGGCCCATTCCTTTTTATTGCTAAGTAATATTCCAGTGTGTGTCTCTGGGTGTGTATAAAACCGCATCTTCTTTATCCATTTCATCTATCAATGGGCACAGGCTGCTTCCCTAGTTTGGCTCTTGTAAATAATGCTGCAATAAACACAGGGGTGAACATATCTTTTTGAATTAGTGTTTTCCTTTTCTTTAGGTAAATACCCAGTAGTGGAATTACTACATCATATAACTCTATTTTTAATTTTTTGAAGAACTGCCATACTGCTTTCCACAGTGCCTGCACCAGTTTGCATTCCAACCAGGAGTGTACAAGAGTTCCTTTTTCTCCACATCCTCACCAACACCTGTCTCATGTGTTTTTGATTTCAGCCATTCTGACAGATGTGAGGAGACACCTCATTGTGGTTTTGATTTGCATTTCCCTAATGATGAGTGATACTGAGCATCTTTTCAAGTGTCTGTTGGCCATCTGGATGTCTTCTTTGGAGAAATGTCTGTTCATGTTTTCTGCCCATTTTTAACTAAACTATTATTTTTTTAGATGTTGAACTGTATACGTTCTTTACATATTTTGGATACTAACTCCTTATCAGATACGTCATTTGCAAATATCTTCTCCCATTCAGTAAGTTGTCTTTTTTGTTTTGTTGTTTCCCTTGCAGTGCAGAATCTTTTAATTTTGATGTAGTCTCAATAGTTCATTTTTGCTTTTGTTTCCCTTGCCTCAGAGGATCTATTCACAAAAATGTTGCTACAGTTGATGTCAGAGAAATTACTACCTGTACTCTCTTCTAGGATTTTTATGGTTTCGGGTCTCACAGTTAATTCTTTAATCCATTTTGAATTTATTTTTGTGTATAACCTAACAAAGTGGTCCAGTATCATTCTTTTACATGTAGCTATCCACTTTTCCCAACACCATTTGTTGAAGAGACTGTCTTTTTCCCATTGCATATTATTGCCTCCTTTGTCAAAGATTAATTCACCATATAATTGTGAGTTTATATCTGGGCTCTCTATTCTGTTCCACTAATCTATGTGTCTATTTTTGTGTTAGTACCATAGTGCTTTGATTACTACAGGTTTTTAGTATACCTTGAAATCTGGGATTCTGATACCTCCAGTTTTGTTCTTTTTCAAGACTGTTTTGGCTATTCAGGGTCTTCTGTAGTTCCAACCAAATTTTAGGATTTTTAAGAAGAGTTAATACCTATTAATTAATTTAATGATTTCTTTTCTTGCTCTGTGAAAAATGCTATTAGTATTTTGATAGGGATTGTGTTAAGTCAATAGATTGCTCTGGGTATTATGGCCATTTTAATATTTGTTCTCCTCATCCATGACCATGGAATATCTTCTCATTTGTTTGGGTCATCTTCAGTTTCTTTCATCAATGTTTTATATAGTTTTCAGAACACATGCCTGTCCCCTCCTTGATTAAGTTTATCCCTAGGTATTATTTTTGGTGCAACTGTAAATGGAATAGTTTTCTTAATTTTTCTACTTCATTATTAGTGTATAGAAATGCAACAGATTTCTGTGTATCGATTTTATACCCTTCAACCTTACTGAATTCATGTTATCATTTCTAGTAGTTTTCTGGTAGAGTCTTCAGAGTTCTATATATAGTATCATGTCATCTGCAAATAGTGAAAGCTTTATTTCTTCCTTATCAATGTGGATGCTTTCTCTCTTTCTTGTCTGATTGCTTGTGCCTATGACTTCCAGTACTATGTTGAATAAAAGTGGTGAGAATGGACAACATTGTCTTGTTCTTGATCTTAAGAGAAAGCTCTTAATTTTTCAGCATTGAGTATGTTGGCTGTGCATTTTTCAGACCTGGCCTTCATTCTCAACATAATGAGGTATGTTCCCTCTACATTTTTTTTGAGGGATTTATCATGAATGGATGTTGTACTTGGTCAAATGCTTTTTCTGCATCTACTGAAATGATCCTATAGTTGTTTTTTTTTTCCATTCCCTTGTTGATGTGATACATCATACTGACTGATTTGGGAATCCTGAACCACCCTTTCATCATAGGAATAAATTCCATTCGATCATGGTGAATTTTTTTTTTAATGTATTCTTGAATGCAGTTTGCTAATACTTTGTTGAGGATTTCTGCATCTATGTTCATCAGGGATATTGGCCTCTAATTTTCTCTTTTTTGTAGTGTGTTTATCTGGTTTTGGTATCAGGATAATGCTGACCTCATAGAATGAATTCAGAAGTTTTCCTTCCTCTTCTGTTTTTCAGAATAGTTTGAGAAGAACAGGTATTAGCTCTTCTTTAAATATTTGATAGAATTTACCAGTGAAGCCATCTGGTCCTGGACTTTTCTTTGTTGGGAACTTTTTGATTACTGATTCAGTTTCATTGCTGGTACTTGATCTGTTCAAATATTCTATTTCTTCCTGCTTCAGTTTTGGTAGTTTCTATGTTTCTAGGAATATATCCATTTCTTCTAGATTGTCCCAATCTTTTGGCATATAATTTTACATAACATTCTCATAATCCTTTCTATTTCTGTGGTGTTATTTCTCCTCTTTCATTTCTGATTGTTTGAGTCCCTTTTCTCTCTTTTTTGATGAGTCTGGCTAATGGTGTATCAATTCTGTTATCTTTTCTAAGACCCAGCTCCTGGATTCATTAATCTCTTCATTTTTTTTTTTAGTTTCTATTTCATGTATTTCTGCTTTAATCTTTATTATTTCCTTTCTTCTACTATTTTGGGGTTTTGTTTGTTCTAACTCCTTTAGGTGTAAGGTTAGGTTGTTTGAGATTTTTCTTGCTTCTTGAGGTAGGCCTGTATTGCTATAAACTTCTCTTTTAAAACCACTTTTGTAGCATCCAAAAGATTCTGGACTGTTGTTTTCATTTTTCTCCATGTATTATTTCCTCTTTGATTTCTTGATTGATCCACTCATTGTTTAATAGCATGTTATTTAACCTCCATGTATTTGTGTTCTTTCCAGATCTTTTTCTTGTGGTTGATTTCCAGTTTCATAGCACTGTGGTTGGAAAAGATGCATGGTGTGACTTTGATCTTTCTGAATTTGTTGAGATTTGTATTGTGGCCTACCTTGATCTATTCTGGAGAATGTTCCATGTGCACCTGAAAAGAATGTGCATTCTGGGGTGCCTGGGTGGCTCAGTAGGTTAAGCATCTGCCTTCGGCTTCAGGTCATGATCTCAGGGTCTTGGGATCAAGCCCCGTGTCAGGCTGCCTGCTCACCCGGGAGCCTGCTTCTCCCTCTCCTCCCCTCCCTGCTCACTCACTCTCTCTCTCTCAAATAAATAAATCTTTAGAGGGAAAAAAAAAAGGAAAAGGAAAAGGATGTGCATTCTGCCGATTTAGGAATGTTCCAACTAAGTGTCATTCAAAGCCACTGTTTTCTTGTTAACTTTCTTTTGGATGATCTATCCATTGATGTGAAGTGTTAAAGTCCCCTACTATTATTATAGTACTATTGATTACTTCCTTTATGTTTGTTAAAAGCTGCTTTATGTTTTTGGTGCATAAATATTTACAATTGTTGTCTCTTCTTGTTGGATTGTTCCTTTTATGATTGTGTAGTATCCTTCTTTGGCTCTTGTTACAGTATTTTTTTAAAAAGTCTACTTTGTTTCATTTAAGTACTGCTATACACTGGCTTTCTTTTCACTTCCATTTGCATTTTAAGTGTTTTTCTATCTCTTCACTTTTAATTTGCATGTGTCCCCCTTTAGGTCTGAAACAAGTCTCTTGTAGGCAGCATATAGATGGACCTTGTTTTTTTTATCCATTCCACCATCCTATGTCTTTTGATTGGTGCATTTAGTCCATTTACATTCAAAGTAACAATTGATAGGCATGTACTTACTGACATTTTGTTACTTGCTTTCTGGCTGGTTTTCTAATTCTCTGTTCTCTTGCTTTCTTCTCTCACAGTTTGTTGGCTTTCTTTGGTGAAGCTTTCTTTCCTCTATTATTTCTTGGAATAGTTTGATATATTTGGATTCCCTTCTCTTTATTTTTTGTATATCTATCACTGGTTTTTGATTTGTGGTTACCATCAGGTTTACATATAACAACATATGTATATAGCAGTCCATATTAATTTGATGGTTGCTTAAGTTTGAAGCCATTCTGAAAGCACTAAATTTTTACTCCTCTCCCCCACATTTTAGGTATGTAGTGTCCTACTTTACATCTTTTTATTTTGTGAAACCCTTGACTAATTTCTAAAGATATACGTATTTTATAGCTTTTGTGCTTCCCACTTTTCTTACTCTTGCTTATGGTCTTTCCTTCCCATTCAGACTCCCCTTTAACATTTCTTATAGAACTGGCTTAGCAGTGATGAATTCCTTTAACTTTTGTTTGTCTGGGAAACTATCTCTCCTTCTATTCTGAATGACAGCCTTGCTGGATAGATTTGGTTGCAGGTTTTTTTCTGTTAGCACTCTGAATATATCATGCCATGCCTTCTGGCCTGCAAAGTTCCTGCTGAAAAATCAGCTGATAGCCTTATCAGACTTCCCTTGTATATAACTGTCTTCTTTTGTTTTGCTGCTTTATAAATCCTCTTTAGCCCTACGTTTTGCCATTTTAATTACTGTGTTTTGGTGTGGATCTCCTCGGGTTGATTTTGCTGGGGAATCTTTGTGCTTCCTGGATCTGGATTTGTTTCCTTCCTTAGATTCAAGAAGTTTTCCACTATTATTTCTTCAAATAAATTTTCTGCCCCCTTTTTGCTCTCTTCTCTTTCTGGGATCCCTATAATGTGAATGTTGTTACACTTCACAGTATTGCTAAGTTCCCTTAATCTATTCTTTTTTATTGTTCTTTTTTTCTTTCTCCTGTTTGGCTTAATTGCTTTCCATTATTCTGTTCTCCAGGTCACTGCATCTGTTCTTCTGCTTCCTCTAGTCTACTATTCATTCCCTTTAGTGTATTTTTAATTTTAGTTATTGAGTTCTTCAACTCCAATAGGTTCTTTTCTGTATTACATCTCTTTGTTGAGGATCTCGATGAGATTTATCACTCTTTTCTCAAGTTCAGTGAGTATCTTTATGACCATTACTTTGAATTCCCTATCAGGCATATTACTTACACCTCAGTTTCATTTAGGTCTCTTGCTGTGATTTTGTCCTCTTCTTTCATTTGGGACATATTTCTGTCTCCTCATTTTGTCTAAGTCTCTGTGTCTGTTTCTTTGTGTTAGGAAAGTCAGCTTTGTCTCCTGCTCTTGAAAGTAGTGGCCTTATAAGGGGCGCCTGAGCGGCAGTCAGTTGGGTGTCTGACTCTTGGTTTTGTCTCAAGTCGTGATCTCAGGGATGTGAGATTGAGCCGTGCGTTGGGCTCCACCTCAGTGCAGAGTCTGTTTAAGGTTCTCTCCCCCCGCCGCTTATCCCCCAAAATAAATAAATAAATCTAAAAAAAAAAAAAAAAGTAGTGGCCTCATGAAGAAGAGGCTCTGTGGTGGCCTGCAGTACAATGTCTCCTGTTCACCAGAACCTGGTGCTTCAGGGTATCTCCTATGTGTGTTGTGTGCACCCTACTGTTGTGACTGAGCCATGTTTTCCTTCAGTCCAGTCATCTGCAATGGCTCTCTTTGCCTGCTGTGGGCAAAGTTTGGTCCCTGTGTTATTTGTGGGCTAGTCTGGTGCTGCCCTGGGCTTGAGTTGGGTCAGACTAGGCATTTGCCAGAGCCGTGGTCACACAGTACTACAGGCTACTTTCCCTGTGTCATCAACTGAGCATTGTGTTGGTGGGCAGGGCCTGTAGTCAGACCCTGTGTGTGCCCCCAACGCATTGTGGGGCTGCAGTTGGTTCAGGGTGTGTGGTTTCCTGCCCTCTCCCCAGGGTAAGAGTCACTTTGAGGGGCACTGATCCCTGCTTGCAGTGTCACTTTGGATGAACTCCAGTTGAGGATGTGTCAGAGGGGGCGGGAATGCAAGGAGGGGCATGCAGTGTTAGCAAAGTTTGTGCCAGTCTGCTGTGGCAGGGTAATGTAGAGGCTTTGTGAAAACTCCTGCAGTGGTTGTGTTGGAGGGGGCGGGTCTAAAGAGCATGGGGATGGGATGTGCTGTTGGTAAGCGATGTGAAGAGTGTGCAGCACTAGTTCCACAGGCATCTGTTTCTAACTGGGTAGGCAGGGAGCGAAATGGCACCCACCAGCTCTTGTTTTTAGAGAAGTCTCCTACAGATCCCTGCCCCTGCAGCACACTTGAGTCCAGCAAATAAATTCTGTTCTGCTTCTAATTCAAGATCAGAAACCATCCCCCCAACCAAATAAATTTTCCAACTGCTGTTTCTATGCTGTATCTCAGCAGGGTTGTTATGCTGTCTCTTGAAGGGCACGGACTCAGTTTCCTATTGCCCTCTAGCTCAGAGCTGAGCCTGATGACTTTTAAAGTTCTGGGCATTAAGCCCCACTGGTTTTAAGAACCCAAGAAGCTAAACCCCTCTGGTTTTCAAAGCCGAATGTTATGGGGATTCGTCTTCCCAGAGTAGGTCCTTCATGCCTCCATGTGGGGTCTGCTCCTCTCCCCTCTCTGTATCCTCAGTGTTCCTCACTCCCGCAGACAGCCCCAAGGGTCCATTTAGCTTCCGACCATGCCTCTGCCCTTCCTACCCTCTTCCAGTGTGGCCTCTTCTCTATATTTAGCTGTGGAAAGTCTGGTCTGCCAGTCTTCACATCATTTTCTGGGTTATTTACACTGATGTGGGTGTTATAAAGTGTATCTGTGAAATAAGGTGAGCCTAGGATCCTCCTACTCTGCCATCTTCCCCAGAATCCCCTTAGTCCCTTGTTTTAATGGAGCATATATACCAGTAGTATCTTTGAAAGCTTTTGGGAGATTAATTTTGAGACTTTAAATACTTAATTTCTTTCTTCACAATTAAATGATAGTTTGAAACTAGGATTCAAGATTAGAAACCATCCCCCCACCCAAATTCTGAAAACATTGCTCATCTTCTTTTAATCACAACTCTGAGATATAATTAACATACCATATAATCCATCTATTGAAAGTGTACAATTTAGAGAATATAAATATTTCATTATAATGAGTTTTAAGAATCACAGTTGCTACTTATTAGCTAAAATGTTAACTCAGGGAGTACCTGGGTGGCTTAGTGGGTTAAGTGTCTGCCTCTGGCTCAGGTCATGATCCCAGAGTCCTGGGATCAAGCCCTGCGTCAGGTGCCCTGCTCAGTGGAAAGCCTGCTTCTCCTTCTCCCTCTGCCCCTCCCCCCCATTCATGCTCTCTATCGCAAATAAATAAAATCTTTAAAAAAGAAATAAAAATAGGGGCGCCTGGGTGGCTCAGTCATCAAGCGTCTGCCTTTGGCTCAGGTCGTGATCACAGGGTCCTGGGATCGAGCTCCGCATCGGGCTCCCTGCTCAGCGGGAAGCCTGCTTCTCCCTCTCCCACTCCCCCTGCTGTGTTCCCTCTCTCGCTCTTGCTGTCTCTCTTTCAAATAAATAAATATTAAAAAAAAAATAAAAATAAAATGTTAACTCAGCTGCAACTTTTACAACAAAGGCACATTATTCCTTTCATTTTAAGAAATATTTCATAAATAAAATCTACTGTCAATAATGTGCCAAGCACCACAGAGATACACAAACAAGACTGTTCCTGACCTAAAACACTGTTATGGAAAAACAAACTGGTAAACAACTGCAATGAGACCACAGAGGGTATAGGCCCAGTATTCAGGGAATACTATGTAATCAAGGTGATGATCTCTCAAAGGAGTAAAGGGGAGAGGTGATTAAAAAAGAGTGTACTGCTGACATCACAGAATGATCACTTGACAGTAAATATTCAGAGCCCAAACAGTAAGATACAGGAGACGGTCAAATTCTATAGTACAATTTTTGGTCTATAATATATTTAAAAGAAAGCATAGATACTATATAAGTTTATGGAGTAAAACATTCCAAGGTCCAAACAGATGGACTGACACATGAATTTCAGAACAAACCAAACTTTATATAATCTGGATGGGTAAGAAAAAAAAGAGTAGGAGTAAAAACAGACAATTACCTCCTTTTGTAGTATCATTCTGAGCCTGGATGCCATGATGCAATGAATTATGAATGGCAGAAAGAAGATCTGCTGCTTGAACCATCAATTTTTGAGCTTCTGCAACAGCACTGGTCTAGCAAATAAATCACCAAAAACATTCTTACATATTCTTTCACTGAAAGATATACATTAAATAGGAAAACCCTATAAACAATAATGAAATTAAATGTTGTAATGACGTCGGTTTTCACAAACTATTCACTTAATACAGGATGCTCAGATCCTGTTAGGATAGAAATTATTATTATTATTTTTAAAGATTTTATTTATTGACAGAAAGAGACAGTGAGAGAGGGAACACAGCAGAGGGAATGGGAGGGGGGAGAAGCAGGCTTCCCGCTGAGCAAGGAGCCCGATGCAGGGTTCGATCCCAGGACCCTGGGATCATGACCTGAGCCGAAGGCAGACGCCCAATGACTGAGCCACCCAGGCGCCCCTAGAAATTATTTTTTTTACCCATTTCTATTCTTGTAGGAGCCATTAAAAAATAATAGGAAACATTTCTGGCTTGTTCTGTTCGTCTTATATTTTAAAAAAACAAAGGAAAAAATTGAGTTGCAGTCAACTGGAAAATTTCAACATTTCTACTATGCCATTCATTAAGGTGAAATTAAAAAAAAACAAAACAGAAAAAAAGAAACTTAGGAGTTAGATCAATGGTAAAGGTTGCATCTCTATTCACCACTTCCTAATTATCCACAAATTAGTCTGTAATTGACTTGAATTAATGCAAATACACACGAAGAAAAAATATTCACCATCCAGGGCTTTTTTGGTTCTACACCAACAGTTAATTACTGAACTGAATGAAAGAAGAGGTCTACCTGAAATTCCCATTTTTGCTTTCTCCTTTTCAATTCACAAGATAGGACTACACACAAGAAATTTCAATTTCTATTATTGTACCAGTAGTAAGTCTTATAAAATATTATTTTTATATATCAACAACAGACACAGATATGTTATGGAACAGAATGTAAATTCATGTGACTTTTTGAGAAAATTATCTAATATCTCTAATATCATATATATATAATACATAAAATATACCAAATGCTCAATGCTGTATATGTGTGACTGGAGGCATTCCAATGGAAAAGTCTCAGAACTACTTCCAATAACACACTATGTCCTGCCCCCCAAAAAGCCCACTGAAATAGATTAAACGCTCTTACCTCTTTCTTAGTAAAGGCTATAAGCACTGTCAGTAACACTCGAGTGAATTTCACTCTGCTGAATACTGCTAAACACTGTTGGTGCTAAAAAATAAGAAACCACTAAAAGTTAAAAGATGCAAAGTCTGTCAAAGGAATTTCATTTAAAATATAGTATTTTAAGTCCTAAATTTCAATGCTAATAACTTACTATATTACAAACACCTTCACTTACAGTCTTTTAAATGCCTGAAAATGAGCTGCAGAAAATAAAACAAAGCCTGTTCTACTGAAATAGAAATATAAAGTAAAGCTTCTGTATCAATGGGATGGATTTTTCCGTAAGTAAAAAGTTAAGACTATTATCTCAAAAACTGATTTAATTAGCATTTTAAACAGAATTGATGAAAAGATGTTTTAAGCAGAGTCAGAAAATTAAAGATCCAGACAAAGGTTTAGTACTTTTCACACTGTTCAAGTTCTTGAGTTTTGCCAAATTTTGATATATCATCTGTAAAAAATAATTTTTCTTCCTACCTCACAGGAATATTGAAGAGCTTTGAAATCATGTATTTGAAAGAGCTGTATTATTATTCTATCAAAACAAATACAAGGGAAATAAAATCCCTTGCAATGTCCAATTTTTAAAGAAATACCTTAAAAAGGGCTTCCATAAATTATAACGCAGTTCATAAAACTACAACATTAAGAGGTAGACTTCTCTGATATTATCTACCAGAAAATAAGTTCAATTACTTCTAGTTCAACTTCTGGATCTCTTTCTTCTCCTTGTCGACTTCGAGTACTCTAAAATTTTAAAAAACGTGAATTAAAATAAACATAAACTTGTAGAAATATTAGCTTATAAATATACAAGGTAAAGTGCTAAATTAATTTTTTGAGTATACATAAGAATCTATTTTTAAGAAAAATATGCGGAAGAAAAAAGATCTAGTATTTATTTTCCTATTAATACTTATACAGAAAGTCCATTTTGATATAAATTATTAAAATCATACAGAAGAATAAGGTATTAAAAACAGCAAAAGCCAACAATGAAATAAGGTAAGTACATGGCACACGGTACTTCTTTCTTTTTAAAAGGACGTATTAATTGAAACTCCTGATGCTCTCAAAACTAACCCTGTTAGAAAAAAATAGTAACCTTTATACAAATCACATCATAAAGTCACATTGTAAATTCTGATTGTTCTACACTAAAATGCAAAACCTCTTGCATGAGTAACAATATGACCATTTTGACAACTATAGGGCAGTAACTACAGGAAGATCTGGCAGAAGATCTGGGTTCTAGCCCTGTGCTGGCGGCCCTTCCGAGTGGCATGCCCTTCAGTAGACTCAGACAGTTTACTTAACTCTTTTAAGCTGGATTTCCTCACCTAAAACTAGGGCACTATGTGCATTTTATTGCCTAATTCACTACTTAATTATAAATATCAACTAAGGCAATAATATAAAATTGCTTTGACAACCATGTTGTATTATACAAGTATAGAAGAACAGCAGAAATATAACTTTTTTCCTTTTTTTAAATCTCTATGAGAACCAAATTGTTAGGATCATCTGGCTGAAGGGCATCATTCATAGAAGTCGTTCACCAGATCTGGGATACTGAGATCGTCCACTGCGCTGCAGACTTTGTAATAGCTGTGGAAGAAGATCGTCCTTACCTTTGAGGAGCTTAAAATTCTAGATTATGCTATTCTTAAAAAAGCATATTTGTAATTCTAAAACACTGGCAAAAAACTGAATAATCTTCAAGGTTAAATTTTCAGTACTTGAAAAGGACATTAATTCACCAGAAACAACTGCTCCAGCTGTTTTCAAATGAATTGCAAAGAAGGCACAGCATATATAAAGGAAGCTGGTGGCCCTGCCTACAGTAGCTGTTTGTAATTAGCTCAAGGTAACTTGACATTTAGAAAAATGCAAAAATCCTATACCAAAGCAAATAGAAAAGAAATATACCTTTACTCTTCTTTGCATGTCATCCTCCACATCTTTTAGCATGCCTAGAAAGAGAGACAATGCTGAGTGAAATAAGTCAATCAGAGAAAGACATATATCCTATGACCTCACTGATATGAGGAATTCTTTTTTTTTTTTTTTAAAGATTTTATTTATTTATTTATTTGACAGAGAGAGAGATAGCTAGAGC
>NC_138382.1:22595859-22640583 GCF_054177405.1 Leptonychotes weddellii | reverse complement strand
GAGGGTATGTGCTATGGTGAGCGCTGTAAATTGTGCAAGACTGTTGAATCACAGATCTGTACCTCTGAAACAAATAATGCAATATATGTTAAGAAAAAAAAAAAGAAGAAGATAGCAAGAGGGGAAGAATGAAGGGGGGGAATCAGAGGGGGAGACGAACCATGAGAGACTATGGACTCTGAAAAACAAACTGAGGGTTCTAGAGGGGAGGGGGGTGGGAGGATGGCTTAGCTGGTGATGGGTATTAAAAAGGGCACGTTCTGCATGGAGCACTGGGTGTTATGCACAAACAATGAATCATGGAACACTACATCAAAAACTAATGATGTAATGTATGGTGATTAACATAACAATAAAAAAATTTTTAAAAAAAAGACGAGTTTAAAGAGGAAACAAATCCAAATACAAAACTTGTGTGTCATCTTATAAATTGTTTTACCTGTAACTCGAAGGTCTGTCACACTGTTAGCCATTTTAAATCCATAAGTCATTGATTGAAAATCTTCCTGTACAGGAAAGGAATAATTAGGCCCTTGAATAGTAGCAAAACCTTTCATTATATTCCTCTTACAAAATCACTATTTGCTAATATGAACACAGTAATGAAATGTCATTCTGCTTGTCTAAATATTACTATCATACATCCACACTTTCCCTACAGTGTATCCTTAAAACACCATATTCTAATGCTATCTCCACCTTTAATCGTTTGCCCTTACGCAATTTAAATACACTTGCATTTAGTATGTTCATTTGCAAAATACAGTTAATGCTAATAGTATCAGAAAGTAATAATTCCCACTTACAAAGTATTCTCACATTCACAAGTGAACAGTAAATACACAGTAATTACCGCTTGATAAGTCTGCAAGATTTATATAAGACTTTTACTTCAAAAATTATCAAAAGCTTGTTTACACACTGTTAGGCCACAAAAGTTAAGCCTTCTCAAACAAAATTACTCAAAGTGATAGCACAACATATTTCCACTTCAGCCCCACGTAAAGAAAAAACTATTCATACATACATGGATTCCCACCCACAAAATCATTTAAAATACTGCTGAGACAGTAACAAATTAAGTAGTTTGCTAGACTCACTTTGAAAACTGAATTTAATATCATTTGGCTGATTCAATTAACTTACAAGCTCTATTAAAAGAATGTTTCTGTTGTATTATAATTCTTATAAAAATGTACACAGAATCCTAATATATTGGAATAATAGGCATTTATAGCAGTAGCCAGAGCTATGGCAACATTTCTGTGGATTCTTAACAAAAACGTGAGTGAGTACACAATCCATATCATGTACTATATGTCATGAACTGACAGAGAAAAAAAAACAATGTCCCTGGGTTCAAAGAATTGTTGTTAGTGGTGTTACAGGATTCAGAGGATTGGATCTTTTAAAAATCTCAGGTTGTGTTAGAGCTATAAGCTTATCCTCTAGGCAAAGTTTATACTCTATCCCTACTTGGCCGCCAAATAGGATTCTTATGCTTTACACGTCTAATAAGGAACTCTCCCAGTGTTTACCACGTTGCTAAATGGTACCTCCATCCACCCACAGTTACTCTGGCTGAAAACTTACACTTCCAATTCCTCTAGTTTTTTCCTTTTTTTGAAAGACAGCAAGCGAGCAGAGGAGAGGAGAAAGAGAATCTCAAGCAGACTCCATGCCCAGTGTGAAGCCTGATGCAGGGCTTGATCTCAAGACCCTAAGATCATGACCTCACCCAAAAGCGAGTTGGACACTTAACCAACTGAGCCACCCAGGCACCCCTCCTCTCCTTTTCCCATGCCCTGTATCAAACCATCAGAAAACCCAAAAGGCTCGACCTTCAATGTCTCATCTAAGCGTAACTTCCACCTTTCAGTTATCTCTAGTGAAGTCACCACCCCTCTCAGTTCCACAGCTGCCTCCACACAGGTCGCCCTCCCGCCCATGCTCGTCCCTGCTACAATTTATTCACTGCCAGAAGCCAAAGGGATTGTTTTAAAATAAGTCATTTCACATCACCTCCTACTCAAAACCTTCCAGTTGTTTCCCTGCTCACAGGAAAATCCAAAACCCCACGTGAACAGAGGCCCACCACCAATTACCATGCAGCTCTGGCCTCCCTCTCCAATGTCCTTCTTGTCATCCGTCGGACACATCAAACACCTTCTCTTCTCAGGACCTCTGTACTTGTTGACCCCTCCCCACAAAGTTTCTTCCTAAGATTTCCAGAGCCCCATCCCTCCCTATATTCTAGCTTCTGTTCCAATGTCAATTCCTCATACAGAGGTTTGCCCTGTGCATTCTAAAACAGCACCCTTCACTCTTCTTCACAGAACACCTGACATGATGTTTACTGACACACTGACTATCTCTCCCAAGGAATGCAAAATCAATGACATCAAGGCTCTGTTGTACTCACTGCTTCATCTCCAGGTCTTAGAATTGTACCGGGCACAAAGTACTGTTAAAAAAAATATTTGTCCGGGTGCCTGGGTGTTTTGGTAGGTTGGGTGACCGACTCTTAATCTCCAGGTCCTGAGTTCAAGCCCCATGTTAAAAAAAAAATAAAATGCTTTAAAAAAATATCTGTCAAGTGAATGATGATCTACTGTAGGGCAGGGCTGTGCCTGGTCATCTTCCTAAGTAGATCAGGTTAACTACAAGATACCTGGGGGAGTGGTGGAGACTATGACAAGCTGGAGAACACACACTTCATGTAAAGGAAAGCAGCCACTACTTATCCTATTGAGTAATGAATGCAAAGCTAGTGTTTTTCAGAACAAAAAAATCTAATTTAATGTAAAATCCTCCAATTTTTAAAATGTTACTGATTTTTTAAAAATTAAGTAAGCCAATACTGTGAAGACAAAACACTCCAGGAAGTCCTATCTATGCACTGCTTTCCAGGAGGAGGCTAAGGAAAAGCATTTATGTGACAGAATATCACAGGTCTGCATAATAAAAAGTCGCCTCAGTAACAAGGACTTAATCTAAGTCACTGGAGGACTGAAGCAGAGGAGTTATATAAACAGATGCTACCATTAAAAGATCACTCTTAAAAACCTTGTAGATTTAACAAGGACAAAAGTCAAAGTCAAACCAGGGAGACCAAAAATGCAAGCAGGAGCTGATGGTGATTTGGATTAAGATTATAACTGGAAGTGATGAGAAGTTGTTGAAATCAGGATATATTGAAAAAGTAAAGCTAACATGATGTGCCAATGAAATGAATGTGGGGTATAAGGTAAGTTGTGCAATCAAGGATCATTTTTAGGTGTTTGGTCTGAGGAACTGGTATATGATGGTACAATTTATTGAAATGGGGCAGACTTTCAGAGAGGTAGGTTTAAAGACAGAAATGGAGTACAATTTTAGTTAAGTTTAGAATTTCTTTAGTTATCCAAGTGAAGATTTCAGGAAGGCACTTGTCTGAGTCTGAAAGTCAGGGGAGGAATCAGGACTACAAATATAAATGTGGGCTTCATCAGCACAGAGTTGGTATTAAAAGGTGCAGAACTAGAGGACATCAACTGAAGCAGAAGTTATAGAAGAGCCCAGGAGTAGTCCCAGCCATCTAGAGAAGCAAGCACAAGAAATGGGCTAACCAGTGAGGAAGAAAGAAAACCAAGAGACACCTGTACCAGGAAGATGAGATGAAACTCTTTCAAAGAGAGGTCAACTGTGTTCAATGATACTGGTGGTTGGAGAGGGAGAGGTGAGAACAATGGATTTAGCAAGATGGATATTATGGACCTTGTTAAGACCAACTTCTGTGCAGTTGTAGAAAAAGAATGTCTAATAGGAGGGTGAGAACAAACAGGAAAAATAAATATTAACAGCTCATTCAAGGAGTTTTTTGCATAGGGTAGCAGAGAAATGACACTGGATATAAGGAGCCATGGGATCAAGGGAACTGGGTTGCTTTAAACTGAATGATATTTAAGTATGTTTATATGCCAAAAGTATAATGCAGTAGGGAAGGAGACACTAATAATGCAATACAAGGGTTAATGACTGCAGAAGGCAAGAGGGGACAGAATCTAGAACACAAGAGGAGGCTGAGCTTACATTGTCAGGGTACTTGCATTTTCACAGGACAGAAAGCAGATGATGTGGGTATCAACACAGGTTAGCACGTGTGATTGTGAGAAGATGGGGTACGTCGACCCACATCTGATTCAATCTAATATTTCATTAAGGTACAAGGTAAGCTGATAGAGAGGAGGGTTGGCAATGGAGTTTTTGAAAAGTAAAAGATGTGGAGAAGTCAATGAGGCTGTTAAAGAAAGCTTACCACAGAAGGACAGGGCTGTCTTTAGTGCTGAGCGCCCATCTGAAATTTGCAGTCCTAAAATTAAAGTGAGAATAGACACACAGATGTGGGTTTTCTCTAGCAGCCTTCTGCTGTTTGGGTGCAAGTAGCAAGCAGGCAGATGGTTGGGGTTTTGCCATACAAGTGACACATTATGATGAGATGAGAGGTGCAAGGGAGTTAAGGGTGTTTGAGAAAGAATGATTTCACCACTGGACCATGGAAATGAGGACACAACAGAAGTAACAGAGAAAACTAAAAGAGCAGCATCTTGGAATTGGAGGTCTCTGTGGAACTGAAGGATACCAGGAGTTGGGGAATCAGAATAAGGAAACCAAAAAGTAAGTTGTAGCGATCAAAGGGTAATATTTTTGAAATCAAGAATTTGGAGGTGTAGACTAGTAAGGAAAATTTTCTCCTCACTTATTCATATCTGAACCATTTTCATCCAGACCACACAATGAGGGCTGGTATGGGCTAGACACCCAGGAGTACAATGCCAAAATACAATCACAGCCACTAGGGTGATAAAGATGTCCTGAGAGGTAAAGCCCCATGTTCTTTATTGTATTTTATAATGTCTTTACAATACTGCCAAGATATAACTGCAGAAAGTTATCTGGATACTCAGGTTTCTATAAAACATGCAGCCCCACAAAGAAATTTGGAATAGTAAAACATTTACAATCATAACTGTAGTAGAACACCCAATATCAGTACTAAATGTGATTCCAACCAAACCAGTGATCTTGACTGTACTAATAATGTAATATTCTAATAAAGTAAAATTTTTTTCAACCCCTTCTAAAACAACAATTACAGTATATCGGTTACAACTTAACTACTGCTTTAAAAATTCATTTCACAGATAAAGTACTTTGCATAAAGATTTCAGATGCTCCTGAAATGACTTGATTCATTCAACCAAACCTGAGTACCTTCTACAGACTAGATACTGAGTAACACAATAAAGCTACAAGGGTAAAACATGCCCACAGATGATTCAGATTAAGACTTCAATTTAAATGTCTACTAATAAGTGGCTTGTAATTTACTGTATATACAATGGAATACAAATGAGAGTAACAGCTAACATTATTAAGTACTTACTATGTGCCAGGCACTGTTGTAAACATTTTACTTGTATTAACTTCATTAACCCTCAAAATAATGCTCTGAGGTGGGGACTATTACAAACTATATTTTATAAATGAGGACACTGAGGCATAGAAACTTAAATTCCCAAACACCACAAAGCATATAAGTGACAGAGAAAGAACACAAACTTAGGTGATATCAATCCCAGAGGCTATACTTTTTAAACTTTTTTATTTTGAAAAAATTTCTGAATACAAAAATAGTACAGAGAAGTTCCATATTCCTCCCCCATATTCTTCAAATAACATTTTACCACATTTGCATTATCATTCTCTATACTTTTTCTTACACATTTGAGACTAAGTTATAGAGTGGTGATGCCCCCTTATCTCTAAATACTTCAGTGTGATTTCCCAAAACCATAAATTATTCTCTTACATAACCATGGTACAATGATCAAATTGGGAAATTCATATCTCTTTAATGTGGGGCATTTCCTTGGTCCTTATCTTTCATGCCCTGACATTTTGGAATAGTACAGGCCGAAGTTATATTTAACGACTACATCCCTCAATATGGGGTTGCCTTATGTTTCTCCAAGATTAAATCCAATTTATGTCATATTTAATAGGAATACCACAGAAGTGATGTTGTGTTCTTCTCGTGGAGCACTGTATCTGGAAGCACATGATGCTGAACCGTCCCGTTATTGGTGATATTAAGTCTGGCCATTTAGCTAAGGTGGTATCTGCCATGTTTCTTCACTGTAAACGAATCATTTTCCCTCTGTAATTAATATCTTGTGGGAAGATACTTGGAGGCTAGGTACAAATCCTGCACTTGTTATACTTTTGTTTACTAGTTTTAGCATCCTTTAATAATTCTTGCCAGAAATAATTATTCAAAACCTGTACTCTTAACCTAAAGCTATGCAGCCAATAAAAAACAATGAGGTAGCTCTCTACCTACAATATATTGGTACATACAGAAATCTATTCTCTATTGTCTAAAGTTGCAAATAGTTTACATAATTCCATCATGTTAAGTAAAATACATGTGTATACATATTACAGAAAATATTTGGAGAAATACACACCAAATGAGTAACAGTGTTTACTCTTTGCCAGGCAAACCAAAACTTTTATAATTTATTTATCTTTGTATTAAAAATATATTTGGTTGCAAATAAGAGGAAAATCCAACTACAGTGACTTAAGTGATGCATACTTACTTATATCATGCCAAATAACAGGAATATCAGAAGTAATCTTTCTGCTTCACCATCCTAAGCTCTGAGGCTATCTTAGATTTACATGTTGACCAAATGAAGCAGGACCTACCTCCAAATATCACATCTATGTTCAAAAAAAAAAAAAAATGACAGGAGAAGGGGTACACCATAAGGGGTGCACCATACCATTATTACTCAAACTGGCATACTACTGAGAGTAAAAGGGGATGCTATTAATAACTACACCAGGATAAAAGGTGCCAAATAGGACTGTTCCATGCAAGCCAGTATGTAGGCACCAGCTGTAACAGAAGAATGTGCTAAGGGCAGAGAAGAAAACTGTGCTAAGAAGGGCAGAGAAGAAGTCTGTATGGGCAAGTCAGGAGACTGGCATCCAAGTCTAAATATAAGTAGGACTTTTCCTTAAAAAGGAGAAAAGGCATTTGAGCCAGGAGGAGCATCCTTAGTCTCCCTCCCACCCTCACCCTGCACAGCAAAGCAATATATGCCTATCATTACAGGTGCAAATACCCAGCAGTACCTGCCGCAGTGCCTGGCACTAACTAAACAAATAAATAAATTAAACATATAAACAGTATCAGTCAAGGATACTTTTTTTAAAAGAGCCAGATAATATATATTTTCTGCTTTACAAACCAAGTGGTAAAATGGAGATATTATATAGGTACTTATATGACTACTTAAATGTAACTATTTAAAACACAAAAAACGGGCATCTGGGTGGCTCAGTTGGTTAAGCGTCTACCTTCGGTTCAGGTCATGATCCCAGGGTCGTGGGATCAAGCCCTGTGTCAGGCTCCCTGCTCAGTGGGGTGTGTGCTTCTCCCTCTCCCTCTGCCCCCATACTCCCTGGCTCGTGCTCGTGCTCTCTCTGAAGTGAATAAATAATCTTAAAAAAATTTTTTTAAATTTTTATTTTTTTTTAAAAACACAAAAAACAGGGACGCCTGGGTGGCTCAGTCGGTTAAGCGGCTGCCTTCGGCCCAGGTCATGATCCCAGCGTTCTGGGATCGAGTCCCACATCGGGCTCCTTGCTCAGCAGGGAGCCTGCTTCTCCCTCTCTCTCCTTCTGCTTGTGCTCTCTCTGTCAAATAAATAAAATCTTTAAAAAAAACCAAAAAAAACCCACAAAAAACATTCTTAGCTCCAGGGCCATAAAAAACATAGGCAACAGGCTGGGTAGGCCTGCAGGCTGCAGACTGCCAACCTTTGGTTCACAGGACTTCCTCAGGGTTTAGATGTGAGGTATGAGAGAAAGAGAAGAGTCAAGGATGACTCCAAAGTTTTTGTTCTGTACAACTAAAAGAACGGAGCTCCATTTGCTGAGATTGAGAAGACTACAGAAGGAAGAAGTTAGGAGGCAATGGGAAAATCAGCAGCTCCATTTTGGAAATGTGATGCCTGAGCTCAACATACAAGCGGAAAATGTAGAATAGGCAGTAGCATGTGTGAGTCTGAGATTTAGGGAAGTCTATAAAGTCTAAGTTGAGGATACAAACTTAGGCTTCAGTAGCAGAGAAAGAATTTAAGTCTATGAACCTGCATGAGATCATCAGGGGAATAAGTACAGAGAAGAGGTGTAAAGATAGGGCCTGAGCCACACCAGTGTTTAGAACTGTGCTGACCAATATGGCCATCACACAGCCAATTAAGTAGTGAGCACCTGAAATGTGGATAGTTCAAACTGAGATGTGCTGTAAGTGCAACATACATACCACACTTAGAATACTTGCTACAAAAAATATTTAATTTTACATCTCATTAATTTTTATTTAAATTCAAGTTAGTTAACATATAGTGTATTATTAGTTTCAGGGTAGTTTAGTGATTCATCAGTTGCATGTAACACCCAGTGCTCATTACATCAAGTGCCATACTTAATGCCCCTTACCCAATTACCCCATCCCCCTACCCACTTCCCCTCCAGCAACCCTTTGTTCCCTATAGTTAAGAATCTCTTGGGGTGCCTGGGTGGCTCAGTGAGTTAAGCGTCCAACTCTTGATTTCAGCTCAGATCATGATCTCAGGATCTTATGATCAAGCCCCACATTGGGTTCTGTGCTCAGTGTGGCATCTGCTTCTTGCCCTCTCTCTCTTCCCCTCCCCCTGCTCGAGCGCACACTCTCTAAATAAATAAATCTTAAAAAAAAAAAAAATCTCGGGGCGCCTGGTTGGCTCAGTCGGTTAAGCGTCTGTCTTCAGCTCAGGTCATGATCCCACGGTCCTGGGATCGAGTCCCGCATCGGGCTCCCTGCTCAGCAGGGAGTCTGCTTCTCCCTCTCCCACTCCCCCTGCTTGTGTTCGCTCTCTCTGTGTCAAATAAATAAAATCTTAAAAAAAAAAAAAAGTCTCTTACGTTTTGCCTGTTTTTATCTTATTTTTCCTTCCCTTCCTCTATGTTCATCTGTTTTGTTTCTTAAATTCAACATGAGTGAAATCATATGGTATTTGTCTTTCTCTGACTGACTTACTTCTCTTAGAATACACTCTAGTTCCATCCACATTGTTGCAAATGGCAAGATTTCATTCTTTTTGATGGCTGAGTAATATTCCATTGTACATATATATACATATACATATATATATATATATATATATATATATATACATACTACATCCTCTTTATCCATTCATCCGTCAATGGTCATCTGGCTCTTTCCATATTTTGGCAATTCTCATTAATATTTTATAAATGATTATATACTGAAATATTATTTTAGATATACTGGGCTACATAAAATGTTATAAAAATTTCACCCATAGGCTACTAGAACATTCTAAATGATGTATATGGCTTGCATTCTGTATCAGACAGTGTTGGCTTAGAGAATGAGATGACAAACAAGAACCAGTGAGGCAGGAAATCAGGGAAAAAGAGTATCTTGGCTTTTAAAAGCCAAGAAAATAACTTGTTTCAAGTATGGACTCCATGTCAAAAATCTGATGACCAATCAAGTTTAAGACCAAATATTAACCAATGGGTTTAGCAACACTGAGGTCTTAGATGACCATGACGATGGAAGTTTTGGTGGATTACTATTCAAAGCCTGACTGGAGTGGATTTAAGAGAGAATGGACACCTCTTAAGGATTCTGGCTGAAAAGAACTGCATAATATGGAGCAGAAGTTAAAGTTATGTTATGCCAAGAAATGGTATTTTTAAGATGGAGGAAGAAAAGCCATGCTCACATGCAGATGGGAATGATCCAGTAGAGGGGCAAATTCATTATGCAAGGCACAGAGGGGAGAATTGCTAGAGGAATATTTTTTAATAAGACAGGGTATGGAATCCAATGCACAAGCAGAAGAGATCACCCTTAGATAAGAGAGAAGGTTCTTCTAGATAGCCAGAAGGGCCAAAGAACACAGAGCACCTGTGCAGGTAGGTGACATTACTTCCATTTATTTAGTGCAGTAGGAAGGTAGGTTTGCTTCAAGTGAGGATGGTGAAAGTGTCAGAAGTCTGAGAGAGAGAGTGAATGACGTAGGGAAGGAGCCTGCTTGAAGTTAGTGGTGATGAACTGAAAGTAGGACCAATCAGTGTGAATGTATTTTTCTCTAGTCACACTGAGATGTGCAAGTATAAAGACACAGTAGATAGAGGGCTAGACTCAACGAGAATTGAGGTACAATAAGGCAAGAGAGACAGAGAGCTAAAAGTGTAGGCAAGGGAGTAACTGTAATGAAGGAAGATGGATTTAAAGTGAGGAAAGAGAGTCAAAAGGGTAATGACAGTAAAAAAGTGATAATAAACTGGAGTCCAAGTAGGGGTGAACTGCAGGAGTCAGAACACAAGCAACATAGAAATACGTGGTGGTCTGAGAATAGGATACTCCAAACTGAGATCAGTAAAGGGTTGTAATGACCAAGCCTAAAGTACAGTCATTAGAAAGAAAAATCCTAAAAATTTCCAAAGAAAAAACATGGGTCACATATAAAAGATCAGGACGGCAACACTAAAATTAAGAGTCATTGGAATAATGCCTAAAAAACTCTGAGGAAAATGATTTTCCAACCTAAAAATCTATTACAACCAAACTTTTAATCAAGTGTGAGAGTAGGGAAGACATTTTCAGACATGCAAGTTCTCAAAAAACAATTCCCTCCCTGTCTCTGCCCATGGAAATGGAAATGCTATACCACACAAATAATAAACTAAGAAAAATAAATGAAATCCAGATAACTAGAAAACTAACAACAAAGAAAGGGAAATGGAATTCCCAGGAGAATAGAACCTGGGATCACAGCTGCACAGTGGACCTAAAAGGCAACTGATCCAGTCTGAAGCTGGAGAATAAAGGAGCTAAGAAAAAGAATTTTAAAAAATATATAGACTGACAGACTATCTCATTATGTTTCATAATAATGGGAGGGGAAGAATCAAGAAGTACACAGAAAACTAAGCAAACCAAAAAGAGGCAGTTATCACCTTCAAGAAAAATAAAAATTTGTATAAGAAAGGAAATGTATGCTTACACCACTCTGGCTCATCTGTCATCAGCATTTATACAATCACAGTAATGTCAACACTGAATAATGACTTAACCAAAACCGAATTACTATTGGGGTACAGGAGGGGGTAATATGTGAATGCCAGTTATATACTAAAAATGTGCTGACATATCCTAGTTAAAAATTGTTAAAACTGTATAAAATTGTATAAATTAACTGTATAAAATTGTTTATATCTAGAAATGAAAATATAAGTCTATTATCCAAAATATGGAAATAAATAGTGGGAAAAAGCTAAACAGAATTTAATATTATTACGGAATGAGTAAGGAAAGAACAGAGAACTACAATTTTCCATCTTACATCCTATGGGCTACTTGATTTTGCATAATATATACAGGTATTATTACTTTTTATTAAAACACCCACTCCAGGAAAAATTTTCAAAGAGCAAAACTGAACATGACCAGATTACCTACTTTTAAGATGGTAGCTAAGTGGTAGTCAAGTAGAGAGTGGCCTAGAGGGAAAGACTGGGCCAGAAAGAAAAGTGCAGACACTCTCTCGAGAACCTAAATCCGAAGCTGACAAAAGCTCAAACTAAAGCAGGAACAATGAGAGAAGGAAAAGCTTCAAAAGATTGAAGACACTTGCAAGGTAAAAATAAAAGATTTCAATTAGATAACCCTGCAGATACCATTCTGCAAGATGCAGAATGCAAGAGGATCAGTGGCTTGATAGGGGAACACTGGTTCCCATTTTGCACATGTATACAGAATATTAAGAAAGACACATGTCTCTAGTTCAGGAGTAAAAACAAAGCAGAGACACATCTGAGGACAAAATATACCAGCACCTAGGAACTGCAGAAGCAGCCATTTCAAAGAAATGATTTGTTTATTACAGTTTATTCTTATTCATTACCAGGTCTCTTAAGGACTTTCAGTAGGCAATCAATTCTTTTTCTAATTATAAAAACAAGACATACTCATCTGGAAAAATCTGAAAAGTTTACAGAAACAAGAAAACACAATTTTTCCAGCCCAGGAGCTTTATACTTCTTTCCAGTCTTATTTTTACATAGTTGGTTATACTGTGTGCTGCTTTCTTAACCCTTTAAAGTATACACTCTCCCATGTTTTAAAGATTTTATTTGAGAGAAAGCACGCGCGCACAAGAAGGAGGGAGGGGCAGAGGGAAGAGGGAGAAGCAGGCTCCCCATTGAGCAAGGAGCCCTTCTCGGGGCTCGATCCCAGGCCCCTAAGATCATGAACTGAGGCAAAGGCAGATGCTTAACCCACTAAGCCACCCAGGCACCACACTCCCCCATGATTTTAAACACTGTTTTCACTATCATAACTCTATATAATAAATTATGTGTAATAAATTATCCATAATTTACTTCAAGCAAACCCTAATGGTGGCATTTTGGTTGTTGCCAACTTTCACTATTAAAAACGGATTAAAGTGTTTTCGCATAAAGTATCCACATTTCTAATCATTTAAGGCTGAGTTCTAAAGATGAATTAGTTTCAGCTGTGCTAATGCATACTCCCACTAATAAAAACCAAATGACAACTTACTGCATCTTTACCAATACTGAATATTCATTTAAAAATATATTTGATAGATGAAAAATGAATTATTTTAACTGTATTTCTTGGATGAACTGAGACTAAATTCTTAAATGCTATGGCCATTTATTCCCCTCCTCCATGAGTAAGCTGTTTATTTTACTGCCTATTCATCTGGGCTTCAGTATTATGCTTTATTTGAATGAGATCTTAACACAGAAATATAGATTATTTTTGTTATCTAGATTTTTTTGAAAAAAATTTTCTATCAGCTTTTTCCTATTGGTACTTTCCTTTATGATTTCTCCCATTTGTAAGTCCTTCATCCAGAGAATATGCAGAATTTCAATTATAATTCCTTACAGAAAAATTTTCATTTACTTTTAAAACAAACTCACTCAGGCACATAATAAAAATTCCAAAAGCACAAACAAGTACATCCCAACCCTCAAGATTCCAGTTATCTTACTATAATGAAGATTTAACTACTTCCCATTTTAAAAAAGAAACCTATTACATACTTCTCTGTACCTGACTTATTTTATTTTGGAGGTCTAATCTTACTTGTACACATAAACCTACCTCCTTCTTTGTAAAGGGCGCATAATACTCCACTGTATGAAGGTAGCATCATTTAACAAGTCTCCTATTGATGGACATTAAGGTAGTTTCTAGACTTTCATTACTACAAACAAAACTACAATTAATGTCCTTGTACATAAATCTTTGTACACAGCACAGATTTGTAGAGCAAATTCCTAAAAGTGAACCAGCTGTGGTAAGTCATACATTTTAACTTATGATATTACCAACTGCTCTTTAAAACAGTTGTGTGAGTTTATAATACCATAAAAATGTTTGAGTCTTGCTTACAGTGAAAACCTGAGCCCTGACTAATAAATGTGGGGGGGGAAGGTGCTAAGGTGAGAAAATCATCATTTTGCAGCCATCACAGTGAAGATTAGTCCACACAAGCATCAGTGGATGCTAAATCTAGGGGAAAGATTTTAATGAGCAGGATATTTGTATGACCTTAAAGAGTTTCCTTATGGAAGGCTTATTACATGCCAGGAGAGAAAACAGTAACCATATCAGAAAACACCCTGGAACAAAATAACATCACCACTGAGGGGCCAGATGCATACTGTATGCCTCAGCAGTGACACCAGAAGGAGGACACAATATCATTTACATCATATTCCTACCAGGACTGCATATTCTAAATGTAATCAGGAGAAGAAACACACAAACCCCAAGTGAGGAACATTATTAAAAAAGACAAACCAGGAGAGGCCTGTGTTCTCCAAAAACATCAATGACATGGAGACAAAGAAAGGCAGAGGAACTGCTATAGACTAAAGGATACTAAAGAGGCAACTAAATGCAGGACGTGATTCTAGACTGGATTCCGAACCGCAGGGAAAAAAAAAACACTAAGAAGGATATTACTGGGTCACCTGACAGGAACAGAATATGGAGAGTGGACTGTTATTACAAATTCACTGAGGTTGATAATTGTGCTGTAGTTGTGTATGAAAGTACCTTTTTTTCTTAGGAGACGCACACTGAGAAGTGTTTGTGGGGAGAAGGTCATAATGTATGCAACTTACTCTCCACCGATTCAAGGAAAAAACATACATACCTGAGAGAGAAATTGAGAAAGTAAATGGGACAATGGATTAATAGCAGCTGAATCAAGGTGAGGGATATATACTGTTCTTTGTGCTGTCACTATAACTTGTTAATTTGAAATTAAAGATTAAAAAGAGGGAAGCAATGACTATTCGTCTCTTTCTCACACACACAGCACATGATGAGTGCCTGTTTCTCACCCTCATCGATAAGTACATTACACAAAATTTCTAATCTTTGCCAATAATGGGTAAAAAATGGTATCTCAGTTTTAATCTGCATGTCTCTTAAGTTACATATCTTATGTTTAAAGGCCATTTCATTTTCTATAAACTACCTTCTGTCTTTTTAACAACTTTTTTTACACTTAAAATATTTCATCTATCTGCAATTTATTTTGATGTTGTCATAGACTGAATGTTTGTGTCCCCCCAAAATTCATGTGTAAGTCCTAACACCCACTGTGATAGTATTAGGAGGTGGGGCCTCAGGGAGGTGATTAGGTCATGAGGGCAGAGCCCTCATGGATGGGATGAGTGCCCTTATAACAGAGACCCAGAGAGCTCCTGTGCACCCTGTGCCAAGTGAGGACTCCGTGCAAGGATAACCGTCTAGGAACCAGAAGGCAGGCCCTCACAAGCCACCGAAGCTGCTGGTGCCCTGATCGTGGACTTGTTAGTCTCCGGAACTATGAGAAATAAACTTCGGTTTACAAACCACTCCATCTATGGTATTCTGCTATAATAACCCAACAGATTAAGGGAGACATAAAATGATGATAAGTTAATTTTCAAGGGTGCTAACAACTACTATAGCCCTGTTTGCTAAATGAATCCTTTCTCTGCCCTAGGATTAGGATTTTTGATGTCCTCTGGGTGTGGTGTGAGAATGTAAGTATTTAATAATATATATATCTCTTCTCACTTAACGTGAACTAATCTTTTTAAAATTTTCATGCAAATGGGTAAGATTTTCCATGATACCCACAGCAGTTAAAATAAGTAGCTACCTAACCAATGAGTGTGTAAAAAGTAGACAGTATATCATACACAACTCACAAGCTGTATATTCAAATGTGAAGTCATATTAGTTGTATTATTCTCACATTATTAATATAAATTTAGAAAAGCTATACATATTATAGACTGAACCACTGTAGGAGACTAAGATATTTATTTTGGATCAGTAACAGTGTTAAAAAGAAACATAAGTTTCAACAAAAGGAAGAATTAAAAATACTTATCAATAATTTTAAATGCTATCATATTTCCCCTTAAAATTATTAGTGCCTGAAACCTTATTTTTTCTCATAAGGAGAAAAACATCTTTCCATGTCTAAAACTCACAACACTTCCTCAGGGCAAAGTACTTTGTACAAACTGGAAGAATATGTTTATACCCTAAAATATTCTTTATACGTTTGTTTTCCTTAGCTCCCTCTTAACCAAAGAAAGTACAGCACTTCTGTGTTATAATTTATAACAGACTTGAGGGAAGAAGCTGTGTCTTCTATTTTCTTTGTGAATTCCCACAATACCCAGAACAAAATACTCTGCACATAATGGATACTCAATGAATGGTACTGACGGAAAGAACATATACTGAAACTAAAGTTCTTTCTCTGAACTGGTTCACTTCAGCCAATATATTTGTAAACAGCACAGCATCACTTTTAAAAACTGTTTTTAACTATACTTGTTGATAAAAATATATATCATATGATCATTTAAATATATCACAATTAATAAAGTGGTCAATGAGCTTCAGGAATTCTCATATTACAAAATCTTACCTCTTCAAAAACAGCAGCTTTATTTACTTTTTCCCTTGCAATATCACAGATTTTCAGGATTCCCAGAGCAAAAGCTTTCATGGCAGGATCTTCTATAAAGTCTGGATTGTGAATGTAAAGGCACGTAAATACTGTCTGTGCCAAGGAATGGCCTTCTAACCATGTTATCTATAAAGAAATAAATGTATGTGTATGTTTAAGACAACACAGAGAGCCTGCAAAGTCTAAATTGACCCAACAGTCAAGGGCTAGACTGCCACAGACCCAAATAAATGTACTATTAATCATGGCATTTCAAAGATGATTAAAGGGAAAGTCAGAAGAGACAACAGAATTACAATTCACTTTCACTCACTAAAGTTTTTCAAGAATCATTACCATAAATACGATTAGCTATCTAACGGAAGCATTCTTATATAGAATTCAGTTTGCAATATACTTGGAGATTAATGAAATTAGAATGTTGCCTTACATACCATCCAAAAGTAATCAATTCCACAATGGAGTCAATCAAAATCCATAAGGTAGGGAATTCACAATTTTAGAACTAACCAGTCCTTAGCCACTCATTTAACTTTTCTTTTTCATACTCACTACTAGTAGAGACTACTACTACTGCTAGTCGAGAGCACCACATCCCACCTAGATTACTGCAAGAAACTGCACAAGCTTTCCTGCCTTCTGTCTCTAAGTCAATAATCCCCAACCAGGAAACTTTCTGGGAAGTGACAGTTTTTAGATTAACCAAGTGTTATTTCAACTCTTACCAAACAGCAAAAACAAGTATCCATTATCCCTATCAATTCAGGCAAGGTGAGGTCTTTAATTTTAATGGTGCCATCCTAAAAATGAGGAGAAATAGGACATATGAGAAGTTTTTTTTTTTACAAATTTATGGTTTCTATGTCAAGTAGCATTTTCTCTTCCAAAAATTAGATTTTAAAAATAAAAATTCTAGAACTATATCATCACCTGATAAAAACTAAGATACCAACTCTGTATTCGATCTTCAATAAGAAAAATCAAAGCCTCTTAATTTGAAACAGACTAAAGGCCTTTACAAAGAAACAAAAAGTCAAACCAACAAGTAGATCTTCAATAAAAAAAAAAAATCAAAGCCTCTTAATTTGAAACAGACTAAAGGCGTTTACAAAGAAACAAAAAGTCAAACCCACAAGTATTTAAAAAACAGTTCAAATTAGTTTTAAGCATTAATAAACAATAATCATTTTAGGATCAAAACTATTTACAAAGAGAAAAGTAAACTTTTTTTTTTTTAATTATTTGGGAGAGAGAAAGAACGTGCACGCGCACAGGGTACAGGGAAGGAGAGGGAGAGAGAGAACCTCAAGCAGACTCCCCAGTGAGTGTGAAGACCAACGCAGGGCTCAATCTCATGACCCTGAGATCATAACCTGAGCCAAAATCAAGAATCAGATGCTTAACTGGACTGAGCCAGCCAGGTGTCCCAACCAAACATTTTTAAAAACCCTTCCCTTAACTATACTACTTGTAAATTTTGTTTAGCAAATCCTTCCTCGTAAAATATGCAAAATTAAACTCTGTGTCAACTATGAATAAATTTGTAAGTCAATCCTCACAGTTAATTTCAAATTCACAACCACAAGCACCTTGCTTAATGTATTAATACATAAAATTTAATCCCTTAACCAACTACCCTGGTATTTGAATATATACTGAAATGCTTTCAAAAATTAATGAACAGGGCACCTGGGTGGCTCAGTCGGTTAAATGTCTGCCTTCGGCTCAGGTCATGACCCTGGGGTCCTGGGATTGAGCCCTTCATCGGGCTCCTTGTTCAGCGAGGAGTCTGCTTCTCCCTCTCCCCCGCCCCTCTCCCCACTCGTGCTCTCTCTTACTCTCCCTCTGAAATAAAATATTTAAAAAAAATTAATAAACAGACGCACAAATTTAGAGCAAGCCTGTAATGAAGACTTTGAACAATTTACAGATTTTACAGATTTCAAAAGAGGTAACTAAAGGTTATAACCAATTTTTATTTATATACCTGAGATAATCTTAAAAAATTATACTTTAATATGCCAAGTTTGATTTTCATTGTTTTAACATATGAAATAACAAATGATAAAACACAAAAAGCACAATGGTAATTACCTTGATAGCTTGTTCAAAATTGAGAACTTTTCGATTAACTTGGTTTCCAATCATGCCAGCATCCATCTTGGGATCCATCATTTCAATGGCAGACATGGCTTCAAAAAGGCCAAATCTGCAAATAAAAAAATTGACCAAATTGTTTTTGAACCAGTTAAGTTTATCCAGATTCCCACAATGATATAAAATTATAGTGCTTTAAGTAACTATGGTATTCTATGTATTTAGTCTTCCCAATTTGCTACCACTTCTATTTCAATTAAATAGAAACATAACATAAAAATTATTCCATGTATCTGTCACTCAAATTATTTTACATGCACTACGGGGGAGAAAAGAAAACAAAAAATGTTTTTTGTGTTTCCTTCAAAATGTTGCACATTAGAAATTTTGGAAAAAAGATCAACTGATCTATAATGGATTTCACTTTGCCTTCTTTAAATAATTTTCTCTACTTAATGTTGGAATAATCATCATTTTCTTTAGATCTTGAATAATAGTAATAATCTAGCACATTACTGTCTGTAATGCCCAAAGTTCTGGCAATAACATAATGAAAAATAATCCAGGAATCCTCTTATTTGTGGCTGGCTTTTATGGCTTATTAGCCATAAAAGCAGATAGTTGTGGTGCACTGAGGACTAGTTAGTAAGCATATCGTTAATGGAGAAATGCCTCAAAAAAATGGGACAGGAACAAAAAAAGCTTAAAAGAAAGTCTGACAGGTGATGAAGCTACTGACTTCATATTTTGCTTAGTCTAAGCTATTAGATTACCAGGAAAATCAAGACATCTACCTTGCTACACTAAATCATTTCTCAGAAAGGCAGCAAGACATCAAAACCAGCTTTAAGGAGACAGACTCTTCCCTGCAATCCCTCAAATCTCTTAATGCTTCAAGATAATCTGACAAGATCGGGGCGCCTGAGTGGCTCAGTCGGTAAGCGTCTGCCTTCGGCTCAGGTCATGATCCCAGAGTCCTGGGATTGAGCCCTGCATCGGGCTCCCTGCTCTGCTGGAAGCCTGCTTCTCCCTCTCCCACTCCCCCTGCTTGTGTTCCCTCTCTCGCTGTCTCTGTCAAATAAATAAAATCTTTAATAAAAAAAAAAAGATAATCTGACAAGATGAACATATTATTGAAGACAACTCTAGTCTATGCTAATCAAAACCCAAATGGTATTTTTCAAAGAGATTGCCAAGCCAAAACGGAAAACATGCAAAAATGGAAGAGAATTTGTCAACAAAAACAATAGAGATTCATCAAATATCAAAGATATTCTAAGATATAATAACTGAAAGCATTCTAGAATACACAGGTCAAGAGAAAACAGCCCCAAACCCATTTCTGTAGGAATTATATTTGGTAAAAGTAGAATTTCGGGGCGCTTAGGTGGCTCAGTCATTAAGCGTCTGCCTTCAGCTCAGGTCATGATCCCAGGGGCCTGGGATGGAGCCCCGCATCAGGCTCCCTGCTCAGCAGGAAGCCTGTTCTCCCTCTCCCACTCCCCCTGCTTATGTTCCCTCTCTCGCTGTGTCTCTGTCAAGTAAATAAATAAAATCTTTAAAAAAAAAAAAAAAAAATTTCAAAGTACTGAAAAATAGTGGGTTAATCAATAAATACCGTTGAGACAAGTGGCTAAGCATTTGGAAAAAAGTGAAATCTTTGATTTACACAATTTCAAAAAGTAAACTGCAGGCAGATTTAAGTTCTAAACCTAAAACAAGCAAACAAAAGACTCTTCAGTAATTTACAAAACTAGTTTATATGTGCCTATAATAAACCACAGCTGGAATTCCGTAATTATCTAGGCTGGATATTTTTAATATAATTTTCAAAAAGTTATCCAGAATACAACCACCTGTACATATAAATAAGGCAAGTAGTCCCCCCACAAAAAAAAAAAAAAGAGGCAAACAACAGGAATGGACAATTCGCAAAAGAAAAAATGTATATTAATAATAACAAGGTGAAAAGCTGCTCAAATTCAAAAGTAATCAGGTAATGCAAAACAAAACAACGAGGAATTTCTCTGGCCATTCAGAAAGTTTTAAAAATATATTTAGTTTACTCTCATATATTGTTGGTGGGAGTGTAAATTGATACACACTTTTGTTTAGGAAAGTCTGGCTGAACCCATTAAAATCTAGTCATTTGATTCCTAGGCTTCCATCCTAAAAATTATTTGTACATGTATATAAAAAGGCTTGTAAAAATTAAATGTCTTCAATTTTCCCATGTTACCAAAAATATTGCAATTTAAATGTCCATCAATAGGGATACCACAGGTATAGCCATTTTGTAAAATACAAACCAACAGTTAAAATGAACAAGGTAGTGCTTATATACTAACAGAGAATGAGCTCCAAGATACACTGAATTGGGAAGGAATTTTCAAAATACATACTGTAGATTCGTACTTACAATTAACTAATTTTACAGATTTTACTAATGTATGTAAATATATTTATAGGTCTAGAAAGACATGCAACAATCTGGTAACAGTTATCATCTCTGGGCAAAGAACAGGCATGTGGCGGAGTGGGGGCAGTGTCATGGGAAGTTTTTGTTTCATCTCTGATGTCTGAATTAGTTTAAAACGAAGTATCCACTTATTACAAGAGAACAACTAAATCAAGTTTTAATGGCACAACTAAAACCCTAGACTAGTGAGGTACCTGCCTAATTAGTAAAGCTCTATGGAAACTATAGTAGCATTAAGTTAGCTATTCCATTCATTCAACAAATTCCAGGAGCACCTAATATGTTCTAAGCATGGTTCTAGATACTTAGGATACATGAGTGAGCAGAACACATTTGCCTGCCTTATTATATCCAGTGGAAGGAAACAGAGAATAAACAATAAAGATAAAAAGTTACATAGCATGTTAGAAGATTGTATGCTAGGGATAAAAGACAAGACAGCTAAGGGAGATATGATCACAAAAATATAACCTTACTAAATAGATGGTCCGGGGAGGCTGCTGGCAATCATGTTCCCTGGGCTGAACCTAAAAACTTGGGGAAATGAAGAGAGCTTGGTCCCTCCAGCTAACTTCTTTCAAATCTTGTTCCACAGTCGGGAGCCACACTCTTTTCTGCATTAGCTTGTGATATGGTTTCATTATAGCTTTCCTAGAATTGCGGGCAGCACCAGTGTAGTTGGTCCCTGGATCAGCAGCATCAACCTCATCAGGGAACTTGGCGGAAATGCAACTTCTGTGGTCCCATGCCAGACCTAAAGAAGGAACTCTGGGGGTGGGGCCCAGCAACATGTGTTTTCAATGTGTGGGATGATTCCGATTCACACTAGAGTCTGAGAAGAACTAAATTTCAGGGTCTACCCTTGCTTCCCGAATGTCCAATCTCAGCCACTAATTTAACATTTAATATTTCTAACCTTGAAATTGAGCCTGGCCAGAGCAGTATGGGAACTGAGGCTATCTATGGTAGTATAAATAGAATCAAGCACCTCTCTTTTTTCACCTTTCCAGGGATTTTCGGTCTACTTTCATTCAGCCATTATCTCACTTATCTCTGCCAATCAACCAGCCTATTATAGATAACATACAGCCTGTTAACTTTTCTTCAAGAAATTCCACATCCTAGGGCGCCTGGGTGGCTCAGATGGTTAAGCGTCTGCCTTCGGCTCAGGTCATGATCCCAGGGTCCTGGGATCGAGTCCCGCATCGGGCTCTCTGCTCCTTGGGAGCCTGCTTCTCCCTCTGCCTCTCATGAATAAATAAATAAAAATCTTTAAAAAAAAAAAAAAAAGAAATTCCACATCCTATATATCTAACTCTCAAGGAAAGGACCATGAGGCACAGTTTCACTAAGTCCAACCATTTCATATCACAACTAGGGTCAGCTGCCCCAAAATAACTCATCAATGTTAAAAATATATTTATAATTCATTTTATTTTTACAGCTTTGAAATGTATTACCCAGGTCTCAAGGAATATTATTGCACACGAGAAAAAACATAGAAGTATTAACTACACTATTTCAAATGACACAAATACTTACAGCTTATCATGAAGCAGTTCTCCCAACTTTAATTCTAAAAGAAACAAAGAGAAAAAAAAATCCTTTGAATAATACCATCTTAATATTTAAATTTTAATTCTAAGAAAAAAAAGTTTTGTTTGAAAAATGGGCTTTCATTAAACTCCATTTTCTAAGAAATTATTATTTGTACTCAATTACTAATATAATGCCTTCTACAGAGTGAATAAACTCTATAAATTGAACTTTTTAGAATTAGCAAGCAACCCACCAGAGGCCAAAATAATCTAATCAGAATTACCAACCTCATTTTAAGGTATCACTAGTAAATTTCCCCCTAAGTATACTTTTTCACAGAACTGACTGCTATTTCTCAAGTTGTTTTTAAACCACTTGGTGTCATAATCTAACCGCTTTTTGTCCCAGGAACAGTGCCAAAGCTACTTTTTAAAATTACATTTTATTTCAATGTAGAAAACATGAGTAAACAGTTAATCCAAACAGTATTCAACCCCTATAAAACAGGTCCCAACCTTGGCTGCATAATGTTATCAACTCTGGAGCTTGTGAAAATCCCAACATCCAAGCAGCACCCTAAACCAATTAAATTCTAGGGGTGGGACCTCTGCAGTGGTTTTAAAGCACTACAGGTGAGTTCAATGTGCAGGGAAGATGAGAACCATTACCATAACATTTTAAGTAGCTTAAGTATTGATGGTCAAATCTTGTGGAAGGTGCAAAGCACTAGTTTTCAGCAGTTCTCAAAGATGGTCTGGGAACCCAGGTGGTGTCTGTGATATTTGAATTACTTTCACAGTAATATTGGGGCACCTGGGTGGCTCAGTCGGTTAAGCATCCAACTCTTGATTTCGGCTCAGGTCATGATCTCAGGATTGTGAGACTGAACCCTGTGTTGGGCTCCACGCTGAGTGTGGGGCCTACTTATGATTCTCTCCTCCCTCTGCCCCTCCACCCCCGCTCACTCGTGCACGTACTGGCGAGCTCCTGCTCACACTCTTTCCCAAATAGATAAAATTTAAAAATTACTTTTATAGTAATACCAAAACATTGTCTTTTTCATCGTGTTGACATTTGCACTGATGACGCAAAAGCAACGCATAAAGAGGAAAAATAGGGCACCTGGGTGGCTCAGTTGGTTAAGCGACGGCCTTCGGCTCAGGTCATGATCCTGGAGTCCCGGGATCGAGTCCCACATCGGGCTCCCTGCTCAGCAGGGAGTCTCCTTCTCCCTCTGACCCTCCTCCCTCTCATGCTCTCTCTCATTCTCTCTCTCCCAAATAAATAAAATCTTTAAAAAAAAAAAAAGAGGAAAAAAAAATGGGGGGGCGGGGCTACACTGCTTTAGTTTCAGCACAAATTAAGACAGTGGTCCCAAGCTAAATAGTGTATTCTTTACCTCCATACATTTGCAGTTAAAAAAGACAAACTTTTTTTTTTTAGTTTCACTTAAGAAGTCCTTGATGAAGCAGTAAAATTATTAACCTCAGAGCTGGGACCACAGTGTAGCAAGTGAAGAACCTCCCATGCAAAATTTAAAGAGGCCCTCACTTTCAGGTAGCAAATTCTTAAATTTTGCACCCTAGGTGCCTCAATCACTTCATCCTAGTGCTGGCCCTGATTTAGCTGATTAAATCTCAATCTCTGAGTACATCTTTATTTAAATAGTCTATCTGACAAAATGGGAAGTATAAGCAAACACTTTTGCCGCATACCAATGTAAGATGCTGTCTTAAGGAAAAGCACTTGCACAATTATGGAACACCATTTTTACTTGAACAATGGCCAAACTATACTTATTCAGATCTGAGAATATGTCATTTTCTTGAAAATAAATGAGTTTGTTGCTTTAAGAAAAACAGCTGACATTTGTGTTGCCAATGATAAAACTGGAGCTTTTATTCAAAAATTGGAATTTGGAGAAATATCTGACACTGTGAACCTGATAGCTTCTCAATACTTAAAAAAGACGTTTCTGATATTGGTGGTGATATTAACAAATGTGCTTTTCCGTATTATATAATTATATCAGCATTTGGAAGATCTGCTTAACTCAATGAACCATTATTTTCCAAATAGCAACACATGTTTCAAAATTAGGCATGGATAAAAGATCCATTCAAAATTCAAGGCCGACCAGGGGATTTTAATGTAACAAAGAATGGAAAGTCCACTGACACGTCTTTGGATTCCACGTCACAACTAATCTTTAAGAAACTACCACCCGTCCACTGGGTGTTATGCACAAACAATGAATCATGGAACACTACATCAAAAACTAATGATGTAATGTATGGTGATTAACATAACAATAAAAAAATTTAAAAAAAAAGAAACTACCACCCATCAAGTTTTGTTGTACTGTAATATCAAAGAAGAGTATCCACAATTATCTGAAAAGGTTCCTCCATTTTTCAACTACATACTGGATGAGGCCAGATTTACCTCATTTACTTCAAATAAACACACAGATAAGGAATTCAGGTGCCCTTCATTATGCTGATATTAAAGAGATTTTCAAAAAACAAAACAACTCCATTCTTGTAAGTCATTCTGTTTTGAAAAATACATTTATTTTTCATTAAAAAACATGTTAACATGCAATGGGTTTATAATTGTTTTTAAATGAATTGGTAAGTATTTTTTAAATTTCTGTTTAAAATTTTAATACAATAAACATCTATATATATGCTAACACACAATTTTTAAAGAGTTTAAAAGTATAATTTTTAAGAGTATAATGGGGTCCTAAGACCAAAAAATCTGAGAACTGCTGTAATAATTTATAAAATACTTAAGGTAGATTTGGGAACCAAACAGCTTCACCAAACTTAAAAACACTCCACAGACCTAAAAGCAAGTCAATCACTCTGGGTCTTGGTCTCCTATCTGTAAAATGAAGGGTTGAACGAGCTGACTCTCATTAGGTTCCTCAGAACACCAGTAATCAGGGGGGCCTGGGTGGCTCAGTCAATTAAGCAACCAACTCTTGATTTTGGCTCAGGTCATGATCTCCGAATCCTGGGATTTAGCTCCACCTCGGGCTCCGCACTCCGTGCAGAATCCACTTGTCCCTCTCCCTCTGCTTTTCCTCATGCGTGCACGTGCGCATGCCCTCTTTCTCTCTCAAATAAATAAATAAATTAAATCTTAAAAGAAAAAAAACATCAGTAATCCGATCACAGTAAACTGTAGGCAGGAAACTTTAAAATTTACCCAACTAAGCAGAGTGCAAGCACTCTCACTGCATGATCAACAACTGGACACAAAATCACGATCTTTTCTACAGCACTATAGACCTGAGTAGTTTGGGTCTTATCCAACTAGGCTGCAAGTCTCAAAAAATTTAGTGAGAAGGATGTTTTACATTTATCTTAGCAGAGCAATGACATCATCACACGTCATGGAGTCCTTGGAAAATTCCACAGTACTAATAAGGAGAGTCAAAAAGGCAAGTTAACATCTCAATATTATATGGAAATAGTTTTACCATGGAAATTGTTTTGACCTTGCATACCCTTTGAAATCTTGATGATCCCAGGGATCACACACACACCAAACTACTGAACTACGTTAACCCAATGATAAAAAATAGTTACTTCTACTTTTAAGTTAAAACCTTAAGTAGGTGCAGTAGTACATAGCTTAAAACACTCAGAGCAAAGGAAAAAATCAGATACGAGGAAAAGTTGATGATTCAAATTTTTTTGACTACCTTAACAATAAACCGCCTTTTTCTTTTATCCTCACTCTCATATAAGGCATGAATAGATCTGTTGTGAGAGAAAATTTAACTAAATTTTGTGGGTCACAGAATTTCCTAACATCTTATCGGGCATCCTTCCTTTTGCCTTGGAAATGAATAATAAATCAGAACTTGTGGAGTTTGGGTATGCAGCAGTAAGCACTTGAAGCATATGATCACTCTCCTGAGAAAAATTATCTTACAGGACAGAGAAAAACATGTACTTATGTGACAAGGCAAATACATTTTATCATCTTATAAGTGAACAGATCATGTGTAAACTGAAATTACAGATCTTTGAACAGATTTCCACCCATAACATTATAAACGATGGTTAAGTTCCCAGCTAGGGACCCTATGAACACCTACTGAATCAGTAGGTTGAATGATACAGTTGAAATCCAATACCACTGTAACAGTGATATTTAAACAAACCAATTGAGGTTTACCAGGGGGTAAAGGTGGCTAACTGAACACATGCAACTACCTCTAATTCCCTCCTGAAATCTCATTAAAACAACCAGAGGAAGTGTGTGTGTGTGTGTATGTGTTTTAAGAAAGCTATACACTCCAAAGAAGAAAACAGGTGCAGAAATAGTACAACAAAATTGGGGAAACTTGGAAATAAAAAGACAAGTAGTTTCTTAGCTAACTGAAGAAAACAAAATACTAAAATCAGGAGTGGAGAAAGCCAAAAACCAACCTGATTTACCACTTGCCTCTAAAAGTGCAGATAAAGGGAGGCTAAAACATGCAGGACTGAGCAGTCAGACAACACAGAACCCTGTCCTATTTACAGAGCAGGGTAACTGCCCCTCCCTAACCTCACATACTGAAGACTTTTTTTGAAGAGGGTAAAAACATCTCCAGAGACCTAAGGTTATTGGAAGGCCAGGTACAGTACTGGAAAGAGGGGGCATTAAGTGAATATGTGAAAAACCCAGATCTCTTCCCCCACTTAACTGTTAAATCATAGGCAGTCAAGCCAGAGCTTCAACTTCAAGGCAAAAGACTAGATAAATTTTCTCTACTGAATATAATCTTTCCAAATAGAAAGCGCTAAATAACTTATATCAGATGTTCTTCACCACAAAAGCCAAGTCAGACCACTTGACAGTGACAGTCAGTGTCAATAAGTCCCACTCAAAAATTCAGAGCTTCCAATTGGCTTTTTGGTTTCCCACCCTTAGACAGGCAACAAAGAATTCTTAGATATCTGAAGTAATGCCCAAATATGAAAGATATAAACTACAGGAAACAAACTAAAAAAAGAAAAGGCGAGTTGGAGGAAAGATACTTTGTACAAGAACATTCAAAAGAACTATTATCCTTACAGAGATAAAACAGTGCAACCCTGAAATAAAAACAGGACATTTTACATTTTTATAAAAGGGAGGAGGAATATTCAGAGAAAAGAAATTTTAAAAATTAACATTACAGCAGAAAAGAAAAATACAGTAGGTTTGGAAGATAGTCTTAGTCTATTCAGGCTGCTACAACAAAAAAATACCTATAATATACCTACAAAATATACCTGGGCAGCCTATAAACAACAAACGTTTATTTCTCACAGTTCTAGAATCTGGGAAGTCCAAGATCAAGGCACCAGCAGGTATTTGGTGAGGGCCCACTTGCTAGACAGTCATCTTTCTGTGGTAACCTCAAGCAGCAGAAGGGACTAATCCCATTCATGTGGGCTCCACTCTCAGATCTAAGCATCTCCCAAAGGTTCAGTATCCAAAAAACAGACAGTCCATACGGAGAATACAAAAAAAAAACAAAAACACTAACAAAAAAACCCAAAGAGGAAATAGAATAAAGTTTCCCAGAACTAAAGGATCAGACAAGGTGAAAGGACCTCAGAGTTGTTAATCAGGCAAACCACTGTGAAAGGTGTGTATATAGGGTCAAATAGAAGATCTTAAAAGGTTACATATGAAAGCTCAGTTATCAGAAAGTCATCAAACTTTTTAATAGCAACATCGGTGCAAAACCATCAATGGGTCATGCCCTCAAAATTATCAAAGGTATCCAGACATATTATCAATAAAGTGGGAGGATAGAATGAAGACATTTTCAGACATCCAGATTATATCTCCCATGCACTCTACTCAGGAGGAGAATAAAGATGTCTAATTTTTATTAAAGTAAGAAACCCCAGGCTGATGACCTCAGGATTACATGATGTACAAAGGCAAGAAGTCCAAATTGGAACAATAAGTAAGAGGCTTGAGAAGTTTCTTCAAAGAAATGAAAATGACACGATGTCTGAGGTGTCTGAATGTCTTAAGATTTAGAAAAGGGGCAAGGAGTCTAAGGTAGAATTAATGATAACTACATAGATTTTGGGTAAAAATTTTTTGTGTAAGAACTATGCAAGAAGGAAAAAGTAATAAAAGCTTTACTCTTTGGCTCAGCTATGGATAATATTTGCATATCCATAATGTAGCTCTAACTATATGGATAGAAGTCCATAGATGATGCCAAATTGTGAATGTAAGGAATCAAGAAGTGGCAATAAAAGCATGCTTTCCAAATATGGATAGTGGAATAACCAGCTAAACGAGGGAAAGTGGTGACTTCTGAGGACAGCTCTTCTGTTAACCAAAAACTACCAACATAAAGGAGGATACACAACACCTGCCTGATTAAAGAGAAAATCTGATAGGATGCATTCAACAATGCAGAAGAGAACTCAAAGTACAGCAAAGGTCCCATTCTCTTCCCACTGCTTGCTCTGTTAACGCTAGTTGTTAGAGGCATTAAGACGTCCATCCATACGTTCCTTTCCTGAAGAATCCAGGGTCAGAAAGGTTAAATGATAGTTGAATATTATTGAAAATAATCTAAATAGAGTGAGCTACATAGCACTAATGACATTTTAAGCAAAATAATTACTTCTTTGTGGGAGCTATCCTGTGTAGCATCCTTGGTGTGTACCCACTAGACACCAGTAGCAGCCGCCTCCGACTGTGACAACCAAAAATGTTGTAAGACATTGGTAAATGTTCCTTGAGGGGCAAAAATCAACCCTGGTGGAATCACTGATCTAAAGTGACCCACAATTACTAGTGCTGCCCACCCCACCCGTGACCTACCACCGAAAACATTCTTGATAGGATATAACAAGGAAAACATAATTTCATTTCCAAAATCAAAATCACTTAAAAATAAAAATGTAGGGGTGCCTGGGTGGCTCAGTCGTTAAGCATCTGCCTTCGGCTCAGGTCATGATCCCAGGGTCCTGGGATCTGGCCCCACATCGGGCTCCCTGCTCGGTGGGAAGCCTGCTTCTCCCTCTCCCACTCCCCCTGCTTGTGTTCCTGCTCTCGCTGTGTCTCTCTCTGTCAAATAAATAAATAAATAAATCTTAAAAAAAAAAATGTATTTTACAGGTTGCCCACATCTTTCACCAAGACAATTTTAATCCATCTTTTTCGTCTTGGAATAAAGTGCTAACAAACAGCAAATTCCTAGAACAATGATTCTCAAATTGGGGTTTATGAATTCAGCGGAGGAGTACATGAAAGTTTTATTAAGAATCCATATCTTTTCTAAGATAATTGTTAAATGCTATTTAATCAGTTCGATAATTTTTAAAAAAGATTACAGATTACCAAATGGATAATATTATAATCAAGTATTGCTATAATTTCAATGCCCAATCTTGTGTTCATAATTATGTTGGTTTCAGGCAATCATCCAAAATGACAGCATTTAATGTAATGCAGTGGTTCTCAAACTTCTGAAGTACAAGATCCAGATACTCTCTAATTTGAAGAAATATGGCCTTAAAATATTCATTCATTCTTTAAACAAATACATACTAGGCACCTACAAATGTTCTAAATGAGAGAAGACAATACAGAAAGGAAAAGAAACAAGAAGCTTAAGAATCCTGGATTTTAAAGGAGGGAAGAGAAATCAATAAAAGTGGTTTTCCAAAAGTACTGGGCAAGAGTTAAAGAAACTGGATAGGTGAGGGGACCTTAAACCATAGGGCCTGTGAGAAAGACAGCTAAGAAGGAATGAGTGAAGCCATCAAAGACAGAAGGACATAGGATGACAGGATGGACCCATGTCCTTCTAGACTAAAGCTCAAAGAGAATGAAGTATTGATGGCCAACCCTGGATTACCTCTGGGTTCTAGACACCTAATGGTGTCATCATCCTAGGAGAGGTTGTTGGCTATCCAGAGAGAGTGTGGAAAAAGGGAATCTGGTAGGTAGAAGAAGGAGCAATGTGTATTTTATGATCATCTGTGTTTAAGTGAAATTTCTAAGTTGTGGGTTTGTACTTCAGAAAGCATTTAACTTTAGACAACCAAATGAAATACAATCAAAGGCTTTTTATAGGAGTCAATGAGATGGTTTAATTAGGCAAAGTTTCCTAGAGAAGCAAAGCTCAAGAGGTGTTATTTAGATGAATGACATGTTATGTATCAGGCACAGTAACAGTAATGGCACCATATATTCAAAATAATTTCAGGGGGAAAAAAAAAGCCAAGGCCTCAATGTCAGATATAATGTGGAGGGAATGTGTGCCATCTGCCTAACAGGAAATAAAAGAACTGATGAAATTAGAATTTGGTCCAGAAGAATTTGAAGAGTTACTAAAAGAACAAGTAGAAATGTACATGAAAAACACTGTCATCACTATGCATATTTATTTATTATTTTGGTACCGAGAATCACAAAAGTCTAGCCAAATGCCACCATACTGTTACTAAAGATGAATGACCACTGCAACAGTTCAAGGGTATAGCAATATTTATTTTAAATTTAGTCCTCGGAAAGTTGCTAGAACAGAAGTCTAAAACTAAATTGATGCTATGAATCTGATTATTTCAAGAAAAGAAAACAAATAATTAATACCATAGGCTCAAGAGTGGCCAACAGCCTTTCATCCTAAATCTATATGTACAGGAAGATCACTTCTACATTAACTTTTTAGTTTCAAGTATACCTCACATCTGTGCCACTTGAGACAATGCAAGAGCTAATTATGGAAGAGTTAATAGGATGGTTTGAGGTTGGCAACAAAATGACACGCTACCCCCTCTCAGTCCCCACTGAAGCAGGGATTAAACCATATTGCCTATTCAAAGTTCGTTCCATGAAGAAGCAAAATTACTCACTCTTCCTCAAACATCAAACAATCACTGAATTCTGGCTGTAATGGTTCATCTCAGTCTAGAGTAATTCCCTCACATTCACTTATAGAAACTCGACCACTCCTTTAAGGCCCAACTGAAGCCATATGAACTTCATAACACCTTTTCCATTTAGGTTCAGAATGACAGCTCTCTAATACAGATCACTTAAAAATCAGTGCAAGATGATGGGTATAATCCACTAATAGTTTAAGAGCTCTGGGCACAAAAATTACACTTAACAATTAACTTACACTTCTTTCTCTCTCCCTTGGATAGATGGATATGGGCAGTCCCCCAATTCCCAGTCTAATGTTCCTTCCACAATTTCACTTAGACATACTTTAACTGGACATGTATTTCCAAACAATAAAAGGACAGATGCATGATTTATCATTTTGCTTATACTCAGCTGGCTCCCTTTCCACCTGCAGCTACTCCAAGTCTCTACTCCTCCTCTCAAGAGCACTATTTTAAACACTCCATCTCACCAGCACCAAAGACTTAACCCTGTTCAGGAAAAAAATAGAAGCCATCGAGGTGTGTGTGCATCCCTCCACCATTCCTCCCCATCCACTTAGAAATATACCTGTTTCAGGGACCTGGGTGGCTCAGTCAGTTGGGCATCTGCCTATGGCTCAGGTCATGATCTCAGGGTCCTGGGATCAAGTCCCACGTCAGGTTCCCTGCTCTGCGGGGAGTCTGCTTCTCCCTCTGCGGCTCCCCCCACTCATTCTCTCTCTCTCAAATAAATAAAATCTTAAAAATATATATATACCTGTTTCTTCCCCAATCCTAATCTCAGTTCTCCCGTCTCAGTAATTCCTCATTCTTTTCCCCAAGTTAATTTCTCTACCATGTTCTTGATCCCATCCTCTCTTCAAATTCAAGCTCTCACCCTACCATTTTTTTTAAAGATTTTATTTATTTATTTGAGAGGCAGAATGCGCAACATGCAAGAGAACACAAGTTGGGGGGGTGCACAGAGGGAGCCTGCAGCGGGGCTAAATCCCAGGACCCCAGGATCATGACCTGAGCGGAAGGCAGATGCTTAACCAACTAAGCCACCCAGGCACCCCTCTCATTCTACCATTTGTTCCTTTCTCTTTCCAGTCTCTCCCTAAGGCTCATTCCCCTCAGACAACAAACACGCTCATTTCTCTAATCACTTATGCCTATGGGTTTATTAAACTATTACTATGTATTACGCAATATTCTGTGTACTAGAGTTACAGACAAGATCTCTGCACTCACAGAGCTTATGTTCCAGTGGGTAAGGTTGACAATAAACAAGAAGTAACTGAAAATGACAGCTTCTGACAGTAGATAAGTTTTATGATAAAAATAAAACAGAGTGATTCAACTGAGGTGGAGCTGGACAGAAGAGAACAGGGCTAAATCTACTTAGATTAGTTGTTTTGAGACATCCTCGCCGGGGAGGTAACATTTAACCGGCCAGGAAGGAGACAGCTATGTGAAGACCTGGAGGCAAAGCAGTTTAAAACACAGAAAAAGAAATATGCAGAAATCCAAGGGGAAACTGCCCTGGTGTGCTTAATGACATAAAAAGGACGTTGTGACTAACATAATGAGCCTAGTGGGGCAGTGGTACAAAAATGAAGTCAGTGGTAGGCAGGCACCAGACCATACAGGCCATAGGGATGGAATATGGATTTTATTCTACATGGAACAGGAAGCTACTGGAGCCTCTTAAGCAGTGAATCATGTGATTTGATTATTTAAAAACCTCATATATACAATACTACTACCATCTTTAGGTCAATACAATTCATGTTTCCACAATGTGAAATTATTGCCATGTACTCTCTAATCTGTTACTTAAAGCTAGAAAAATTGAAGCATTTGCTTCAACATCACTATTTCATGCACTATCAAATACTGACTGGCTTTAAATCAAAGTTAAAATTAGAGGGTGGAGAATGAGTAAGTGTGGTCAACAAACTTGATAAACCACACTTACCTGTTGATTTCATTTAGGCTACAAATCGCAATCAAGATTTTATTTTACCTTTTCCCAGATTTTCAATTTCTAGTCCAAAAATTCAAACTCACCTCGACAAGCTTCTTCAAAATCTTGGGTTATGTCCACCCAGCTTGTACTGCTTTTTTCCATCTTTTCTGGTATACTGAGCTCCCATCCTGAATCATCATCTTCTACAGAAGCTTTCATGACCATAATGCCTATAAAATTAACACTGGTGTAAAAGAGATTGTGGCTTTCAGGGCAAGAGTATTTGCAAGCCATGTGTGTTCACTCAAGTACTGGACGGAAGTCTTACTAAACTGCCAGACCTGAGTTTGAGGATGGCACTGGGGAAAAAAAAATCTTAATGCAATTAAATCTTACATTAACACTACTGCTGCTTATTTACTAATAGCCCAGCACCTACCAGGGCTTTAAGAGTTTGCCCACCATCCAAGAAAAAAAATCAGAAGCCACCCCACCACTGGTCCAAACAGAATCAACTCGAGCTTCCAACTTTCCACACTGGCCACAAATGACCAAGGCACTCACTCTTCAGAGTCCCCTCTCGCTGCCCGGGAGCCCATGGGGCAACTAAATTCAAGTCAGGGTGGTCCCTCACCTGCCTGGAGCTCTCTGGGCCGACCTCTCCCCGGCCCGACATGAGCCCCGCACAGCCTTCCACAGTGGGCACGGAGTGCGGGAGCGCCTGGCGGGGGACCTACCCGCCCGGCCCAGGGTGGCGGCGCACCTGAGGCGGGGACCCGCCCCACGTCCGCCCTACCCGGGTCAACCCGGCCCCGGCCCCACAGGGCGCGGAAGCAAGGACAGAGCTGTCGTCGCGCGGGAGGCCGGGCACGCCCGGTGCCGGGTCGTAGCCCGGGCAAGGCCGGGGCCTCGGCGGGCAGCGGACACAGGGGAGCCTGCAGCTCCTACCTGAAGCACGGCGGGAGGGCCGGGGCCGCAGGGTGACCTAGTGTCCCCAGGGTCCGCCACACGCGCGGGGGGCTGCGGCTCTAGGACATGGGAGAGAGGGAGTTTCAATGGCTCTGCACGGGCGGTCCCTACCTACTTCTCCCGTGGCCACCCGCGCCGCCACGCACCGACCAGACCGCGGAAATAACGACGCCGCCTCAGCCGCCGCCGCCGCCCCCTCCCCTCCCAGCCCAGCCCGACCGGCCGCGTGCGCGCATGCGTACGCCCGGTGCGCGCGACCCCGCCCCCTCTCCCTCACTCCTGGGGACTTCGAGCGCCCCGGCCACACCCCCTCCCTCACCACGGCCATCGATGGCAGCCGTCTTCTCTTCTCGCGGGATTAGCGCCAATCGCGAGACCGGAAGCTACCTTCCTTCTCCTGCCTCAAGCAGAGTCCCGGTGAGGGGTGGAGCCGGGGGGGGTGTCGCAGAGCCCGCCTCGCCCCGCGCGGCTCTCTGGGAAATTCTTAGAAAGGTGACGCTAAGTCGGAAAAAAAAAAGCAGGGAAAGTACTTGTAGACCTTAGCAGTTGTGGCCATGCAAGAAGAGCCTAGCTGTGAGCTTCGTCGAGCTAGTGCTGCCTGACACAGGATTTATGTTTCCTAGAGAGCCTGGAGGTTTCTTGAGGGAAAATAGAAACCAAATATCTGCAGAGTCAAGCAAGCCATTTTCTTTCAGACTTGTAAATGTTTTAAGTTTTTCTTAAAAATTTATTAATAAAATGATCAATTTTAAAGTGGGATTGTGTAAGTAGACTGACAGGAGTAAGAAACCACCTTTACCACTATATTCCCATTAAAATGGCCAAAATTTAAAAGACGACACCAAATGTTGACAAGGACTTGGAGCAACTGGACCTCTCATATGTTACTGATGAGAATGCAGAACCGTACAATCACTTGAACAGAAAATTAATCAAACACTTATCACTTGATCTAGCAATTCCACTCCCAGGTATTTTCTTAGGACTATTAAAATGTGTTCTCTGTACTTACTTTTCATAGCTCCATTTTTAATAATCCAAAATCGGAGGGGCGCCTGGGTGGCTCAGTCACTTAACCATCTGCCTTCAGCTCAGGTCATGATCTCAGGGTCTTGGATCAAGCCCCAAGCCCCACTCCGTGCTCAGTGGGGAGTCTGCTTCTCCCTACCCCCCCTCATGCTTATGTTCTGTCTCTGTCTCAAATAAATAAATTTTTAAAAAAATCTTAATAATCCCAAACTGGAAACAACCCAAATGTTCATCAACTGGTGAATGGATAAACAATTTGTGGCATATCCATACAATGTAATAATTACCAACAAACAAGGATGAACTACTTGACCCGCAAAAACATGAATCTCAAAAAACATTATGTTGAGCAAAGGAAATTAAGAGTATATGCAAAAGAATATGATTCCATTTATATGAAACTCTATAAAAGAAAAATGTAATCATAGTGACAAAACAGAGCAGTGACTGCCTGCCAGCCAAGGAAGGACTAACTAGAATAGGGCTAAATGATCTGAGATGATAGAAATGTTCTGTATCTTGATTATGATAGCAATTATATGGGTGCATACATTTGTAAAAATTCATTGAAATATACACTTATGATGTGTGCATTTTATCACCTGCAAATCAAACCTCAATACAGTTGCTTATTTATTTAGTTATTTGAGAGAAAGAGAAAGAGTGCCCAAGAAAAAGAGCATGAGCTGGGGGGGGCGGCGCAGAGGGAGAGGACAAGCAGACTCCCTGCCGAGCAGGGAGCCCGAGGGGGAGAGGGCTTGATCCCAGGGCCCTGGGATCATGACCTGAGCCAAAGGCAGACATTTAACCTACCAAGCCACCCAGGTGCCCCTATAGTTGCTTTTTATTTATTTTTTTATTTTTTTAAGATTTTATTTATTTATTTGACAGAGAGAGAGACAGCTAGAGAGGGAACACAAGCAGGGGGAGTGGGAGAGGGAGAAGCAGGCTTCCCGCCGAGCAGGGAGCCTGATGTGGGGCTCGATCCCAGGACCCTTGGATCATGACCTGAGCCGAAGGCAGACGCTTAACGACTGAGCCACCCAGGCGCCCCATAGTTGCTTTTTAAAAAGTAAAAAATATATCTTTATGTCTCTTACAGAATAATAGGTTTTATAAGGGTAGGAGTTTGCCAATTTTGATCAAATCTGTATCTACGTCACTTAGGGTGGTGGTTGGCATACGGTAGGTTCTCACTAAACGCACTGAGGATAAAAATGTAGGGAAGAATTACAATAAAACAAATCTATATTGTTTCTCCAAAACCATTTGATGCGCTTTGCAGAAGCCATAAGAAATCTAGAAAAGGATGAACTGACTGCAACTGAGTTATTCAGTATTGTGTGTTGATCGTGACAAAAACTGATACAGTGAGAAAAACAAAACAAAACAATACAAAACAAAAACACCAGAACAAGGCAGCCAAGTGAAACAGGATTTGCTTAATTTCTTTACTAAAATTTTAATTTATCTGAAATTCAATTTATTTTTACAAATTCTAATTACCTCTCCACTTTAAAAACCATTTTCCCTGAAAGAGAGGTTTAAATTTATGATGACATCCCATATGCTTCATAGTGTTAAAAAATGATGGGCATTTTAGATATCAGATAGGCTACATGATGAATAAATAAATGCAAAGGAACTGATTGACAAATTTTTGGTCTACTTAAACATGCCTATAGATATAGAGGAGATGGGCATTTTGGCAGCTGGAAAAGAATTCCTATGAGACTAAATCTTGACTCATAAAATCCTAAGTATTCCATGCCTAAACACTAATGTTGAGAGGAAATTTAGCTTGATGTCATCATTTTGTACTAATACCAGGAACCAGTGTAACATGGGTTTGATAAAAGCAGAGCTACCAAAGTGAACTTTACGTCTGACTGTATTCAGTTTCACTACTACGTAAAAGAAATTGAAAACCTGCAGGCAGTTCAGAGAAATGCTTTCAAAAAAGCAAATAGAGTAAAAGCGTCCTACTGTACCACATGACAGAGAAAAAATGGCATTTTTTACTAAGTATAGGCAATATCAGTTTAGTCAGTTCTATTGTATTTAATTATCCTTTTTCAAAAGTCTTACATTTATGCATCTTAAGAATACACAGAATAGCCAAGATATGAAAGCAACTCAAGTACCCATCTACAAATGAATGGATAAAGAAGATGTGATACACACACAAATATATGCATATACACAATGGAATATTATTACTCAGCCATTAAAAAAGAATGAGACCTTATCATTTGCGACAACATGGATGGATCTAGAGAGTGTTATGCTAAGGGAAATAAGTCAGACAGACAAATACCATGTGATTTCACTTACATGTGGAATCTAAAAAACAAAACAAACCAATAAACCAACAAAAAGCAGAAACAGACCCATAAATACAGAACAAATTGACAATTACCAGAGGGGAGAGGGTGGGGGGATGGGCAAAATGGGAGAAGGGCAGTGGGAGATACAGGCTTCCAGTTATGGAATGAATAAGTCATGGCAATAGAAGGTATAGCATAGGGAATACAATCAATGGTACTGTAATAGCCTTGTAGGGGTGCCAGAGGGTAGCTACACTTGTGGTGAGCAGAGCATAATATACAGACTTGCCGAATCACTCTGCTATACACCTGAAATTAATGTAACATTGTGTGTCAACTATACCTCAATAAAAAGAGAGGAAAAAAAGTACATAGTAATCCAATAAAAAGTTACTTTAAAAAAAGTTAAAATAAACTTCTGTATTAAGGGATAATGTATAATTATCCTCTGTATAATGTTTATAATGTGTGAATATTATAAATATATTTTTCTCATTCATTTTTAACTAGTTGTTCCTATCAATCACTACTAATTACCATTGTTAACAAGTTCTATAGTTTTGTTTAAATAACAGCATTTAAGTAACAGAAAATTAGGGGCACCTGAGTGGCTCAGTCGGCTAACCATCTGACTCTTGGTTTCAGCTCAGGTCGTGATCTCAGGGTCCTGGGACCGAGCCCCACTTCGGGCTCCTTGATCAGTGGGGAGTCTGCTTCTCCCTCTCCCTTTGTCGGCGTGCTCTCTCTTATTCTCCCTCAAATAAATAAATAAATAAATAAAATCTTTTTAAAAAGTAACAAAATTAAATACAGAACATTTTCAAATAAACATCCATTTTTCATAATTTCATGTTAAAGTGATAACACATGTGTATATATCGTATATCACTTTTTTCCTGATATGGCTGTGTCCTAGATTGATAGCCCAAAAAAGATAGTCCTCGTACTTCACCGAGTGAATGTACCATAATTTATTCGACCAGTTCTCTATTGATGGACATTTAGGTTGTTTCCAAGGTTTTGCCATTATAAATAGTGCTACCACGAATGACTCTGTGTCTATGCCTTTTCACAGTTTTGCCAGTGTATCTTTGGGCTAAATTCCTACAAACAGAATTTGGGGTCTAAGGATACATACATATGTAATTCTAACATTGCCAAATTCCCCTCTACTGAGTGTGTTCCTTTTTTTTTTTTTTTTTTTTTTTAGTTTTTTCCTTTTTTAATGTCCACCAGCAACATGAAAGAGTACTCACTTTCCCATTGCCTCATCAATATAGTATTTGGTCAAACTTTTAGAATTTTGCCAAACTGCGAAGTAATAAAAATGGTATCTCAGTATAGTTTTAATCTGCGTTCTCTTATCATGAGGTAGAATATTTTTTTATCTTTTTAAGTGAATTTTACATCTTTTTCTGTGATCTGTCTACTCTTATCTCTAACCTATTTTTCTGTAGGATTACTGGTTATTTTCTACTTTTAAGAAGTTCTCTATATTGGGACGCCTGGGTAGCTCAGTTGGTTAAGCAACTGCCTTCGGCTCAGGTCACGATCCCGGAGTCCCGGGATCGAGTCCCGCATCGGGCTCCCTGCTCGGCAGGGAGTCTGCTTCTCCCTCTGACCCTCCTCCCTCTCATGCTCTCTGTCTCTCATTCTCTCTGTCTCAAATAAATAAATAAAATCTTTAAAAAAAAAAAAAAAAAAAAAAAAAGAAGTTCTCTATATTAACTCTTTATGATTTAAGTTGCAATTTTTTAGCCAGTGCATCATTTGTCTTTTTACTTTGTTTTTGGTTGTTTTTTATACTTGCTACATGAAAGTATTTTTAATCAAATTTATCAACAAAGATGTCATTTAGTACTATGGGTATTTTGGAGATCCCATGAGAAGATGGCATCAGGAGGGAAGCAGGCTAAAAATTGAGTCCTGAGGAAGCCAAACATTTAGAGATCAGGTAGAGGAAGGAGACCTAGTGAAGGGCTCTGAGAATAAAGACCAAAGCTAGCAAAAAACCAGGAGAGTGGTTCAGTGAATCTAAGAGAGATGTCAACTCTCAATTATCCCTTTAATAACACATATATAACGTAAATTATAGCATTGTTTTCTTTGTAAAAAATCTTTTCACAATTCCTTTTTATGAGTGATTTTCAAACAATTCCTTCACACTTTATCAAGTGAATTTTTTTACTTAAAAAATATTAACCAAAAAAATTCACTACAAATGTAGATTTCTTACATTCCCTTTGAGTTGTCTAATCCATAGATATTGAAACTCTTAAACTCCTATCAAAAGGGACGTGAGAGGGGCGCCTGGGTGGCTCAGTCGTTAAGCGTCTGCCTTCGGCTCTGATCATGATCCCAGGGTCCTGGGACTGAGCCCCACGTCGGGCTCCCTGCTCTGCGGGAAGCCTGCTTCTCCCTCTCCCACTCCCCCTGCTTGCGTTCCCTCTCTCGCCGTGTTAAAGTGATAACACATGTGTATATATCGTATATATGTGTATATATCGTATATACATGTGTATATATCTGTCAAATAAATAAAATCTTTAAAAAAAAACAAAACAAAGGGACGTGAGCACAGCAGACATCAATTAATTGCAGTCAAAATATGAAATTAATGAATTGGAAGAGAAATTCAAAGAATCAAGAAATACTAAAAAAAAAACCTTATGAATTAGATAAACTTTAGATACTAATAAAATACACTGAAAAGAATCTGAAACTACTGAGCAAACTTGAACACTGACTGGATATTTGATATCCAGAAATTAATATTTTAAAGTAGTATAATGACATTGTAGTAATCTTTTTTAAAAAACAACAATCTTTATTTTTTAGGAGATCCATACTGAAATATTTATAAGCAAAAAGATATGGTGCCTAGTATTTGTTTCAAAATCATCGATGGGTTGGAGGTAAATGGATAGAGAGAATAATATGCATTGATAATTGTGGAAGATGGTGATGGATATAGGAGTTCATTGTATTATTCTATTTTTGTATGGTTAGTTTTTCATAATAAAACTTTCCTTTAATAAAGAAATTAAGAGCCAAATGTTTGTCCCTAATGGCTTTCTTTAGCTCATCAAAGAAGAAAATGATCTTTACTCTACTATTTTACCATAGTCCCAGTGTGGGAGGGCTGACAATACTGACTCCATCTTTGGCCCTCCAACTTGTTCATATTCATGTTCACTTCTCTTGTGGTTACATCCCAGGCCCCTTGGAGATTAATATACATTCCTTAGAAATGCCCACCAAAGTGAGGAATGTGGGGAGGCTTACTTTGGCTTCCTAGGACTCTGTTAGAGAGAACATAGTCTTTCCCCTTCCTGATGCACAGGTGGTGCCATATGATTAAAGGTGAGCTGTCAGGTACTTCTGAACACTTTGATCTCACTCTAATGCCCTTCTGTCTGTCCCCTCCCTCTATAAAATCTGTGGACTAAGGTCTGGAGTTCTTGGAGAATAATTATGCCATTGCCATGGATCATCCCCAGCCCTAAACCCCCTGTTAGTAAGTTACCCTGAATAGATCTCCTGTAAACTGAATGGAGTCATCTGCTTCGTTTTCCAATCTCAAAAGCGCCTCCTTAGTTTGGGGAATACTTTACTCTCCCTCCCCCACCTTCTAACACCCAGCCTTTTAAATAACATGAAACACCACAACAAGTAAGTTGCCACAAAATAAAACATGTTGATGTGGAAGGCAAAGTAAAATTGGGAAATTTAAAATTGTCTTCCCTTAAATGTTACACTAAACAGTTACTGTTCAGTGACCTAAATTTTTAAAAATGTTTATTGAAATTTTTGTACAATAACCACTAGGTCTATTTCTTACAAAACTAACAAAAAATTCCTGACGCATGTAAGCCAAAACATAAAAATCACCCACAATCCCAGGCTGAGAGATGGCCTTTGTTCATACTGTTTATTCATTTTGTCCATGCATACATATGCTTTTATTTTATTTTGTCTATTAAAAGTGAGTTCTCACTGTACATATTGTTTTGTATTCTATTTTTTTTTAAGTTCAAGATGGACTGTGTATATCTTTCACTTTAATAAAAATTATTGTAGAACACTCAGACACACAAGTATTTTTCCACTCAGGAGTCTTTTAACTCTCACTCATATCTGTGGTTACTTCTCCTTTGTGATTTCTGATCTTGTTGATTTTTTTTTCCTCATTATGCTTGGAAAAAATGATATGAGTTAGACATTTGTTTTTTTTTCCAAAAACCAGTTTTTAATTTTTTTCCTTTTTGTACGCTTTCTAATTAATTTCTTATTTCATTCTTATTAATGCCTTCTCGGGCTCTTTTGGTAGTCCTTTACTAATTTTGTGAGTATTTGATTCCTTCAGTTTCCATTGTTTAATAATGAGGACATTTGAGATAATACAATTTCCTCCTATAGGTTTTATTACATATTCCTATTTCCACTGATTTCTCAATTCTATCTCTTTTAAATTCCTTCTTGATCCAGGTTATTCCAGAGTGTTTAAATACATAATGTATTATGTATTTAACTTTATTGGTCAATAATCAGATAGGATCCTAAAGCACTGAAAGTTCATGATGATGTACTAAGGCATAAGTCTATTTCATTTTCATTTATTTTTCCAGGCATTAAGTGGGGCTTTTGAATGTAAAAATACACATCTTTCAGTTCTAGGGTTAAGAATTAACACAATTCTTAAATTGTGTTTTATTATATCCTGCCCTTTTCCCTCTGACCTCAACTTCTAGAAATATTCTTCAGGTGTCAGATTTCTTGAACTGATCAATTTTTTTTTTAATTCTATTAGAGGGGTATGGAAAAATTCTACTTAAAATTTGTTTTTAGTTTATCTACTAAATTAGCTGAATATTCAATTTTATCTCTCAAATTTTCTATCAAGTTTTCATTTTTGCTATCATTCTTCTAAAGATTTATTTGGGAGGGTGGGGGAGAGGGAGAAAGAATCTCCAGTAGACTCCCCACTGAGTGACGAGCCCAAGAGGGGGCTCCATCACAACCCTGAGATCCTGACCTGAGCCAAACCAAGAGGCAGGTGCTTAACTGACCTAGCCACTCAGGTGCCCTTTTGCTAGCACATTTCTTAATTTCCAAGAGGTCTTTTTGCTCCCTGAATGTTTCTGACCATAATAGAACACTGTTTTCCATATATGCATTATTTTCTCATATCTCTGATAACATTGATGGTAATTCTCTTCTCCCTGCATGTGTTATTTTTTCTAAGTTTTTTTCCTAATTATTTCAGTCTCTGCCTTCCATATTAGAGACTTCTGTAATCTGGTGATTCTTGGCTAGAGGTTCATATTGAAGTATGGGATCTCCAAGAGCAGATCAAAGGCTCTGTCCTCCCAGTAGGGGCTTGAAAAGGCTTCCCTTCACTATTAGGAGACCGGGCTGGGCCATTCTGTTAGTGAATCTCTGACATCATTATCTTTTGGGTCTTGTTTCTTGGGCTGGTCCTATTTCTCTGCAAAGGTGCTTCTGATCCAGAGCCTTCATGTATATCTCCAGGGGTAACATTCACATAAATGGCATATGAAAGGCTTCCCCAGAGCTGTGCAACCTAGCAGCTTTTCTTCATTTTTTTTTTTTAAGATTTTATTTATTTATGTCAAATAAATAAAATAAAATAAATAAAATAAAATAAATTAAAAAAGAGAGAGAGACACAGCGAGAGAGGGAACACAAGCAGGGGGAGTGGGAGAGGGAGAAGCAGGCTTCCCGTTGAGCGGGAAGGCCAATGCGGGGCTCGATCCCAGGACCCTGGGATCATGACCTGAGCCAAAGGCAGACACTTAACGACTGAGCCACCCAGGCGCCCCCAAAGATCTGCCGACTGAACAGCCATTTGGAGTGGAGGAAGAAAGAGGTAAAGGAGAGAGAATCTCAACATCCATTATGATATTTTCATTTAATCTTTTTCATAAGTTACCCACCCCCCCATCTTTTCCAGGATAGCCCCTACTTGCCGAAAGTTCTCTCCCTTACCCTCTCTAATCCTCCACAGGGATTGAAGAGAGGTAGTCAGAACCATATGGAATTGAGATGTCAGGTCCTGGTGCTTCTGAAACACGATGCCCTGTCTTTAGCTTCACCCTAGCCTCTACCTCTGGAGGCATCTGGGTCTTCTGGGTGTTTCTGTGGTACAAAATGGGTGGCTTCTTGGCTTTCCTTGCCCCTAGCTCATCATGATCCAACTTCCTTGGGTCAGCCAAATCAGTCCCCCCATCCATGTGCTTCATATCTTCAAAGATATGTCTTTTTCTTCATCTATCCCTTTTGATCTTGTGAGTGTGTGCCTTTTCACTTTCATTTTATGGAAGTTAATACCTTTGTCCAGTCCTCCATATTTAACAGGAAGTATGGCTAAGGGATGTCAAGCAAGTCTCCCAAACATGCTAAATTCCAGTCTTACAAATGAGACAATGACTTTATATCATTTACAAGGTTGTGAGAATCCGTTCTAATGAATTGTAAAGTTACATAATATAAATTTTTCCCACTTTTGTGGTATTTTGGTTATTTGGTACCACTTGACTAGATTTTTCTAGAAGACTATTTCATACTGAAAGTTAAATTCTGGTACTTCACTTTGTCACACTCAGATTCATGGCTGCTTATCCCATTTTTAAACATCTTTGAGGAAAAGACCTTTATTTTATACTCCCATCTCTTCAAAAATCCATTTCAGTGACTTGAGTTTATAAAACTATTAAGGCACTCATGCTTCAGCTTTTGTACTTTACAAGTACTCGGTGTAGCTGAAAAAAAAAATCATTTCAGTTGCTTAAAGAACAGCTTTCAGGTGCTCAAAGATTTATAGTAAGCTTCTTATGCCGAAATAAAATATAAAGCTGCCTTTACTCTAAGCTAACTTGAACCAAAATATAGATGCTTGCATGAGACATGATCTTGTAAGTTTCCCTTTATCCTTCAGACGTGACTTTTAAAAAGCTATAAATGATCAGGTTTACCTTTCCAAAAATATGAAATGCTATTTTAATCTACACAGTCCCTAAGTATTTGAAGACCTTGGAGAACTCTGCCAAAGTTAAAAAAGTTTGGGAACCTCAAATGCAGAAAATCATGAAGAGAATTTTGTTATTTATAGAATGGTATATTTCCATCTTTCTGTGCCAGTTATTCTTTTTTTTTTTTTTAACGTTTTTCTTTTTTTTTATTTTTATTTTTTATTTTATTTTTTTTCATTTTATTTTTTTTATTCTTATGTTAATCC
>NC_138382.1:22580943-22595759 GCF_054177405.1 Leptonychotes weddellii | reverse complement strand
ATGGTTCGTCCACCCCTCCGATTTCCCCCGCTTCATTCTTCCCCTCCCGCTACCTTCTTCTTCTTCTTTTTTTTTTTTCTTAACATATATTGCATTATTTGTTTCAGAGGTACAGATCTGAGATTCAACAGTCTTGTCTGTGCCAGTTATTCTTAAAATATGCTTGAGGATACAGGAAAATAACATTTGTTGTATTAAGTGAAAATATATAATGTGAAGTTAAAACTAAGAATAGGATTTATTCAAAACTGAATGCAGTGATTAAGAATTCAAAATGAAGTCTACTGTAACAATCTTTCTTACCAAATGATTACCAAAATAATTTAAAAATAATCCAGATAAAATATACTGGCAAGTGTATAGGGGGAAGAAAAAGTTTACCCATTACAAACTATGATTAGTAAATTTTCCAGGATAGCTCTAGCCTTTTTCTCTTTAGGGACATTCAAGAAGTAGGATTTCTGTAGATATACCAACATATGAAATGTAGAATTCACATAATATAATGGCAGCATATGAGTATTAAAAAAATCTAGAGTTATACTAAGGAATCTTAGTATAACTTCCAGGTTCTAGGAGACTCTAAGCTATGAGATCCACCCTCCCAGACACACATTTAAGAAAGATCTGCAAGGTATTTGGAACACTATTCTTCTTTTATTATTTGCTCATCTTTTCTGGAAATTAAAGTAGGTGGGGCAAGACACAAAATGCCTATTTTGTAGGTTTTTGTATAGAACTTTCATTTCTGTACACCCTTTTCATTCTGCTAATTGCAGAGTACATTCATTTTGTGGAATCTTTCCACACAACACAGACCTGTGAAAACTGTAGGATTCCTTGAATCTTCACATGGTGATGGCCTCTCTTTATTCCACATGAGAAAAATATAAAAAATTACTTTGTTATCAAGCCCTGCATTCCCAACTCTTACTTTTCAGTTCTGAAACTTTTATTTATCACTTCTATAACTCAACAAGTGTTTATTGAGCACCTTTTTGTGCCAAGTACTCTTCTATGCAGTGATGACATCTCAGTATATGAGACCAACAAGATCCTTGCTCTCACAGAAATTACAACTTAGGAAGATAAATTATGCTGGTGTTTTATTATAAAAATAAATCTAATCAGAGGTTATTCAGAAGAAAGAAAAGCAGGAAAAATGAATTCTACCCCAACACAATTATTATTAGCATTTTGGTTTTTTTGCTTCTATTTATTTTTTTTGTGCTCTGCCAGAATTTGTGGTTGATTTCTTTGTTGGGGACCTGTGCATGACAGGGTATTAACATATCATATCCTACATTTTTCTCCTTATAAGCATGTGCCCATGTAAATGTACAATTTTTAAGATCCCCATCATTTTTTTAAAGATTTTATTTGACAGAGAGAGAGAACGAGTGCACACAAGCAGGGGGGCAGTGGCAGGCAGAGGGACAGGGAGAAACAGATTCCCCACTGAGCAGGAAGCCCAAGGTGGGGCTCCATCCCAGGACCCTGGGATCATGACCTGAGTCGAAGGCAGATGCTCAACTGACTGAGCCACCCAGGCACCCCAAGAGATCATCATTTTTATAGTTGATACTATTCAAATATTCACGGTTTCTTGAGACTGGTATTTGGATGGAATCCTGAACTCCAGTTCATATATTCCATCCTTAGGAAAAACTAATCTCTACTGGGGTTTGTGAGATATGCTCTTTATATTCCAAATCCTTTTTTAACTTCAGGCTTGCTGATCAGGGGTCTCTGAGTCTATAATGGGTTGACACAGACAGGAGACGTGTTTATGCTGCTGCCCAATGATGCGACATACTTTCCCATAGAAATAACATGATGAACAGTGCTTCAATTCCCAGGCCAGTCCAGATCCTGAAGGGCTTTGTTGGCCTACGATGTACTCGTGTACTCTTAGCATTAAGCTTCTTCAAAAATTTGAATTGCTTTTGATCCCAGAATTGTAAACTGAACCATTGCTACCATGTTGGTGCTAGGATATGTTTGGCATTAAAAGGGCTACCATACAAATGAATTTTTAGAATAGGACTCATTTATGAACTTTTGTCTGTTGTAGCAATGCTATTTTTCCTTGTTAAAGAGAACAGTTGTCAATGGGTAGAATCAGTTGTATTCACCCATTTATCTAGATATAAAGTGACTGGGGTGCCTTTACTTGGAAAACAAAATCTCTGGCTTTAGTGATGTTATTTGAAATTCTTCACATGATAGAACCTATAATTCAGACCTCAATTCCCAAAGATACTTTGTGTATGTGCAGAGAACAATCTAGGTTTCTGGTATACTAAAAGATATGACCACCAATTGGCTTCTAATTTCAAGGAAGAGAGTTACAAGCTAACAACTACATCAGGCGCCACAATGAAGTAAAGTGCCACAGTAATGGTAGAAGCTTTGAAGAAAGTAAAAAGACAACCCAAAGAACAGAAGAAGATTTTTGTAAGTCATTTATCTGACACAGTATTTGTACATAGAATATATAAAGGACTATTACAACTCAATAAAAAACAATTTAAAAATTGACAAAAGATCCAAGTAAGATACAGAAATGGCCAATAAGCACACCAAAAGATATTCAACATCTTTAGCCATCAGAAAAATGTAAATCAAATGAGATACTAATGAGATACCACTTCATGCCAATAAAAGAGACTGATAATAACAAATGTTGGCAAGGATATGGAGAAACTGGAACCCTCATATATTGCTGAAAGGAATGTAAAAATGGTACAGCAGTTTTGGAAACAGTCTAGAAATTCCTCAGAAGGCTAAAAATAAAGAGACTATTCTACTCCTATTCTACTCCATAGAATGGCCTCTATCCAAAGAAATGAAAACTTACATCTACACAAAAACATGGACACGAACGTTCATAGCAGCATTATTCATAATAGCCAAAGAGTAGAAACCACCCATATGCCCACCAACTGAAGAATAAATAAAATGTAGTATACTCACACAGTGGAGTATTATAACACGAAATGAGGTCCTAACATGCACTACAAGATGGATGGACCTTGAAAAGATTAGGCTAAGCGAAATAAGCCAATCACAAAAGATCACATGGGATTCCATTAACGCGGAAGATTCAGAGTAGGCAAATCTACAGAGATAGAAAGTAGATTAGTGGTTGCCTGGGGCTAGGCAAGACGAGGGTTGCCGGTGATTGCTAAGGGGTATAGGGTTTCTCTGAGGTAATTAAAATGTTTTAAAATTGATCATATTGTTGATTGTACAACTCTGAATATACTAAAAGCCAGGGACTTGTATACTTTAAATGGATGAATTATACGGTTTGTGGGTTATATCTCAATAAAGCTGCTTTTAAAAAAAATTGGGGGTAACAGGATGGGAACGAAGACTGACTGCAAATGGTCATGAGAGTTCTTTTGGGGGTGGTGAAAATGTTTGATTCTGGTGATGGTTTCACAACTCAAAGTTTATTAACAATCATTGAAGTATACCTTTAAAATGAATAAAATTTATGGTAAAAAAAAAATCTGATATAATTTAAGTAAACTCTCAGAGGACTTAAGATTCCAGCTCAGAGGCAAGAAACATTCTTGGTCAGAACCCAAATTTCTGGAATAGTTGTGCTCCCTGAAGCAGAAGTTCTACAAGGCAGGATAATTTGTGGCCAGCCACAAGGCCCAGAGGCATTGCTGTTAGCAATCATATTTCACAAATTCCCAGTAACTAGTCATAAGTTGATTTTCAACTGGTTAGATGGTAAAGAAAAGGCGACTTGTACAGCTGAGCACTTCTTCGTGTCCCCGTGTGAACCTCCAGAACACAAGATTACGTATAGCAGGCTTCCCAGTACAGCGTAATCATCCACGGTTTCTTCTTACACTGGAGTCCTTCTTGAGACAGCAGTTATCTGAGCTCCCTGGAGTGGATGGTTTCCTGGAAGGTGAAATGGCCTAATACCCCCAGAGAATGCCAAGGATTAGAGAGGTGGGGTCAGGGGGAGGTGTTCATCTATACAACACCAGGAGATGTCAAAGTCCAGAGTCTTTATACAGGGAAAAAAATGAAGTAGAGATGTACCTAGCTGGTGCCTCTGCTCTCTCCCATGCCAGAACTTGCCCATATGGCTAGCCATCAATGCAGGCAGAACTGGATCTAGGATCCAGAGACAGGCACGTCTGACCTTGAACAGCAGTGAAAGAACTATCTGATTTCTTGGTTTCTCTGCCAGTCAGGCCCATTAGGATTCCACTGAGACCACAGAGCAAGACCATGCAGCAGGTAAAAACAGGCACCTAATTTCTGGTCAAGTATGTAACACTGGTCACTCACTAGAGCTTAACTACCTACTGTGATAATCACAAGGACTAACTCCAGAAGGGTCCCATGAAACCCTTCAAGTAGTACCTGATAAAATGCTGTAGTATGTATCAGCCTTGGTCTTAGGCTAAGAGCTACCAACCACTGGGAACCAAGCTAATGTGGCCCACCACATGGTATCTCATCCAAGATTAGTACCATACTTGGCAATAGGGGGGAACAAAACAAAATAAAACATTGACAGAGAAATTAAGTCAAAGAATTATATACTAGTATAGCCCGTCTAATCTGTGGGGGTCGAAGCACTCAGGCTGGGTTAGGGCAAGTCCTTAAGACAGTAGGATCTCCAGAGAAAAATTAGGACAGTTGGAAAAGTAGGTTTGGGGGTCATCTCAAAGGGTAAGAGGTAGTGATGGCATGGTCCTTAGGATTGACTACATGAACCTGGACTTGAGTTCTTGCTCTGCCACTTCCTAGCTAAATATCTGAGTAGTGAAGTTACTTTTCCTGGCTAAACCTCAAGTTCATCCTCTGTAAAACTATCTGCTTTTTAGGTTTGTCAAATATAAAATGAGAACTTTTTTTTATACCCCTGCAGCCACAGTATTAAATGAGATACTCTCCCCTACTCCTGGGAAAGGCTCAGAATAAGAGGGAAAGAGCAGACAGGGCTAATGATAACAAAGATGGCAAATACATGGGGACTGATTTCATATTTGCTGATAATCAAGAACGAAGCAGAATGAAAATAGAAATTATCAAGGTAGGGAAGGCTATTTCTATTTAAATATAAAATATGATAGGGCACCTAGATGGCTCAGTCACTTAAGCAGCTGCCTTCAGCTCAGGTCAGGCTCCGAGGGTCCTGGGATCCAACCCCAAGTCACACTCCCTGCTAAGTGGAGAGTCTGCTTCTCCCTCTCCCTCTGCTGCTCCCCCTACTTGTACATACGCACACTCTCTCTCTGTCAAATGAATAAAATCTTAAATATATATATATGTGACATCTACATGAAAAATTCTTAAGAAAAAGTCAGCAACAATTGAATGTTTTACAAATGTAGTATATCAATGAGTATTTTGAACATGTCTATTTTAAGAAATTTCATTTAAGTTACTTTAAATTGAGGTTTAGGTTACTAACTTGCCAATAACCCATTAATTCTGAGAATTGTCATAAATTATATTATCCATTACGTGACTCCCAGTAGGCATCCAGAGTTCACTGCAAAGTGAAAACAATGATTTCTCAGGTCACAGAGGAACATACTATTTTTTTTAAATATTTTATTTATTTGACAGAGAGAGACACAGCGAGAGAGGGAACACAAGCAGGGGGAGTGGGAGAGGGAGAAGCAGGCCTCCCGCCGAGCGGGGAGCCCGACGTGGGGCTCGATCCCAGGACCCCGGGACCACGACCCGAGCCGAAGGCAGATGCTCAACGACTGAGCCACCCAGGCACCCCACAGAGGAACATACTATTATTCTATATTGATAGGTGGGTCAGTGGGTAGACATGACTGAATTTGGATCCACCAACACCTGAGTTCTAATTCTGGCTTCACCATTTACTAACTCTATAAACTTCAAGTTACAATATATCCGAGTTTCGGTGTGACCATCTTAGAAGTGGTCATAATACTACCCATCTTTTTGATTCAGGTTAATGAGGCATCATCAGGTATTTATAAACTTTAGTCTACAAAATGACATAACATTCTGTCATGAAGAAGAATCAGTTATTAAACATGTATTGCTTTTCTGAACCCAATTTGTCCAGTGTGTATATATACTACAACCAAAGGAACACTGGGACTCATAACTGTAATTTAGGTAACATTTGGTTTCCAGCAAAATTTGGGATGTTCTGGACTCAGAGGTTCAACCTTGGCTGCACATTGGAATCACCCAGAGGGCTTTAAATATGAATATCCAAGCCTCCCCATCAGAGACTGTCTTACTTGGTCTGCAGTATCTTTAAGGTAATGAGACTTCTAGAAACCCTCCAGGTGATTCTGTGTGCAGCCAAGCTTGAGACCCACTGCTCTAGAGAAAATTGTCAGTTACAAGTTGGGGGAACCAAACCAAGAATTCTACCGTAAATTTAGCTAATCTAGCCTGGGTCTAACCTAAAGTACAGATTAGCCTGGATAAGCATGAATATACAGAAGGCTCAGGTTTTGTTTCAGGACCAGTTCATTCGCAGGAATCACTGAGTTCAAAACACCTTCTTCTTGCTGGCCTCCTCACTAGGTGCTCGGAGAAAAGTTGCTTATGGCCAGGCTGTGTTGTGGTTGGGACCATCCGTGGTTGTATTAGTCAGCCTTCTCTAGAAAGCAGAACCAAGAGGATGTAAGGTGTGTGTGTGTGTGTGTGTGTGTGTGTATGTGCATGCGCTCATATCTATATTAATTATAAGAAAATAGCTGGTGCAATTATTGTGGCTAACAGTTCCAACATCTGCAATCGGCAAGCTGGAGATCCAGGAGAGCCAATGGTGTTGTAACATCAGCTTTGAGATGCAGGAAGAGCCAATATTTTAGTTAGTGCCTGAAGGCAGTGAAACAAACGGATATTCCAGCTAGAAGGCATTTGGGCAGGAAGAGTTTCCCCTTGTGTGCAGGAAGGTCAGCCTTTTTGTTCTATTCCTTCAAGTGATTGGATGACACCCACCCACATTTGGGAAGGGAATCTCCTTTATTCAGTTTACGGATTCAAAGGTTAATCTTATCCAGAAATACCCTCACAAACACACCAGCATAATGTTTAACCAAACGTCTGGGCACTCTGTGGCCAAGTTGACACATAAAATTAACCATCAGAGTGGTATTTGGTCCTTAAGCCCCATCTGCTGCTCCTGCAGGAAGCACAAAAAGGCACCCAAGAGCAGGAGTAAGGAGACCTGGAGACAGCTGTCTGGTGGTCTGTAGCAGAGTTTCTTGGTAATTGAGGGGAGAGAATGAGAAATATACAAATCGCCATATTATGGACTTCCATATCTATCTGTTTCTAGATTATTTAATAGTAGTGGCTTCAGGAACTGCTACAACCAATTCTCTGTTTCCCTCGCAAGGACTTGGGTCACTGAAAGGAGAAAACAAGTCATAGGCAAGATATGAAGGAGTTCTCTCCCTCGGCCTAGAGAAGTTCAGTCAACATTTTTACTTTAATATTTCTGAGATATGGCAATCTTAAATATTCTATTTTACCAAAAGCATTAGGGCTACTTAAGAATCTTCACCACTAGATAATTCTGTATATAGACATATAGACACACACACACACACAAACACACACTTCGACTGGGTTCTTAAAGTTTTGTATTTGTTCTCCGCCCCCTACATACTCCACCTCTGTCACTGAACTTCCCTCTGACTCTACATGCTAAGCTCTATTTGTGAAGTAGGAGCTTCTCTCTGCACTCTGACTTTTCTCAAATTCCTACCATTTGGAAGTGAGACCGGTCCTTTTAGAAGCTCAATTCTCCTTGGAGCGAGCCAAAGTCAACTGAAGCCTGATTACTTATTAAAGCAGGAACCAGAAATAAGCTTATGGGAGGCAGAGAGTGAGGAAGCTATCCTGAGAGGGGGGGAAAAAATCCGTGTTGCAAAGTAACACCCAAACCCAGAAGAAAAGCCATTGCCCTAAGTATCCATAAGTTCATGCATTTCTCCTCTAGGAGGCGCTCTCCAATCCCTCCAACCCACTCCTGCCTTTGCTATCTAGGTGTATCATCAGTAGTTCTCTAAGTATGCTTCCCAGAGCAGAGGCCTGAGCGTCACCTGGGAACTTGTCAGAAACACAAATTCTCAGACACCACCCTAGACCTACCTATTTGAAAACTCTGGGAGTGGAGCCCAGCAATCTGTTTTAACAAGACTTCCAGGTAAGGCTGATGCCTATCTTTGTGAAGTTTCACGCTAATGAAAGCATACTCTGCTTCCTACTGACAACCTCTACAAACGAATATTCCTTTCCCTTCCAACTCATTAGGTGGGAAAGACAGTGTCACATCCCCGTCTGTGGGATAACTCTCTCAGTGTTGCACGCAAACGAGCGGAACATCAGTTGGCTCCTACCTGGATTTCTGAACAGCACAGGCATGAAAAGAAGCTTCGGAAGGGATGAAGAGACATGAAGCAAGAGAAGGAGAAAATCAAAGTTGTGAGGTGAACTAGCATCTCTTTTGTTCTAATAGGAAGACATTAATATGGCTTTTAGCAGGTTTCCATTCTGAATATTTGTTTTTAAGTGATTTTCACATTAGTCTACCAGATTGAAAGTCACTGAAGTAGAGCTTTTCAAAACTGAGAGTCCCCTGGGGTGAGGGGAAGGGAGAGGAAGCTTGTCAGCATGAGGAGTCCTGTCCTTCTCCCGAAGATCCTGATTCTGTAGGTCTAGGGGGAGGGCCATGACTGCATTTCCAACAAGTTCCCAGGTAATGCCTTGTTACTGCTCTTTCAACCACACCTTGGCACTGAACTAGAGGACAGAATCTGTGCCTCAAGCATTTAACAAGTGCCCAATATGTTCAAAACCCTACATTAGCTACTTAGAAAAGAAAGAACACAATCTGTTTTTAATAGGTTCATAGTCTTGTAGGAGCAAAAAGATATACAATATTTTGTTTCGCCAACTTTAAATTTATTGAAGAGAAAGTTCCCCTAACATAAGGATAATAGTATTCCCTTCATAGCATAATTGAGAAGATTATAAAAGATCATACATGGAAAGCAGAGACTGTAAAGAATTTTTCAGCAATGGCTGGCGCTCAGTAGAAGCCTAGATCTTGGTCCCTAGAGGTGTTTGTATAGGAAAGGGGAAATGAGAAGCCACGGCTAATGGTGGGATTCTGAAGAGTCAGCCAAGCAAAGGAGAGCAGGAGTCACCCATCTGAGATCGTGGGTGCACTCACTGATGGCCACAGCAGGCAGCTGATGAGAAACCAAAGCACCTTTTCAGATAGGGTATAAAAGCTTCTCGGAACCAAGCGGCAGGGAGCACGTCTTGAAAATTCAGCAACAAAATTCAGCAGCCAGAAGGAAACAGAAACAATCCAAAGAAAGCAAAATACATACTCTGGGAAACTCCCAGAAACACCACTGACTGCAGCCCACCATTTTGTACCAACTGCAACATGGAATGGAACTGGATTGCCAGGTTTTAGAAGGCATGCACCAGATGAACCAAATAAATCCTTGATTCCTTGATCAATAGGAAGCTGCTGGAAATTATGTTGAATCATGTGAAGCAATTCAAGTAATTCTGTTTCCTCTTTCAAAGCCTTTGTTTCCACAGAAGCGGGGTTCTCAGCCTTGATTGCACATTGGAATCACCTAGAGAGCTTGAAAAACTACTGATGTTTGGATCTCACCTCCAGAGACTCTGACTTAAATGGTCAGGGTTTAGCTAGGACACAGGGATATTTGAAGTCTTCTCTAATGACTCCAACGTCCAGCCAAGATTGAGAACCATTCTCAAAGTCTTCATGACTCTTCTATGCTCAGTTATGAAGCATAAAATACGCAAGAATTTCTAAGTAAGTGTCAAAACCAATTGAGGCTACAAAAGGTCAAAATAGAATTTGTTAGGAGGGTTTCCTTGGAGAGCATTGTTCTATCATGCCAATCTCCAGGATGGAAGCATAAAGGGTGACTTGCTCTTCGCCTTGGCTAAGAGGGCCTTCAGCAAGATTACTCAGAATTTTCTATTCATCCAACATACCAGGGAGACAAAATGGCCTGGTATCTGACCATTGGAAAAATTTCTGATGTTGTCATGAAGTGATCACAAATATGACCTCAAACTTCTGCCTTCTCTCTTTCTCTCCCTAAGTTTTACTTGGACCTTCTTATATTTGCCCTATATTGGTTTCCTGTTACTGCTATAGTAAATTAACATAAATTTAGTGGCTAAAACCCCCAGAAACTTATTCTCTTACAGTTTGGAAACCAGATGACCAAAATTAGTCTCGTAAGGCTAAAAATCAAAGTGTCAGCAGGGCGACATGCCCTCTGGAGGCTATAGAAGAGAAACCTCTACTAACTTACGTAAGGACACCTGTGATTGCTTTAGGGACCACTGGATAATACAGGATAATCTCCCACAACTCCAAAGTTCCTTTTGGCATATAAGGCAACATTCACAGGTTCCTTTCCAGGCATTAGAACCTGAATATCTTTGGGGGTCATTATTCAGCTTATCACATGCCCCTGCTACCCTTTCCTGCTGCACTTGGATTCTGTTCTCAGCTGATTCTTTTCAGTGCTGGTGTTTATCTTTGAAAGGAGCTTCATCTTGTCAATTTCAAGAATTAAAGGGTCCAGCCTACTCCAGCAACGGTGACATTACATAGCATTGCCCTTGCGCTCATCCACAAATTGAATCCTGAAGAACACTACCCAGTTCCTGAGGCCTTTTTCAGAGTAGTCCATTTCATTTTGCAATGAGTATCTGCTGGTGATTTGGGGGGTTTTCTGTTCTCAGAGCCCTGGGAAGCCTTACTTTTCCTCTTTGTACCATACAGATGCAGACACCACATTGCTCTTTATTTGCCAGTAAATTGTGCCCACCCACCCATACTTTGGATAGGGTATTTTCACTTTGTTATCTTAAGCTGCTTTCCTTACTTTCGGGAAAATATTTGGGGAGATTAAAAATTATACTTATCAGTGTCATTTTCCTCTGAGGGACTGAGAATCCCTCAATTCAGTATTATCTTTTATTTCATTTATTTATTTATTTATTTAGAGTATGCGTGAGTAGGGGTGGGGGGACAGAGAGAGAGGGAGAGAGAGAATCCTAAGCAGGCTCTATGCTCAGTGTGGAGCCCAATTTGGGGCTATATCTCATGAATCCAAGATCATGACCTGAGCCAAAAGCAAGAGTCAGATATCTGTTTTTTTAAATAAAAATTCAGTTCAGAGTAGCTCCAAGGAGAAGATCTGTGAAATGCCACAGTTGTTCACCCCCACGGCCACCACCACCTATGATCAAAGGCATCTCCTCCAAGGGTGTAATCTTTCTTTTTCGCTTTGCTGTAAAATCTCTTCCTGAGTCTTCATTCTTTCAACAACCCAAACTGTACATTAGAAAAATTCCTTTACTAAAATATGAGGCAAGTGTACTGAGATGTGATGGCAATATCATTTGCAATAATGAAAAATTTGAAAAAATCTGTGAGTATAATCTGCCAATGGATTCTTTTTCCTCTCTCAAAGATGTTTGAGACCCTTTGCTCTCTTGCAAAATTAAACATTGACGGCACTCTCAATTCCTCGGTCTTACTTGAAGTGCCTTTCTTTCTTACCAACTATTTTTTAAACTTCTTGATATCCATTTCCTCTGAGGGTTCTAGTACTGAATGCAGTGACATAGTGTCCAGTTTCTCTAAGTAGTATTCATTTCCAGGCTTAAGTCATAGTATCTATTTCTTCTATTTTGATGAAGCTGTAAAACCAAGAAATCTTTAAGGTAAGATTTCTCCTTTATATTTAACCTTTTTTATTAAGATTTTATTTATTTATTTGAGAGAGAGAGTGCACAAGCAGGGGGGCGAGGGGGGAGCAGAGGGAGAGGGAGAAGCAGACTCCTAGCTGAGTGTGCAGGGGTTTGATCCCAGGACCCTGAGATCATGACCTGAGTGGAAGGCAGGTGCTTAACCGACTGAGCCACCCAGATGCCCCTCCTATATATTTGGGACAACCACATGATTTATCATTTAAACCAGGACATGTTTGAGAATAGAAGAGGCTCTAATAGTAAAGTAACTAATGTAGGACCATAGGTGAAAATTAGGGCTGAGATGAACTGATATAATGGTCAGCCCATATGTGATTAACCAATCAATAGCCAACCAGAAATCATCTAGTGGTGGGATCAACTCTTGAGCCTATTGAGGAACAACATGAATCCAGTGGTAGATCCTCTGTTTCCTACTTGGTCCTGAAATCACAGTGGAGTTAGGGACAGCTGATTTACTCTGAGGACCTCCCTCTCCCCACCTCAAAGACAGATAATGAAGTGGCTGCTTTGTGGTTTTATTTTATTTTATTTTTTAGCCTTGTGATTAAAAGCAGCAAATATTGTTCTTCCTTCAATGATTAGTTTTTCTAGAAAATGTAAATTTCTAAATTTCAGAAATAAAAATCAAAATATACCAATAACCAATATACCCATTCTAGTTTTTTAAAAGACAGTGATAGTTTAAAAAAAAAAAGAAGAGGGGTGCCTGGGTGGCTTAGTCGTTAAGCGTCTGCCTTCAGCTCAGGTCACGATCCCAGCGTCCTGGGATCGAGCCCCACATTGGGCTCCCTGCTCTGCAGGAAGCCTGCTTCTCCCTCTCCCACTCCCCCTGCTTGTGTTCCTTCTCTCGCTGTGTCTCTCTGTCAAATAAATACATAAAATCTTAAAAAAAAAAAAAAAGGGAAGAAGAAGAAGAAAGAAAAGAAAAACAACCCACCCCCCAAAATCTCTATCCCCTCTGCCTTGACCTAAAAGCAGCGGGCACTGATTTTTTGAAATTAAATAAAAGGTTCAGCTTTACATAATTATTTTTACTTAAAAACTTGATCTGTACTAATTATAATTTATATTTTGCTTGGGTCATGGATGGGGTGACCTCTAATGGAGGCTGCTTCCAATCCTTTGGGGGATTCCTCCCATGGTTGGGAGGGGAAGTTTTTGGCTCTACAATATTTATATGGGAACCATCATGGCAGCATGGGGGTTGGGGCCAAAACCACAATGCAAATGCATTATAATGAGTCTAGGGTTACCCTAGGGCAGAAGTGAGAGAGGAGAGCACATGTTCTGCACCTGTGGCTCTTGGTCTATTAGCCCCAGGGTCTTGGAAGCCACAAGGCCAGGATATTGGGTCTTGGAAGCCACAAAGTCAGGATGTTGTGCCCCTGGGCTTACAACATGTAACTTATTTATCACCATCCTTGCCTCCAGCTCATGTCTAACTGTCTGCTCTATCATTTGACCAATACATATACACATATAACCTCATGTGCAGCCCACACCATATTGACTCCGAACATTTCCATCATGGCAGGAGGTTCTTTTGTGCCCCTCTCAGTCAATTCCTACTCAGCCCCAGAGATAGATGATTTTTATTTCCATCACAATAGATAACATTTGCTGCTGCTAGAACGTCATATCAAAGAAATCCTATAGTATGTACTTTTTTGTGTTTGTCTTCTTTGAGATGGATCCATGTTGCTACATGTACCGATAGGTCAATCCTTTCTTATGGCTCAGTGGTATTCCACTCTATGGCCTTGCCACAAGGTCTTTATCTTCTCTCCTGCTGGCAAACATCTGGGTTGTTTCCAGTTTTTGCTATTATGAATAAGGTTACTACAAACATTACAGCATATATTTGTTTGCAGACATACATTTTTCATTTCTCTTAAATAAATACCTAAGAATGGGATTGGTGTGTTTATGAATTTACAGTCTAGTAGCAGTTCTGGTACATTTTTGAAAATCTACTATGTTCATCTTTACCTTTTAATTGGAGTATTTAGGTTTTATATTCAGTGCAAATAATTACAATGTAATTATTGTAGTTGGTTTTCTATTTGTCCCATGTTTTCTTTGTTCCTCCGGTTTTTTCCTGCCTTTTTTTAAGGTTTATTTATTTATTTACTTAAGCAATCTCTACACCCAATGTGGGGCTCAAATTCATGACCCTGAGACCAAGAGCCACATGCTCTTCCCACTGAGCCAGCCAGGCACCCCTCTCCTGCCTTGCTTTGGGTTAATCCAGTTTGGTTTTGTTGTTTAGAATTCCATTTTAACCCCTCTAATTCCTTTATATAATTCTTTGCGTTATTTCTTTTCTTTTTTTTTTTTTTTAAAGATTTTATTTATTTATTTGACAGGGAGAGACAGCCAGAGAAAGAACACAAGCAGGTTAAGTGGGAGGGAGAGAAGCAGGCTTCCCACCGAGCAGGGAGCCCGATGCGAGGCTCGATCCCAGGACTCTGGGATCATGACCTGAGCCGAAGGCAGACGCTTAACGACTGAGCCACCCAGGCGCCCCAAATTCTTTGCGTTATTTCTATAACTGTTATCCTAGAGATTATAATACTTGTCTTTTTTTTTTCTGTGTTCTTTTTTTTATGTTATGTTAATCACCATACATTACATCATTAGTTTTTGATGTAGTGTTCCATGATTCATTGTTTGCATATAACACCTAGTGCTCCATGCAGAACGTGCCCTCTTTAATACCCAACACCAGGCTAACCCATTCTCCCACCCCCCTCCCCTCTAGAACCCTCAGTTTGTTTTTCAGAGTCATTCGTCTCTCATGGTTCATCTCCCCCTCCAATTTCCCCCCCTTCATTCTTCCCCTCCTGCTATCTTCTTCTTTTTTTTTTTTTTAACTTATAATACATTATTTGTTTCAGAGGTACAGATCTGTGCTTCAACATCTTGCACAATTCGCAGTGCTCACCATAGCACATACCCTCCCCAGTGTCTATCACCCAGCCACC
>NC_138382.1:22562971-22580443 GCF_054177405.1 Leptonychotes weddellii | reverse complement strand
AAATAGAAATGGAAGGAAAACTTCCAAACTTGTTTTATGAGGCCACCATTACCTTGATCCCCAAACCAGACAAAGACCCCATCAAAAAGAATTATAGACTCAATATCCTTGATGAACATGGATGTAAAAATTCTCACCAAAATACTAGCCAATAGGATACAACAGTACATTAAAAGGATTATTCACCATGACCAAGTGGGATTTATCCCTGGGCTGCAAGGTTGGTTCAACATCCACAAATCAATCAAATGTGATACAATACATTAATAAAAGAAAGAACAAGAACCATATGATCCTCTCAGTAGATGCAGAAAAAGCATTTGACAAAGTACAGCATCCTTTCTTGATCAAAACTCTTCAGAGTACCGGGATAGAGAGTACATAACTCAATATCATAAAAGCCATCTATGAAAAACCTACAGCGAGTATCATTCTCAATGGGGAAAAACTGAGAGCTTTCCCCCTAAGGTCAGGAACACGGCAAGGATGTCCACTCTCACCACTGCTATTCAACATAGTATTGGAAGTCCTAGCCACAGCAATCAGACAACAAAAAGAAATAAAAGGCATCTGAATCAGCAAAGAAGAAGTCAAACCCTTACCCTTTGCAGACAATATGATACTTTATGTGGAAAACCCAAAAGACCACCCCAAAACTGCTAGAGCTCATAATACTTGTCTTTAACCTATGTCTACCTTCACGCAACATCAAACAACTTCACAAACAATGTAAGAATCTATAATAGTATAATTCAATTCAGCTCCCTCCTACAATGTATCCTTTTATCCTCTTATCATGTATTCTAATAATGTATATAAATCCCACAATATGATACATTGTTATTATTTTTGCTTTAAAAATCAATATTTTCTAGAAATTAACAAATGTGTGACACAGATAAATAGATAAGAGGTTTTTTTACACATTTATATACACTTTTATTCTTTCTTTTTTTAAACTTTTTATTTAAATTACACATTTACTCTTTCTGATTCTCTTAATTCCTTCCTACAGATTTGAGCTTCCCTCTGGTATCATTTCACTTCACAGTTAAAGAACTTCTAGTATTTCTTATAACACTGGCTGGAGATAAGTTCTTTAAGTTTTTTTTGTAAAGTTGTTTATTTTAACTGTAATTTTTGAAGAATATTTTTACTGATATAGAGTTCTAGGTTCACAGATTGGTTTTTTCTTTTCTTTTTCTTTTTCTTTTAGCATTTTAATATGTTGTTTCATTGTCTTCTGGCTTTCATACCTTCTGGTAAGTCAGCAAAAATTCTGGTCATTGGGCACCTGGGTGGCTCAGTTGGTTAAGCGACTGCCTTCGGCTCAGGTCATGATCCTGGAGTCCCTGGATCGAGTCCCGCATCGGGCACCCTGCTCTGAAGGGAGTCTGCTTCTCCCTCTGACCCTCCCCCCTCTCATGTGCTCTCTCTCATTCTCTCTCTCTCAAATAAATAAATAAAATCTTTAAAAAAAAATTCTGGTCATTATCCCCTATTTAAGATTCTGGATCTGTGACTTGCTCCCCAACCCCTGCCAATTTGGGAGAGTCTTGGCCATTATCTGTTCAAGTATTTATTCTGCTCCATTCTTCCTGTCTGCCTCTTGGACTTCAATTGTATGTGTATTAGATGATTTGATTATGACCCGCAGGTCTCAGAGGATTTGTTCAGTTTTTACACTTGTTTTTCTCATTACATTTCAGTTTGGATAATTAGTATTCATATTCACTGATCTTTCCTCTACTCTGTCAAGTCTGCTATGAAGCCCAACTAATGAAATCTTTGTTTAATATTGTCTTTTGGTTCTAGCACTTACATTTGCATCTTTTCTATAGTTTCCATTTCCGAGGTGAAATTCCCTGCCCACATCTTATCTGTCTTTTCTACCCAGTCCTTTAACATATATGTCACTGTTATTTTAAATTCCTTGTCTGGGGCGCCTGGGTGGCTCAGTTGGTTGAGCGACTGCCTTCAGCTCGGGTCATGATCTCTGGGTCCTGGGATCGAGCCCCACATCAGGCTCCCTGCTCGGCGGGAGGCCTGCTTCTCCCTCTCCCACTCCCCCTGCTTGTGTTCCCTCTCTCACTGTCTCTCTCTGTCAAATAAATATAATCTTTTAAAAAAAAAAAGTTCCTTATCTGCTCATTCTAACATTATGTCCATCTGTGAGTCTGCTTTTATTGACTGTCACTTTTATTTCCTGCTTCTTTTTTTCATAAAAAAAAATCCTTTATTTTTTATTTAAGATAAAAGTGTTTCATTTTTTAAAATGTTTAAATTAAGTTTCTTTTTTAGTTCCAGCATAATTAACATACAGTGTTATATTAGTTTCAGGTGTACAATATAGTGATTCAACAATTCCATAGAACACCCAGTGCTCATCATGACAAGTGCCCTCCTTAGTCCCCATCACCTATTTTATCCATCCCCTACCCACCTCCTCTCTGGTAACCATCAGTTTGTTCTCTATATTTAAGAGTCTGTTTCTTGGTTTGCTTCTCTCTCTCTCTCTTTTCTTTCTTTTGCTTGTTTGTTTCTTAAATTCCACATGTGAATGAAATCATACGGTATTTGTCTTTCTTTGACTTATTTTGCTTAGCATAATACTCTCTAGCTCCATCCATGTTGTTGCAAATGGCAAAGATTTCATTCTTTTTGTTGGCTGAATAATATCCTGTTGCATATCTGTACCACATCTTCTTTATCTATTCATCTATCGGTAGACACTTGGGCTGCTTCCATAATTTGGATATTGTAAAAAGTGCTGCTATAAATATGTCCTGCTTCTTTGTGTCTTATAATTATAGCCGCCCTAGCAAACTAGCCTATCTATTTCTCAATTAATTGGAATGCTGGAGTGGGGAAAGTATTTATTAAGTGCCCAAAATTCCCAGATTATATGGCAAATAAAGGCATTCAATAAATATTTATAGAATGAGAACTTTTTTTTTTTTAAAGATTTTATTTATTTATTTGAGAGAGAGCACATGAGAGGGGGGAGGGTCAGAGGGAGAAGCAGACTCCCTGCCGAGCAGGGAGCCCGATGCGGGACTCGATCCAGGGACTCCAGGATCATGACCTGAGCCGAAGGCAGTCGCTTAACCAACTGAGCCACCCAGGCGCCCCTATAGAATGAGAACTTTAACATCTTCTTAATAAAAGAAATCTAAAAATACAAATTATCTTTCTGATATTTGTTCTGAATGTGTTTGCTCAATAACATAATATCTTTAGAGGAATTTAGATCGGCATTAACAATATCTGTACCTACTTCAGTGGTTGACAGTGATGGCTTTGGAAGAGTGGTTGATGTCACCTTGATAGGGGTAAACACAGGTCACAAAGCACTGCAATCTTGATTATTACTTGATGAATGTCTGCCATTTATATAAAGCAGAGACCTGAGTTAGGGTTGGTTCAGCCCTATTGTTCTGTAGGTATACAAATACACCACTATTTATAGAGGAATGTCTTAAACTAGAGGCAGGATAGTCGAAAGAAAGGAGTAGAGATTAGGGGTTAAGAGTGCAGGCTCTGGAATCTGAAACTCTGAGTTCAAATTCCAGCTCTGCCATTAACTTGGTCTGTAGATGTTTCTATATCTAAAAAATGCAGGTGTGGGGCGCCTGGGTGGCTCAGCTGGTTAAACATCTGCCTATGGCTCAGGTCATGATCTCAGGGTCCTGGGATCGAGCCCCACATCAGGCTCCCTGCTCAGTGGGGAGTCTGCTTCTCCCTCTCCCTCTGCCCCTCCATCCCACTCATGCTCTCTCTCTTACTTACTCTCTCTGTCTCAAATAAGTAAATAAAATCTTAAAAAAAAATAAAAAGTGCGTGTAATAACAAGAATACCAACCCTGTATAGCAGTTTTGAGGATTAAATGAGTTAAAGCAAACATGTGGCTAGTGTTATATAAGTGTTGGTTAAACTAGGAGAAAACAAAAGATAGCAAGGAGATTAAAAATACAGGAAGGAGTTGTGTTTCTCAGCCTCCATATAAATCTATGAAACAAAGATGCTTGCAATAAAGACAAGAAAATGGCACTTTCCTTTAGTCAATGCACAGCTTCCTCTTCTGGGTCTGTGGGGTCCTGACAGCCCCTGACACCAGGGGCAATCACTGGGAGCCAGTGGCTGTGTTGAGATTTATTAGGATATAAAATAGCATAAAGAATGGCAGTGTTAGCACACTAGTCCCTTCGCCTACTCCTTGATTACTTATGTGACAGATACATTAGTTACTTTATAATTGTTAAGAGAGAACCATTCTCATCCAAAGGAGAACTCAGTTATGGAGTGGGAGTCTTTGTAAGAAGCATAGGTATTCAGTAATCAGGGATAACTAGTACTAGAAAAAGGTCTCCACTGTGAGATAAGTTCGAATGGGGGAAAATTTCATAGAAATTTTGGGAAAAAAAGCTTAATTGGAAATTTATCCTGAAACACAAAACTAAACAGTGTAAAAAAAATTATCTTTTTTTTTTTTAAGATTTTATTTATTTATTTGAGAGAGAGAGAATGGGAGACAGAGAGCATGAGAGGGAGGAGGGTCAGAGGGAGAAGCAGACTCCCTGCTGAGCAGGAAGCCCGATGCGGGACTCGATCCTGGGACTCCAGGATCATGACCTGAGACGAAGGCAGATGCTTAAGCAACTGAGCCACTCAGGCGCCCCCCAAAAATTATCTTATATTGAACAAAATTTAAATAATTTCAGCTAAGCATTGGATAATGGAATGAAGAAGAAGAAATCTAGCATTGATTTTTATAGGATAGTGGAGATGCCATCCTTCGTAATGGACTTTCACAGCATGAGTATTTGTGCAAAAATATTAAAGGTGTAACCAGATTTTTCATGAGGCCTTTTTTAATCCTTTGATGGTTAACTTATTCTCTTTTGAAACTCCTCCTATGTCCTAATCATCCTCATTAATTTTTTCCTTTCCTTTACTAACTGTCCTAGATATGCCAGGTCATGTGGCATCTCCTCTCTCTCTCTTTTTTAGATTTTATTTATTTATTTGAGACAGAGAAAGAGCATAACAGGGGGAGGGGCAGAGGGAGAGAGACAAGCAAACCCCCACTCGGGGCTTAATCCCAAGGCCCTGAAATCATGACTTGAGCCAAAGGCAGATCCTTAACCAACTGAGCCACCCAAGCATCCTGCATCTCCTTTCTTTTATGTGAATTTTGCTTCCCTTTACAATCTTGTAACTGCAAGAGTTAAGTCATGAATTTTCAGAAAGCACAATCCTCTTAGAAAAATTCCCATCTTTTGAGATGGTATAAATAACATTGTGTTCAAAATGAGCCACTTCATACTTTTTGAACCATTATAAACATTTATAAAAACATGCTATTTCCTGATATTGCTTTAAAGTTTTGTTTTAAGGTAACATTAGAGAAAGACTTAGAAGCAGGAAGGCGTCTTGGTATATCCATATTTTTTTAAGATTTATTTATTTATTTGAGAAAGAGAGAGAGAGAGCATGAGTGGGGGAAGGGGCAGAGGAAGAGGGAAAGGGAGAGAATCTCAAGCAGACTCCCCACTGAACACAGAACTGGATGCAGGGCTCAATCCCAGGACCCCGAGATCATGACCTGAGCTGAAATCAAGAGTTGGACGCTTAACCGACTGAGCCACCCAGGTACCCCTTGGTATATACGTTTTTGTGAAAGGTTACCAACTGGCATATTTTGGACAACAGCATGTTGCACTTCTGTGTTTGACTCTCTCCACCATTTCACAGTTACAGTGAGAACACATGGACATATTTAAGGAAGATGTGTCTCAGGCCTGCGAAAGCAACTGTCCACTTTTTTGTGTTGTTAAGTAACTTATATCCCAACTTAAAATCAAACAACAAGAAAGCAGCCAAGGATACTCACGTTTGCACTAAGCATTTCATGAGGCTATCGTAATTGAAACTGACCAGTAAAACTGGAAAAAGAAGTTAGCAAGTTACGCTTCTTCCTTTGGTCCTCAGTGACTCCCCAGTCCAGACATCAGACAGACTATAGCATCTTGAGGCAAGTGCTAAACTCATTCATGTTTTGTTTGACAGATTAACATCTACAATTATAAGCACTTGATTAGAAATGTGACAGTTTTTCAATGAAACAAGTTTTTAAGTATTACCAGTGATAAGGAATAAGGCATTGTGCAAATGCGGCAGTAGTCCTTTCTGTATCTTATTCATATTGGATGAATGAAGATTTTGTGCACATGGATGCCTCTCTTGCATCATTTCTGTCTCAGTTCAAAGATCACCTCTGCCAAGGCCATCTTTGACCACCTCATCTTGTATTCCTACATCACTCTCTATCTTATCATCCTGTCCCATTTTCTTATTACTATTTGAAATTATCTTGTTCATTCATCTGCTTAGTTATGTCCTACCTCCCCCCAAGAATGTAATCTCCTCAAGGGCAAGGAGTGTACCCATCTTATTAAACTATATCCCCAATGCCAGGAGTAGTGGTTGTTGGGCACATATCAAATATGTTGAACAAATTAATAAATTATGAAGTTGCAAGGGTTAGTCAGCTAAATTAATACACAGGAACCTGAGTGAGTCTCAAAGTTTCATTGAAATATTTGGATTAAAATATTAATATGCAAAAAAATAACTTGCCATTATTTATAGAACACAATGCAAGCATCAGATACATGGTCTTTTCAAGCTTTCAAGCTTTTCAGGCTTCCATTATTCAAATATGTTTTGTCAGCTCCTAAGATAGCTTTCTTGCATTGGGTATCTAAATTTGTATGCAAATCTGGCACTCTCTCTGTCTACTTCTTAGAAATTTATATGCTACCCAAAGGTAGAACTAGACAGAAAATATGTGGCTTGAATAACGTTTGCTTTAATTCAAGGCAATTTTTATTCTTAGTCAACAGAAGTTACACCCTTATCTTACTCTAGAAATGAAATTCTTTTCTTTTCAATCCTCTTCTCTTTGAAAGAGCAATCCACATGACTGAGACAAATGTACATGTCTAAGAATGCTGAAATCATTCCGTGGTGAAATCAATGTTTCATTTTAAGTATTTCATCTAATAATTTCTTTCTTGCATACATTGTAAATTTTAGTATGTGATAAATTGGACTATCAAAAATATTTCCCTGTTTCAAAAACACCTCAAAAATCAAGAAATAAATTAAGGAAAATATTGTTGCCTATATTGTGTAGTTAGCTCTTATGTATTCATGATCAAATGTGAGGATAGCACACATGAATGAAATCAACACCCATTCCTCAGTTTATTCATTAGTTCTAGCTTCTTCTCACTAAATCCATTACTGAATGAATAATGAAATATAGAATCAAAGGCTTATAGTTTACCATTTGTTAAAATTAAGCTAGGTTGATTAAAATTAGCCTAGCTATCCTTCCCCTCTGGTAGATTCTCCACCACAAGCTTCCAAAAGAAAAGAAAGGCTTCTTCTCAAACATCCTCTCTGTGAAACTAATGCTCTCCCACCACACCTTACCTACCCCAGGCCTGTGTTAGAGTTCAAGAACTGTGTTACTGTCGTGTTGGAGGATCTCTGGGGATTGTATATAGGTATGAGCTGAGGGTAAAATTACATCCTGTTAGATGTTCTCAGGTCAGCCAGTTTACACCCTTAACTTCAATTTTATTGCTGTAATTTAAAAGTCAGGAGACTTTAACTTAGAACTAGGAGTTCTATTCTACATTCAGAAGTCAATGGGTGGGAGGTGGGCAAAATGGGTGAAGGGGAATGGGTTCCAATTAAGGAATGAGTAAGTCTCAGGGATGAAAGGTATAGCAGAGGGGTGCCTGGGTGGCTCAGTCGGTTGAGCATTTAACTTGGGTCATGATCTTGAGGTCCTGGGATTGAGCCCAGCATTGGGGTCCCTGCTCGTCTCTCTCCCTCTGCCCCTCCCCCTCACTCATGCGCTCTCTCTCAAATAAATAAATAAAATCTTTAAAAAAAAAAAAAAGAAAAAGAAAGAAAGAAAGATACAGCATGGGGAATATAGAAAAAAAAGATTCAAAAACCCTGTGACAGACACTGGCTGATTCACCCATATATATTCAAACCCAGCTAAGTAATGGTCTAGTCAATTGTAGTAATTCTATTTCTCTTCCAAAGTGGGGTGATGGAAATATTCTTGGGTTACCAATGACAGACTTTCACTAAGGAATCCACCAACTCTGAAGGCTGCCATGCCTTTTGGAGTTTGATTTAGTGAAATAATGAATTTCTTTATTGTTTAAGCCAGTTGAGTCAGGATTTTTGTTAAGTACAGCAGAAAACAGATCCCCTAGGAAAGGAGTCCATTGCCGTGATTCCAATTCATTAAGAAGGACCTCAGAGTTTGGGTATCACTATAAATCAAATGCCCCAGAGAGCTTCTTCACCTAGATTCTGAGACCAGTGCCCTCTGAGCCTCAGATGGACCTCTTTTTAACTTTTTGGAGGCTAGGAGAATTTTGTCTAGCTTGACATTTTTTGTAATGGCCCCTGAGCTCTCTGAAGACTCTCACTAGTTTTACTTATTTATTATGCATGCTTTTGGGACCACTTGAGATTCTCCAGGGATTCAAAGATCCAGTACATTCCAATGTGGCATCTTTTTAGAAAAGTGATACCCAGTAGTTTCAGTGCCTATAGATAGATGAGGGGCTGGATTATTGCACTAAAATAACCTAAATCTGTAGGCTTGCATTTTATAGTTGCAACTCTGTCCCTATGAACAAATGGAAATGAGATTTACTATTACCACTGAGATTGTTAGGTCTAGTCTGATAAGTAGACCCAGGGTGTCTGAATTTCAGCAAGATGTTCCAACAAAGCCTCTCATGCTTTGTACACAAATTGGACAAATGTGAGCTGGCTATTGATTTATACTCGTTGTTGCTATTATTGATTTATATTTGTCATTAATGTTTAAATGCTCAGACCTTCAGAAGGCTGATTAATGAATCAAGTTGACCTTGACTGTAATCCATTAATCAGGTCAACTTAGGTCAACTTAGAGAAAGTTCTCCAGTGCCTTCTTTGAAGCACTGTCATCAAATGTGCTCTATTCAGTATTTTTCTTTTTCTTTTTTTCAATATTTTTCTCAGTGAACAAAATGAAAACAAAATGAACAAAAATTGTGTTTTTGGATCATTTCCCAATGATACAAAATTGAAGAAAGTGTCAGTATGATGGGTAGCTGCAGCAGAATCCAAAAATAATTTGACAAGCTGGATCAATGACTCAAATCTGAAGAAGGCTGTCTTCATAAATAATATAGAAAGATAGTGAAGATCATGTAAAATGTTAGTAAAAAGAACCTGGAGTGCGTAAGAGGAAAAAGGAGGTAGCCATATTCATATATTTGGAGGACTATCAGCTGGAATTAGAGACAGACGTATTGTCTATAACTCCATAAAGTACAACTAGGATAAACTTTTTGGCTCAATAAGGAAAGGATTCTAATATTGGAGGTAAAGAATCTATATTAGAAAAGAATGATCTAGGGGCGCCTGGGTGGCTCAGTCAGTTAAGCATCTGCCTTTGGCTCAGGTCATGATCCCAGGGTCCTGGGATTGAGTCCCGCATCGGGCTCCCTGCTCAGCGGAGAACCTGCTTCTCCCTTTCCCGCTCCTCCCTGCTTGTGTTCCCTCTCTAGGTCATTCTCTCTCTCTGTCAAACAAATAAATAAAATCTTAAAAAGGAAAAGAAAAGAAAAGAAATGATCTGGAGTGGGACATAGCTATGTAGTGAGATTCCTGCTGTTTACAAGTTCAAACCAAAGCTGAGGGTCTCCATGCAGTTAGTTTCATGTTATAGACAACTTGGAGAAGAGGAACTCTAAACTCTCTTCCCTGGGGTTTATTTTTTAAATTAACCTGTCATTTTTAGTGTTTGAGTTGGAGCATTTCATTGCTTTATATTGACTGTAATCATTGATATATTTGATTATGTCATTCTATATTTGTAATTACTACATGATGTATATTTGCTCTGCTCTCTGTTCCTTTTTCTCTCTATTTTGACCTCTTTTGGATTGACTGATTTTTTTTTAATTCTACTTTTAATCTCTATTCAATGAGAGGTTACACATTTCGCTCCTCTTTTGGGGTTGCCTTAGATATTATAACATGCAGTTTTTAGCTTGCCAGATTTTAATAGTAATGGCACTTTTACTCATTCCCAATACAACAGGAGGTTTCTGGAACAGTGCAAACCCATATACCTCCCTCCAAAATTATGTACCATTGTGGTCTTATATTTAACTCTATAAATATTTTAAACTGTGTAAGACATTATTTTTGTTTTATATAATAAATACACATTTAGATTTACTAATACCATTGTTTTTATTATTCCTCATTCCTTCTGTTCCTGACTTTCTACACTGATTCATTTTCTTTTTGCCTGAAGTGTACCCTGTAATACTCATACTATGGCCTTGCTGGTGATGACCTCTTGCTTAATTTTTTTTTTCTTGAAAATGTCTTCATTTCTATTTCCTTTCTAAAGGGCCTTTTCACTCTTGATAGATTTTACCAAGTAGCTATGGCAGTTAATTTCCTCTTTTTTTTTAAGTTTTTATTTAAATTCCAGTTGGTTAACACACAGTGTAATATTAGTTTCAGGTGTAGAATTTAGTGATTCAACATTTCCATACAGCACCTGGTGCTCATGATGACAAGTGCCCTCCTTAATCCCCATCACCTATTTCCCCCATCCCCCCACCCACCTCTCCCCTGGTAACTATCAGTTTGTTCTCTATAGTTAACAGTCTGTTTTTTTCCTTTTTTTTTTTAAGATTTTATTTATTTATTTATTTATTATTTATTTATTTACTTATTTGGCTCATGCAAGCGGGGTGGGGGGTAGAGGGAGAGGGAGAATCTCAAGCAGACTCTGCGCTAAGCATGGAGCCCAAGGCGGGCTCGATCTCACAACCCTGAGACTGCAACCTGAGCCAAAATCAAGAGTCGGACACTTAACCAGTGAGCCACCCAGACGCCCCCACAGTCTGTTTTTCGGTTTGCCTCTCTTTTTCCCTTTGCTCATTCATTTCTTAAATTCCACGAGTGAAATCATATAGTATTTGTCTTTCTTTGACTGACTTATTTCACTTAGCATCATACACTGTAGCTCCATCCGTGTCATTGCAAATGGCAAGATTTCATTCTTTTTGATGGCTGAGTAATATTCCATTGTATGGTATATACCATGTCTTCTTTATCCATTCATCAGTCAATGGACTCTTGGGCTATTTCCATAATTTGGCTATTGTAGGTAATGCTGCTGTTAGCATTGGGGTGCATGTATCCCTTTGAATTAGTATTTTTGTATCCTTTGGATAAATACCCAGTAGTGCGATTGCTGGGTATGGCAGTTATTTTCTTTCAGCGAATTGAAAGTGCCATTTCATTGCCTTCTGGCTGTCATTATGTCTATTAAAAAGTAGACTATCGTTTTAGTTCTTCATTTTTAAGTTGATCTGCCTTCTTTTTCTAATTGCTTTTAAGATTTTCTCTTTTTCTTGAGTTTTGGCAGTTCTACTCCAATGTGCCTAGGTGGTCTTTATTTTTCCAATCCTGCTTGGGTTTTGCAGAGCTTTTGACTTGGTTGGCTGATGTCTGTACAAGAGTTATTTTGTGTGTCACTATGATCCATGTACTAACATTTCCACAGATTCAGGTCACAGCCCTGAGTCCCATCCTCACCCCTGCCCTCTTGGTGACCATTCCCAGTCCCTTGTCACACTTGAGCTCAGTCTGCCAGCATCTCACCACATGCATTCCTGTGTACTTTCATCTCCTGCCCTGGGTCTTCCCAGTGTGGCTGAGGCATGACATACCATGGTACTCACTTGGCACTCACGCATACACAACCCTGAAGTTCAGGAGTTAGCACCTGAGTGGGGGACTCTATCCAATGCAAGAGGAGAAGTGATTGATAATTTTCTCTCCCATTTTCCTAAACAGATTGTTGGAATAACAGTTGCATATATATGAAGAGTCCTTGTGAGACTAAATGACGAACTTGGCACAAGTTTATGGCCAGGTTGACAAAACACATTCCTTTTACTTGTACCATTTCCTTCTCTGTCTCACTCCACTTTTACCTTCTGCTCCTATGGGATTACACTCCCCAGGAAAGTGTTATGACAAATAAGCATTTGCTTCAAGCTCTGTTTTTTAAATGATCTGGGCTATGCCAAGGTCTTCAATCAGCTTAGAAAATCCTCAGCTATAATCCCTATATACTTCTTCTGATCTACTTCCTTTTTCCTTTCCTTCTGGAACTTCAGTGAAATGTGTGTTAGATTTTTTTCCACCAAGTCCTCTGGTACTTATCCTCTCTTCTGTACTTTTCATCTACTTGTCTCTCCATGCTTCACTCTGGATATTTTCTTCTATCCTATCTTACAGTAATTCTCTCCTCAGCTGTGTCAAATCTGATGTTAAACCCACCCACTGAATTAACTGAATTGTTAATTTCAGTTATTGTACTTTTTCAGTTCTAAAGTTTCTGGATACTTCTTTAAAAAAATATTCTATGTCATTTCTATATAGTTTTCAGTTTTCTGCTGAATTTTTTTAAAGATTTTATTTATTTATTTGAGAGAGAGAGTGTGTGAGGGACAGAGGGAGAGGGAGAAGCAGGCTCTCCGCTGAGCAGGGAGCCCGACATGGGGATTGATCCAAGGACCCTGGGATCATGACCCAAGCTGAAGGCAGATGCTCAATCAGCTGAGCTACCCAGGTGCCCCTCTGCTGAATTTTCTATCTTAAATTTTATTTATTTGCTTATAGTAAGTATATCTATATCTGTTAGTTCCAATATCCAGAACCTCTACAGATCTAATTTTACTGCTTATGATTTCTAACTGGTCTTCATTCAGGTTGTCTTATCCCTTGATGTGCCTGGTTATCTATGAGTGTGTGCTGGACATTTTATTTGAGCAAGTCCTAGGATGTTATCTTTCCCTAGAAAAGAGTTGCATTTGTTTTGATCAGGTGTCTATAAGCACTACCATCTTGGATCACCTTAACCAATTTCAGAGACTAAGGTTGGCATGGGCCACCTATATAACTGGGAGCTGTGTTGCAGTTTGAGTAAGGGCTGTTATGCTCTGGTTTCCCCTTACTCCTAGGGTACCATCCTTTAATGTACTGTCCCAAAGTGGGGGTTTATCAGGACCTTTCCCTTAGTGGGTCCTGAACTCCAACCTTTGTCTGCCTCTTAAATCAAAGCTGTCAAAAAGCACCACTCAGTCTTTCAGCTGACAAATGTCACAAAGGCAAATAACCCCAGATGCCAAGATCCCTGTCTTCTCTTGGATTTTAGTAGTTCTTCTCCAACCTTGTTAGCTTTCTGATGCCTTCAAGTAGATGCTTTCTATATTTTGTCCAGCTTTTCTGATCATCACCAGTGAGAGTATTGGTCAAGCAGAAGAAGAATTCTATGTCTGGGGCGCCTGGGTGGCTCAGTCATTAAGCGTCTGCCTTCGGCTCAGGTCATGATCCCAGGGTCCTGGGATCGAGTCCCACATCGGGCTCCCTGCTCCGTGGGAAGCCTGCTTCTCCCTCTCCCCCTCCCCCTGCTTGTTCCTGCTCTCACTATGTCTCTCTCTGTCAAATAAATAAATAAAATCTTTAAAAAAAAAAAAAAAAGAATTCTATGTCTGGCCTAGAGATGCACTGAGCATCTTCACTTCTAAACTAAACTCAATATTTTTATTTAGTTTTTACAACTTGGAGGTATTTTGGTTGATAGAGCAACAGCTTATTGATCTATCTATATAATATATATATGATATGTTTAATACCTCATGAATAAGAAAGTGGTAATGTCTGCTTTATGATGATAATAGGGTATTTAGACTTCTTAATTTCTAAGGCCTTAAAAAATTCCATTTTAATTTAAATTTTCAGTGTAGACATAAAGTTGGAAATTTTGATTTTGCCAAGTATATTCAAAATAATAAAAATTGATGTCAACCATCATCATTATTTCAAAAAAGAAAAAGAGAATTTTAATGCCAAAAAAATCAGTCAGGACATAATCTCATAAAAGATCATCCTTCAAAACTAGATAAATTAGTGTTATGTAAAGCTCAGTACCTTGTTATTTTTCTCCTCTCATCATGGATTAGTGAAAATTTGATTATATGGAATGAGAAGTGTGCAGACTAGTATTTTGGAGCAATTGCTTTATATTATTTTGTTTATTTTCTATAGTGGTATTTAAAAGAGAATATAAAATCTAAATATAAAACTTATTATTGAATAAAATTCATGTAGGTTTCCAATGAAAGTCTCTCTGGATTACCACTCTAATGCTAAATCAAGACAGATTCTCAAATCATGTGCCAGCAGAGTCAAGCTTGCAATGATCCTCTTCTGTGTTGATAAAGAAATCTGACAAGTATTACACTTTAGGAATACAGAGACATTACTAAAAAAAAAGAGGTCACATTGCATCTCCAAGTTAACATTATGCCCAGAATTATGATTTATCAAGTATGAAGAGTAATAAGCTGTCCTTATCTGTAGGTGACATGATTGTCCACATAGAAAATCCTAAAGGATATACAAAAATGCTCCTAAAACTGTTAAGTTCAGCAAGGTCATAGGATACAAAATAAACATACAAAAATCAATTGTATTTCTATATACTAGCAATAGACATGTAGGCACCAAAATTTAAAATGTGGTGTTATTTACGATTGCTCAAAAAAGGAAGAAAGGTTTAGGTGTCAATCTAACAAAAATGTACAGGACTTGGATGCTGAAAACAATGTAATACTAATGAAAGAAATCAAAGAAGATCTAGACAAATTCAAAGATGTACTTTGGTCATGGCTTGGAAGAGTCAACAAAGTAAATGTGCTAATTCTACCCAAACTGATATATAGGTTTAATATGATTTCTATCAAGAGCCCAGCAAAAATTGTGGATATAGACAAATTATTCTAAAATGTATATGGAAAGGCAAAGGAAGTAGACTAGCTAAAACAATTTTGAAAAAAGAAGAATAAAATGGGAGGAATCAGTCTACTTGGTTACAAAACTTATTGTATAGGTACAGCAATAAAGACTGTGATATTGGGAACGGATAGACACATAGATCAGTGGAAAAGAGCAGAGAACTCAGTAATAGGCCCACAAAAATATGCTCAAGTGATTTTTGACAGAAGTACAAAAGCAATCCATTGAAGGATTTTTTGTAAATGGTTCTAGAGCAGTTGGACCCCCACCTGCAAAAAAATGAACTTTGACTTCAGTCTCACACCTTATATGAACATGTATTTAAATGGATTACAGACTTAAATATGAAATGTAAAATTATAAAGTTTTTAGAAAAAAGCATGGCAGAAGATCTTTGGGATCTACGGCTAGGCCAAGAATTCTTAGACAATGCTAAAAGCATGATCCACAAAAGGAAAAATCGATAAATTGCCCTTCACCAAAATTAAAAACTTTTGCTCTGTGAAAGAGTCTGATAAGAGGATGTAAAACAAGCTATACACTGGGAGAAAACACTTGTGAACCACATAACTGCCAAAAAAAAAAAAATATATATATATATGTTTTATATATATAATATATATTATATAAGCATATAATATATATATAAAATATATTTTTATAATACATAAAAATATATATGGGTATAAAACAACTCCCAAAACTCAACAGTAAAAAAGCAAACAGTCCAAATAAAATATAGGCAAAAGGTATAAAGAGACATTGTACTGAAGAAGATATGCAGATGGCAAATAAGCACTTGAAGAGAAGTTCAACATCATTACCCATTAGGGAAATGAAAATTAAAACCACAATAAGATATCACCACATATCTATGAGAATGGCTAAAATAAAAAATAGTGACAACACCAAATGCTGTTGAGGATGCAGAGAAACTGGTCATTCATGTATTACTGGTGGGAATGTCAAATGGTACAGGCACTCTGGGAAACTGACAGTTTCTTAAAATGCACCATGCAACTCACCTACAACTTAGCATTTGCACTTCTGGGCATTTGTTCTATAGAAATGAAAACTTATGTTCACACATAAACCTGTATGGGAATACTTATTATTCATAAAAGCCCTGAACTAAAAACAACCCAGAGGCCCTTCAACAGGTGAATGGTTAAACAAACTGTGGTACATCTATACCATGGGATACTACTCAGCAATAAAAAGGAATGAAATATTGATACACATATTAACCTGGATGAACCTCTAGAGAATTGTGCTGAATGAAAAAAGCCAATCCGAAAAGGTTACATGCTGTATGGCTCCATTTTTGTAACATCCTTGAAATGACAAAATTATCGGGAGAACAGAGTAGTGGTCGCTTGGGGCTAAGGACCGAGTGGGGCTGGCAGGAAGTTGATGTGATTAAAAAGTGCAACATGGTGATGGAACTGTCCTGTATCTTGACTATATCAATGTCAATATCCTGGTCAATATTTAAAAATAATAAAATTTTTATTAACACACACATATAATTTATCTTCTCTGTCCTTCAAAATGTGAACTTCTTTAGAAAATTTCCTGGCAACATAAGATTCTTCACTAATTACCTCAATTTAGTGTTATTCCAAGGTCTCAAAATCAGTTAGAATGTATAACCTAAGTTGACATTAAATCATTAAATCACTGCTAATGTTAAGAAGGCATCAGAAAAATAAAACATTCCAGGACGGTGTAATTGGAGGATCTCTGCAGGTCCACATAATCTTCAGTAATGTCAGAAATTTACAAGAGCCAATTATATAACAATCATTTCAAAAATTCAGTTTAATGAAATCTGTTTCCTTCTATATTCTTTTTTTTTTTTTAGGGTATGATAAGAACCAATTGCTTTATTTTTTTTAATTTTTAAGAGTCTTTTATTATTTTTTATTATGTTAATCACCATACATTACATCATTAGTTTTTGATGTAATGTTCCATGATTCATTGTTTGCATATAACATGCAGTGCTCCATGCAGAACGTGCCCTCTTTAATACCCATCACCAGGCTAACCCATTCCCCCACCCCCTTCCCCTCTAGAACCCCCGTTTGTTTTTCAGAGTCCATCGTCTCTCATGGTTCGTCTCCCCCTCCCCCTCCGATTTCCCCTCCTTCATTCTTCCCCTCCTGCTATCTTTTTCTTCTTCTTTTTTTTAACATATAATGTATTATTTGTTTCAGAGGTAGAGGTCTGTGATTCAACAGTCTTACATAATTCACAGCGCTCACCATAGCACATACCCTCCCAATATCTAAGAAACTGAGGAAGACACAAAGAAATGGAAAAACGTTCCATGCTCATGGATTGGAAGAACAAATATTGTGAAGATGTCAATGCTACCTAGAGCAATCTACACATTCAATGCAATCCCCATCAAAATACCATCCACTTTTTTCAAAGAAATGGAACAAATCATCCTAAAATTTGTATAGAACCAGAAAAGACCCCGTACA
>NC_138382.1:22539324-22562471 GCF_054177405.1 Leptonychotes weddellii | reverse complement strand
GAAGATATTTGCAAATGACATATCAGATAAAGGGCTAGTATCCAAAATCTATAAAGAACTCATCAAACTCAACACCCAAAGAACAAAGAATCCAATCAAGAAATGGGCAGAAGACATGAACAGACATTTTTCCAAAGAAGACATCCAAATGGCCAACAGACACATGAAAAAGTGCTCAACATCGCTCGGCATCAGGGAAGTCCAAATCCTTCTATATTCTTTTAAATAATGGTGTAAGGAATAAGGATAACAAATTTAGGAGGTCACAGTTAATTAGCCTTTTTGCCAAAAAACAAATACAAATTTGGCACAAATGACAATGTCATGCTTGCACTTAATTTTTGCACTGTGATATAAATCAGAGAGAAGACATTCAACTATCCTTTAACTCCAATTCATAAAATAAAGTTAATTTGTTTAAGGATTTTTCAGTATTAGAAGTATTAAGTAAACTTAGCTAATGCTTAAAATAGAATTCTTCAAATTACCTTTATGGTCTAGTATTGAAACCCTCTAAACCTTAGTAAAAGATCTTAGCACAGAAAAATTCCTTAAAGATTTCTTACAGTTACTAATTGTTGGCCCAATGCCTAAGTGCCAATGTGCCTCTCTTAGATCCTAATCTTATAACTCAGAAGCAAGGATCCTGAAGAATACTTTAATAAACCAAAGTTATATTTTCATTTGGTAGAGATATTTACCTTTAAGCAACAGTCTCATAACTCAGTTGAGTAATTGATTTTTACTTAGAATAGAACAAGGATCTTCTCCAGGTACAAAACCATTATAAGATTTAGTTCCCTGAAGACTGATCTCTTTAATCTATTTTAAAGTATTTGTGCAAGTTACAGTATATTATACTGCTTGGCAGTTTCATGAATTTCACACTTTCATTTCTTCCATCCTGGAAAGATTTTCTCAAGAAGCATAGCTCATATAAAGCATTAAAGATTTTATTTCATTTCTTTTTCTTTCTCTTTTTCCCTGGAAATCTTTGATACTTCTTATTTTAGATTTGTGTAAGTCCTTGGTAGTGTCTAAAAATCAATCAAAATAGAAGCGCTGTTGAATTTGGGACTTTGGAATTTTATTTGTTAATTGTCTATGGTAGTGGGCCATCCTCTCTTGTTCAAGGATAGTTTCCAAGGGAAGTGCATGTCCTTTATGAGCAGTGGTGTAGCCATACCAGGTTTGGAGGAACAGACACCTTACCCAAGTGGGGAAAAACATGTGTTCACAAGGTAGAGGCATCCTATCAAAATCTAACTTGAAGGAGGCCCTCCTTTGAGGTCAGGAGTCCCTGTCTCTAAGTCTAGCAGAATGATTCTTGGATGGAGATCTTAGCAGGGTGATATTAAAAATGTTTGACTGTGAGGCGCCTGGGTGGCTCAGTTGGTTAAGTGACTGGCCTTGGCTCAGGTCATGATCCTGGAGTCCGGGGATTGAGTCCCAAGCCGAGCTCCCTACTCAGTGGAGAGTCTGCTTCTACCTCTGACCCTCCCCCCTCTTGTGCTCTCTCTCTGTCTCTCTCATTCACTCTCTCAAATAAATAAATAAAATCTTTAAAAAAAATATTTGACTGTGGATATAGCAGATGCCTGCACATTCAGATGGATGCCCAGACAGCTTATAAGAACTGCACATCAGAGCTGGATCCTTGTCCAGTTAAAGATCTCTGACTTTGGGAATTCTTAAATAGCAGAAGTTGTTTCTTCCTATTTCATTATGCACCTAAAGAAAGAAAACAAATTTAACCAATTAGATCAAGAGAGAACTAGGTCTTAGTGCAAACATTTCAAAACCCTACAGCAAAGCCTTGCTACTAGTACTCAGAGCTTTTCCCCACAGCTTGACTTCACTCATCTTTGTGTTTCTATGAAATGTATCTATTTTTTTTAAAGATTTTATTTATTTATTTGAGAGAGAGAGAGAGTGAGAGAGAGAGCGCAAGAGGGGGTAGGGTTAGAGGGAGAAGCAGACTCCCCACCGAGCAGGGAGCCCGATGTGGGACTCGATCCCGGGAGTCCGGGATCATGACCTGAGCCGAAGGCAGTCGCTTAACCAACTGAGCCACCCAGGCACCCTGAAATGTATCTATTTTTTCTGAGGGTGAAAACCAGAGATGCCTGGGTAGAGTTTAGGAAGGAAAAGTCTTTGTGCCAGTGTGCCATTCCACCTGCAGATGAGATTGTAAGAAGGGAGAGAGAATGTATTCACACGGATGTTCGGAGCTTCCCATGAATGGGGTTTTCTCTCCAGAGTTTATGCCCCAGTGGGCAGCAGTCCCTGTTACTGAAGAAAGGTCATCTGGTCAGCTCTGGTTCCCGGTCTAGGGGTCTCTCTATGATATATGCCCTGGTTCACCGAGACCGGAAGCAAACTACTCTTCCTGACTCAAATCTTGCAAAAAGAAAGACTCGCCTAAATTCTAACCTGAACAACTCGCAAACCTAGAAAATAGCTTCCCAAATAGCCATAATCCTGCACGGCTGTCTGACCTCATGTGGCAGGAATGGCTAGCTGTTCACAGATAATGCCTTTCCACTTCCTAACGGCACAGTTAGATTATACATTTCCCTGCCTTCCTGGCAGTTAGATGTGATTGCCTGACTGAATTTAGCTGATAGCTTACAAGTGGAAGTGACTTTACAGAAACAAGTGTGTGCCTTCTGTCCCCTTTTTCCTGTTCCACCATGGGGTTGCAGACAACCAGACCCTAAACTAGAGCGACAAGATGGAAGGAGTCTGGGTTCCTGAGTCACCTTGTGGAGAACAGACGCTGGATCCCACTGACCAGGAGTGTTTCCCAAGTGAGAAGCCTTGTTCTTTTGTGTTTAAGCCATTGAATTTCTTATTTGTTTGTTTGGGTTTTTTTCCTTTCTTTTTTTTTTTTTAAAGATTTATTTATCTGAGAGGGAAAGAGAAAGAATGTGAGCAGGAGAAGGGACAGAGGGAGAGGGAGAAAGAGAATCCTGAAGCAGTCTCCCCACTGAGTCCAGAGCCCCATGCAGGCTCCATCCCAGAACGCTGAGACCACAGCCTGAGCTGAAATCAAGAATCTGCAGTTCAACCTGCTGAGCCACCCAGGCACCCCTCTTGGTTTCTTTGTTATAGCAGTTTAGCCTACCCTAACACTACACTTGATAAAGTATTACTCTGCAGATAATTTAAAATTGACATTTCTGAATTATTTGTCTGCATATGTAAATGTAAGCAATATGGATATTTATTGGATATTTCAAATCTTTTTTTTATAAAGATTTTGTTTATTTATTTGAGAGAGACAGAGAGCATGAGCAGGGGAGGGGCAGAGGGAGAGAGAGAAACAGACTCCCCACTGAGCCGGGAGCCTGAGGCAGGGCCTGATGAGGGTGGAGCCTCCATCACAGGGTCCCAAGATCATGACCTGAGCCACCCAGGCACCCCTTGGATATTTCAAATCTTGAGTAAATTCAGATATTGACTTAAATCTCTCTTATAAAGTAATACTTATAAAAAGTAACTAATACTTGTTTCCAAGTAATGCTTATTTGTTTCAAAAAATTATAAAACTTATATTTTTGCACTGTATGCTCTCAATTGTATAAGGGTGGTTCCCAAATATTGTCAAAGAATATTCTAGAATGTATGGTTTTTATAAGAAAAAAAGAACATTCATGCATTTTTTCGTAAGGCATATTATAGGACCCTACCTCTCAGTTCGCTTATAATTTAACACAGAAGAAATAAGATATGAACAAATAACTTTAGCACATTAATTGGTGATAGGTTCTAAAAATTGGTTTGGACATTATTAAACATGAGAACAGTCAATACCAAGAAGGTATGTATGTTTCTGAGTGACTCATAATTGTCTCAGAAATGCCAAAGCTAATAACTATAATAAAGCATTTACTGTAGAGCAAAGATGAAATCATTTCTACTTTTAGTTTTGGGGATGGAAAGACAGAAATTAAAAAATAAAATGTACAGATGTTTCCAGTGCTCAAAGACTTCAAGTACCACTAAAATGAATAGCTATTTTAAGACCTGTGGGGAAAAGGAACAAGACAAAACCACCAGTCATGAAAGTAGTCAGGGATATTTTAGAAAGACTCTGAGAGTATGATAAAAAAGTTGGAGCTGACATTGTTGTGTGGAAGAATGGTCATTCCTCCTTCCAGTGGACTCAGGTGCTCGGAGGTCTGTGTTTGACTGTGTACGAAGTCAGCCATACTCCTGCATGTACTCTAAAGCCAAATAAAACTGCTTTTACTAACCATTCAAAATCAGGTCGCTCTATCCAGATTCTAGACTGTGGTCTAGTAGGCACAGCTGTTCAGTAACAATTGCAGGCTGTGTAACATTTCCAAAAACTCGTGGGTGGACAGCATGAAATCCTAAAGGCAGAAAAGAATTTCACTCTTGACTTTGGTAAGGGTATTAAACCATGAAATGCCTATTTCATCTTTTTATGAGGAACGTGATCATTGCAGCAGGATTTCATTGTCAGCAAAACAGGTTCCAGATTTTCAGTGATCGTTTCATAGCTTATGTCTTCCCCCCTCCTATGGGAGAGCATGTGTATGTGCACAATATTCCTGCCAACTGAGATCCATTGAGGCCTTCCTAATTCATGCCCCAGTGCATGTGATCTTGATTTTAGGGAATGGGGGAATGTTTTTCTAACCCAGAGGACCTTTTCTTCTTTCTTCTTTGTTGTATATGCTAGACTTACTTACCAAATGAGTAACAGCTATCAACCGGAATAATGACTAGATATTAATGAAATACATTTTTAGCATTCTCATTTTCCCAGTGCTATATAGTGGAGGTCCAGCATACCTCATGAATTTAAATTATGAATTAATTAATTATGAATTCAACTACATGTACTTGACAAAAAAGAAAATTGATTACAAATATATGTATACTGTATTTTCTCTGTGTCTTAAGGGATTTTAGAGAGGAATTTTGACTATCTCAATTTTTGTCTTTTAGATTAGAACCTAATTTCCATGTATGAAATAATTCTACAGCATCCATTTTTTTTTTTAAGATTTCATTTGAGAGAGAGAGAGATAGAGAGAGCATGAGCAGGGGAGAGAGGGAGAAGCAGGCTCCCCACTGAACAGGGAGCCTGAGAAGGGACTCGATCCCAGGACCCCGAGATCATGACCTGAGCCAAAGGCAGACACTTAATTGGCTCAGGCTACCCCTACTGCGTCTATTTTTTAAAAATATCATTACCATTAAGAAAAATTAATCTTGGCAGCTTTCTGTAAGGTATAACCTAACTTTGATCATATTTTTTAAAGTTTGCATGTGGTAAATATTATTAGCTTTAGTGTCTTTACAATGTAATTTTATAGTATTTAAAAATTTTTTTATTGAGGTGTAATTGACATATAGCATTATGTTACTTTCAGGTGTACAACACATGATTCTATATGTGTATATATTGTTAAATGATCACCACGATAAGTCTAGTTAGCACCTGTCATTGTACATCATTACAACTTTTTTTTCTTGTGGTGAGGATTTTTAAGATTTACTCTCTAAGCAACTTTCCCATATGGAATACAGTATTATTAACTAGAGTCACCATGCTGTACATTAAATTACCTCGACTTATTTATTTTATAACTGGAAGTTTGTACCTTTTGATACCTTCCATCCATTTTGCCCACTCCCTGCCCCATGCCATTGGCAACCACCAATCCATCCTCTGTTATCTATGATCTTGGGATTTTGGTTTTGGGTTTTTTCCAGTTTCCACATATAAGTGAGATCATATGGTATTTGTCCTTCTCTGTCTGACTTATTTCACTTAGCATAATGCCCTCAATTTTCACCCATTTTGTTGCAAATGGCAAGATTTCATTGCTTTTTATGGCCAAATAATATTCCTTAAAAAAAAAAAGATTGATTGATTGATTGATTTGAGAGGGAAAGAGAGGGCGTACATGTGGTGGGAAGGGCAGAGGGAGATGGGGAGGGAGAGAAGCAGACTCCCCATCGAGCACAGAGCCCGACACAGGGCTCAATCTCATGACCCTGAGATCATAACCTGAGCCAATACCAAGAGTTGGCTCCTTAGCCAGCTGAGCCACTCAGGCACCCCAGCCAAATAATATTCTATTGCATATATATATACACCACGTTTTCTTTATCCATTCATTTGTCGATGGACATTTGGGTTGTTTCTGTATCTTGGCTATTGTAAATAATGCTGCAATGAGCAGGGGGTTGCGTATATCTTTTTGAGTTAGTGTTTTCATTTTCATTGGATAAATAACGAGAAGTAGAATTGCTGGATCATATGTAGTTCTATTTTTAAATTTTTGAGGACCCTCCATACTGTTTTCTGGGGGCTGCATCTATTTACATTCCCACCAACAGTGCATGAGGGTTCCTTTTACTCCATGTCCTTGCTGACCCTTTATCTTCAGTAAGTTTAAAATTACATTGTTCAAGTCTTTTAGCTGTCTTAAAGATTAAAACTTAATCACCTAAAATACCCTGGGCTGGTTTCACCTAAATTATCCTTATTCCCCCAACTTCTATTGCTTCAAGAAGCTCTCATCCAACAGTCACTGTTTTCACTTTTGTCTTTTCAAATGCTTTTTTTTAAAAGACTTATTTAATAATTTTAGAGAGAGAGTGCGAGGCAGAGGGGGAGAATTTCAAGGAGACCCCCTGCTGACAGGGAAGCCCAACATGGGGCTCGATCCCACGACCCATGAGATCATGACCTGAGCCAAACTCAAGAGTCAGATCCTTAACTGACGGAGCCACCCAGGCGCCCTCAAATGCTTTTTAATTAACTGCTTGGTTTTCTGATGTCTTTAATTCTTGAGATACTATTCTCATTCTATTGCCAGCCTATTTTAAGCCAATATTTTCAATTCAAGGAGTCATCACCAAGTACTTTCCTATGAATCACTGTAAGTGGGAGAAAAAAGAGGAGATGATGACATCTGCCTTTATAGTAAATAACTGTGATGAGTGAGATATGTGGAATATATGCTAAAATGAGTTTTACCAGTAACGTGATGTCTTAGCTTGGGTTGCTATCACAAAATATCGTAAACTGGGTGTTTTTTCAACAACAGGAATTTATTTATTATAGTTCTGGAGGTTGGAAGCCCTAGATTAGGGTGCCAGCTTGGTTGAGCTTTGGTGAGGATCCTCTTCTGTGTTGTACGTGGCTGACTTCTCATTGTGTCTTTATATGGCTGAAAATGGGGTGAGCTGGCTCTCTGGCTTCTTCGTATCAGGGCACTAATCCCATTTACGAGGGCTCCACCTTCATAAGTTAATTACCTCCCAGAGGCCCACCTCCCAAATCATCACATCACATTTCAACATATGGATTTTGGGGGGACATAAACATTCAGTCCATAACCCATGAGAGTTGGCTTCTCAAGACTAATTAATTCCAACCAGAGGAATAATCTGGAAAGACTTCAGGGAGGAGGGTGTATTTGAACTGGACACTGAAGGATAATAGTGGTAGTGAGCCTGGATTTCTCATAGCATCAGGTGTATAAAAATGTAAATTTTAATTTTCCTAAAACTGAACTTAATTTCTATCTCAGGTCCTCATTCCTGCCTGATATCAGAAAATTTACTCTAGACACTTCCAGATAAACTCAGCCAAATGTAGAGAGTTCCTATAAATTTCTGTTGAAATTCAGTCAAGCACAGCTTCGCTAGTCAAGGTGTAGTCTGTGGACCAGCAGCATAACATCGTCTGAAGGTGTGTTAGAAATGCAGACTCTTGTCCCCCACACTAGATCTCCTGAATCAGAATTCAGATCTCATCAATATTCCCTGAATCAGAATCAGCAGTTTAACATGATTCCCAGGTGATTTGTGTGCACATTAAAATTTGAGAAATCCTGAAATATAGTATTTCTCCTCTCTTCTTAGTGCACTGTGAAGGTTGTTGCTGACTCTGCTCTAGGTTGCCAGCCAGTCTGCCTCTCAGAGGGCTGAGCCCTCCCCTATGGCTAGCTTCAGCTGTAATGAGACCTTGTGTCCATCTGATCTCTGGTCTTACCTTCCCTCCTGTACTGTGGTTTTCTTTTGTCCTGGCTGCAAGACCTTTAAGGATCTTCCACGTCTCTCTCTTTTTACTAATCTCATATTTCCTTGGCTTTTTGAAATTTCCTCCATTTTCCCAGAAACTTTCTCGCTTGCTTGGTCTTTATGGGATCTTGTGAGTCCAGACATCTGATGCTGGTTAATTACCACAGGTGCAGCGCTGACCTTGGGTTAGGGGACAAGACATACAGGCTGTGTTTGACTGCACATTGCTGAGTTCATAATAAATAATAAATACTGAGTGGAAGTAAAATGTAAAAGGTGCTGAGTATGGAGGCACAAATTCTTCAACGGTTAACTTATTAATTCAGACTCCACTGATTTAGAATATGTGATAGTTCAGACAAGGTGTGGGATGATGATTATTTGTCTAAAAGATGCCCTAACTCACAACCAAAGTTCTTTCTAGCTTCAAGATCACCCATCCCTCCTCCTAATGAACATTTACTGAGTGGCCAATATATATCAGACTTTGGGCTAAAAATTAGCTTTGTAATGAATATAGTCCTTGCTTCAAAGAGATTAAGGGGAGATATTTAACATCAGTTATGTGTAAGGAAAATAAGGGAAGCAGACTATAGGCACACAGGTTACCTTATTGGTGGTAGGGGAGAGAAGGGGCAAGCTTATAACCCTAATAAAAGTATAAAGAATGTCAGGCGTATATTAATAAACAAATTGCTTTCATACAGTTTCAAATCCAGTTACATGTATTGAACTACATTTGTTAATTCTTATCTGTTAGTGGAAAGCATTTTCTTTATTAGTAAATGAGAACTTCATTGGTCAGTGCAAATGTGGCCATTAATTTCCTAACTCTACATATATGAAGGTAGTAAAATTATTATGACTTTTTTATTTAAAGATGTATTTATTTATTTTAGGGGGGGCATAGGGGCAGAGGGAGAGAGAGTCCTAAGCTGACTCTGTGTTGAGCGCAGAGCCTGATGTGGGGCTCAATCTTATGACAACCCTGAGATCATGACCTGAGCTGAAACCAAGAGTCGAATGCTTAACTGACTCCATCACCTAGGCACCCTGGTAGTAAAATTATTTTTAAGAATTATCTAATTCAGAATTTTTCAATAAATGACATGGAGAATAAAAAAAACACAGAGAAGATAATCAGATGCTAAAATATAGTGGATTCTCTCACCTAAAAGAGTAAAGCTGGGGCACCTGGGTGGCTCAGTTGGTTGGGCATCTGACTCCTGATTTCAGTTTAGGTCCTGATCTCGGGGTCGTGAGGTCGAGCTCCGTGTCGGGCTCTGCACTCAGTGTGGAGTCTGCTTGTCCCTCTCCCTCTGCTCCTCCCCCCGCTCACATTCTCTCTCTCTCAAATAAATAAATAAATAAATAAATAAATAAAATCCTAAAAAAAAGTAATGTTATCACTGAAATACTTTTGTTTTCTAGAATAAGAGTATCTATAAATATCCTTGTTATCCTCAAACTAAATATAGTCTGGTCAAACAATTCAGCAATTGCACTGGTAGGTATTTACCTCTTTGTGTTGAAAATCTATGAGGGCACACAGTAACTCTATCACATCCGTATAATGAAATGTTATTGAGCAATAAAAAGAAATGAGCTACTAAGCCACAACAAGACATGGAGGAAACTTACATGCATAGTGCTAAGTGAAAGAAGTCAGTCTGAAAAGGCTACATACTGCGATTCCAACAATACGACATCCTGGAAGGGGCAAAAGTATAGAGACAGTAGTAAAGAGATCAGTGGTTTCCAGGAGTTCAGGGAGCATGTGGGATAAATAGGTGGAGCATAGGGACTTGTAGAGTAGTGAAGCTATTCTCACGATAATGTCATGGTGTGCACATGACATCACGCATGGGTCAAAGTGTACAGATCCTTACAACACAAAGAGTGAATTGTAATGTATACAAATTTAAAAATCTATTTGGGAGGTCAAGGGATACCAGGAAAGCATGCAGACTCTGATGAGAGAATCTAACTGCCTTACAAATGTGTGAAACAACCTCACTGAAGGGACCAAGGAAAAGGTGCTTACCTAAATAACTCTGGCAATGAATGGAATCTGTGTGACTAAGGGCAAAATGAACTACACGTAGTCCTGTATTCTAGTTGATAACATTGTTTCCTTTGGTGGAATAGGAATGCTGATACTATACATGTATGTTGGACTTGAACAGTTAAGCAAATTGATGAGATGTGGGAGCCAGGCTTCTCACTGTTGAAGTAGGAACTGACAGATCAGGCAGGAGGCTAGAATGGCCCATATGGTAATCAATTAGAGTTGGAGACATCATGAAGAACTCAGGTTTAGCATGCTGATGATCATACAGAGAAATATTTTTATACGTGTATATACAGGGTGTAGCTGTTGTAACAAATTACCATAACTGGATTTCCTAAAACAAGTGAAATCTATCCTCTCATAGTTCTGGAAGCCAAAAGTCTAAAATCAATGTGTCAGCAGGGCTATACCCTCTCTAGAGACTCTAGGGGAGAGTACACTCCTTGCCTCTTCCAGATTCTGGTGGCTTCAGGCATTCCCTGGTTTCTGGCTGCATCACTCCAATCTCTGCCTCTATGGTCACTTCGCTTCCTCCTCTTTGTCTGTCTCTCCTCTTTGTGTCTCTTTTATAAGGATACATGTGATGGCACTTAGGGCCCACCCAGATAATCCAGGATTATCTTCTCATCTCAAGATTCTTAATCACAAGTGCTAAGCCATTTTTTCCAAAAAATGTACATTCATAGGCTCCAGGGATTTGAAGTAGGTAACTTGGGGGTGGGGGTGCATTTTTGACTTACCACATACAGATTAACACACACACGCACATTTCTTTGCCCTGACAGCTTAGAGAAACAACGCCCTGGTAGCAACAAGTATATCCATTGCCCAGATGTTGGTTTCTAATACCATTATCCAGTAGAAGAAACCAGGGCTCCCGGAGCAATGCTGATTCTAGGACTGGGACAGGAACCATACAAAATGAGTCTGGAACATTTTGTAGAACCAGAAAGTAAGGAAGTTTTCAACAACAACAACAAAACACATTTATGGGAGTGTTTTAAAGGGACACAGGAGTCAACTGAAAGAGCTCTCAATGACCAAAGTTGGAAAAATTTGAGCAACAAAATAAATAAAGTAGTATTGGATTATGACCCAAAGTTTAAAATAAATATCCAAGAGTCCATACTGATATAAATAAATGATTAAGTAAATCAATAAACAGAGGAGAAGAGGCAAATCTCCTATAAAGAAGACTTCCAAATAGTTTATGTAGATACTCCATTCTAAAGGAGGAGAGCATGATTCCTTATACCTTAAGTGTGGGCTGTGCATAGTGACTTCCCTCCAAAGTATGGAAAGGTGTGGGGAGGGGGGGAGAATAACTTTACAGTGGAGAAACATGACAAATACTACTTTAGCCAGGTGATGAAAGTCAACCTCAACAGTTAAAAATCATGTTGATAGCCCATACCTTTGATGTGATGGAAATGGCCCTTACCTCTGAGGTTTTCCTCCCCCAAATCCATAATCCTAGTTATCATGATAAAAATACCAGGCAAATTTAAACTGAGGCAGATTCTACAAAACACTTCACCAGTACTCCTGAAATGGTAAAGATCATCAAAAATAAGGAACGTCAGGGCGCCTGGGTGGCTCAGTCGTTAAGCATCTGCCTTCAGCTCAGGTCATGGTCCCAGGGTCCTGGGATCTAACCCCACATCGGGCTCCCTGCTCTGCGCGAAGCCTGCTTCTCCTTTTCCCACTCCCCCTGCTTGTGTTCCCTCTCTCGCTGTGTCTCTTTCTGTCACATAAATAAATAAAATCTTTAAAAAAAAAAATAAGGAAATTCTGAGAAACTGTCACAACCAAGAGGACCCTTAGGAGGCATGACAATGGGATGTAATGTGATATTCTGGATGGGATCCTGGGACAAAACACGGACATAAGGGAAAAAGTAAGGAAATGTGAATAAAGTGTGAACTATAGTTAATAATACATCAATATCGGCTCATTAATCATAAGTATAGCACACTAATGTAAAATGTTACTAATAGGAGCAATTATGTGCAGTGGTGGGGCAGTATTTTGACACTGTCTGTACTATTTGTTCAATTTTTCTGTAAGTCTAGAACAATCCAAAAATAAGTCCGTTGGTAGAATAATATCTTCATTACTATTCCACTGTCTTCATAGTCAGCTTTTTTTTTTTTCAATTTAAAGAGTATAACTTAGTAGCCAGCCCACATGGATGGGCAGACATGTTGCGGGTTCTAGAGTGAGCTGCAGAGCCCACCTCCTTCAGGGATCTGTGTGGACTTTGACAAGGTTCTTAGCCTCTCTGTACATCAGTTGCCTTGTGGGGGGCAGAATAACAACATGTCTCAGCCACTTCATGGAGATAATAATATTATACCTCCTCTCCTAGATTTGTGAGATTTAAACGAGATAGTATCTTGGTGGTAAGATCCATGAGGCAAGGAATCTTGTCTTTTATGACTCATCAGTGATCAGTGTACCCTTCACCCCTGGTCTGCCTGGTACCAGGGACAGTAAACTTCATGTATAAAAATCCAGGTAGGAAATATCTTAAGCCTTATGAACTATATGGTTTCTGTTACACCAACTCAACTCTGCTGTGGGAGCACAAAAGCAGACTTAGACAATATGTGAGTGAATGGGCATGGTAAGATGCCACAGAAACTTTATTTATGGCTGCTGACATTTAAATTGCATATATAACTTTCATGTGCCAGGAAACATACTCTTTCCTTGATTTTTTTCCCCCAACCATTTCAAAATGTAAAACCATTCTTAGGCAAAAATTAAAGCTCACTCCAGACCCCATGCATCAAAGTTAGCTAACCGGAAAGTCATGCTCTTTCAACTGTTAAAAAAAAAAGAAAGAAAAATAAATTAGCAAATTCAGAAGAAAACTGAAATAGATATGAGGGTAGGATTTCTTAGGATCTTAAATCCAGACAGTGGGCTGGAGTTAGCCTACTGACCATAGTTTGCTAACCTCTGGTCTAAATCTAGGTAAGTATTCACTAAATTCAAAAGGTATTTAGTATAGTAATAGCATTGGTATTATCACCTATTTCTTCTATAACTGTAGCAGCTAGAAAGTGAATGTTTACAGGATCATGAGATTTGGATTTATAATTTCAATTGTATCTTTGCAATGATCTCCTTGAAAAACACCAAAACAATACCTTCCTATCTGCAGACTTCAAGTTTTGCAGTCACAGACCTTGACACTCTTAACTTCCTAAAGGATTGACAACATCGGAAAAAATTAAAATCATTTTGCCTTTCTTTACCTTCTTTCCTAAATATGAGGTTTTTAGAAATAAGATATGAAGTAAAAAAATTATTCAATCTGTTCATTGCTTTATAGATCCTTCGCGAAACTGTTTCAATCAACTGGAGATTCTAGTTCCAAACTTAGAGAGAAAATAGGTACCACTATGTGGAACAATTAAGTCTCTCCGACAGCATGTTAGCTTATTTTTCCCTAGGTTCTGTTCAGGAACATTCTGTGTTGTATTCCCTGACTGCTAGCACCCTGCACGGAAATGTTGAAGAACCAAGAGTATGGTTTTACAGAATCATGGGTATGACCCTAAAGTCAGAGGCAGTTTTTCCATAACTAATCTGAAGAGAAATAAAGAAGCAGAAGCTACTTAATTTATTTCCAAACTCTGGTTCAAAGTCTTTTTTTTAAGATTTTATTTATTTATTTGTCAGAGAAAGAGATCAAGCAGGGGAAGCAGCAGACAGAGCAGGCAGAGAAGCAGGACCCCCGCTGAGCAGGGAGCCCGATGCAGGGCTCGATCCCAGGACCCTGGGATCATGACCTGAGCCGAAGGCAGATGCTTAACAACTGAGCCACCCAGGCGCCCCTGGTTCAAAGTCCTACGCTTGGTGACGCTTCCTAGACAATATAAATTCTAGGTGAAGTAGGACTGTTTTCAATGACAAAAATGCTGGGAGGTTGTTGAAATGGTTTTATAAATCCACTTGATTCCTAGCTTCTGGAGTCAAGCAGTGGTCTTGCCTTTTGTTCTATCCTCCATAGTACCTAGCAACCATTTTCCAAATCATATGTGCTGCACTGTGGAAGTGAATTACAAATTCTTATTCATTTAATTTAGCTGTTGGGCTGGAACCAAGTTAGAATAGAGGAGCCTGAGCCAACAGTTGGAAGAAAGCATTAGTTAACCTATGGCACTTCATTCTTCAGAAAGACTTTCCAATACACTGGCATGCATACCCCTGAGTGATGACTTGGATGTAAAAAGCACAGACTGCCCTAGTCGTTTCAATTTTAAGGAGAGGAGAATGTGTGTCTTTAAAATCAGACCTCGCTTGAGATGAGGTCTGTGAAGAGGTTTAGTGGTACTTTTTCCTCTGGAAGCCCCTTACACAATGCAATCCTGGATCAAAGAAGACTTCTGTAAACTGTGATGTTCTAGATAAACGTAAGGCTTAACAAAATACTCTAATTACCAAAGTAATTTATTTTATTTAAAACTACTTAACAAAGTGATTAAAATTAATAAGAAAATGGAAGGGGGCCCTTGGGTGGCTCAGTCGGTTGAACATCTGACTCTTGGTTTCGGCTCAGGTCATGATCTCAGTGTCGTGAGATTGAGCCCCACATTGGGCTCCGAGCTCAGCGAGGAGTCTGCTAAAGTTTCTCTCTCCCTCTACCCCTACCCTCTCTCTCTTTCTCTAACAAATAAATAAATCTTTAAATATATATATAATGGAAGGACAAACCATTACATTTAAAAACTAGGTTGTCTATAGGGAGGGAGAGAATGGAGGGGAGAGAGATTTCTTCAGATATATTTTGTTCATATATTTGATTTTGGAACCATGTGTATGTTTCACATAATCATAATATAAAATTAGATGTAAAATTAAAATATAACCAAATGAACTTAAAAATAAATCCAGTTGATGGCATAACTACAGAGAGAGGCTCTAGTCTAAATGTCTCTAAAATATAGTAATTTGATTGCATATACCTAGAGGTATATACCCCAAAGACTAAGAACCACAAAAATAATCCTCAACTGGGGCACCTGTGTGGCTCAGTCGGTTAAACATCTGCCTTCGGCTCAGGTCATGATCTCCAGGTCCTCAGATCGAGCCCCGTGTTGGGCTCCCTACTCAGTGGGGAGTCTGCTTCTCTCTCTCCCTCTGCCCCTCCCCACCACTCGTTCTCTCTCTCAAATAAATAAATTACATTAAATTAAAATAATCCTCAACTGTTTTCAGTAATCTTATTGTTGGAGGTCAGGGTAAACATGGGTGGAGTCTGCCTAATCCTTCTCCATGCCCCCACCTTTCTCATGTTGTATCTTAACTCTATCTCAGTGTCAGCTTCCAGAAAACCCAACCTGTGACAGAGGTTGTATTTGTGCTATTATTCTGAGACCTTTATATGTGTAGTTTGAGATAAAACAAATAAGTAATCATGTCCAGTTTGTTTAAAATCAGAAATTTTGGAGTAGGAGAAAGAAGTTTCAGTAGAAGATCAAGGCTTACATAAAAACTCTGTAGATTTGGGTTTTAACCTAAGGTATTTTTTTTTTTTAAGATTTTATTTATTTATTTGACAGAGAGAGAGATAGCTAGAGCAGGAACACAAGCAGGGGGAGTGGGAGAGGGAGAGGCAGGCTTCCTGCCGAGCAGGGAGCCCGATGTGGGACTCGATCCCAGGACCCCAGGATCATGACCTGAGCCGAAGGCAGACGCTTAACGACTGAGCCACCCAGGCGCCCTAACCTAAGGTATTAATGTGAACCCATGATATACTGTATCTTTAAAATACGTATTTTTTTATCAGTCAGCTTTTACAGCTTAATAAACACCCCAACGTTTAATGGCTTCAAACAACAAACATTTTTATTTCTCATGATTCTGTAGATTAGTTGGGTGGGTCTTCTGGTTTGGGGTGGCTAGTTTGGGGAGGGATTGTGTAGGACAGCATAAGTCACATGTCTGTGACCTCAGCTGGGACAGGCTGGATGGTGGGTGCCTCTCTCCATGTGGGTTTTGATCCTCAAGGAAGCTAACTCAGGCTTGTTCCCAGCATTATGGTGAATAAGCCCACATTGCACACGTGCTGTTTTTAAGTCTCTTCTTTTGTCACCTTTACTGTGGCCCATTAGCCAAGGCAAGTCACATAGCCAAGCCCAGATTCTAGGGTTAGAGAAATAGATTTCACCTCTTGACGGGAGGAGTGTCAGAGTAACACTGCAAAGAGACATGTTGTATACAGGAAGAGGAGGGGTCTGTGCCCATTTTTACAATTTATCATAATTTAATATGTACCATATTAAATATGGCAATATTTAAGAGACCTGGAAACAATGATCTACAAAAAAAATGCTTTTGAGATCATAATCTTGCCACTACAGGTCCTCATTGCCATTTGCCATTGTTTCTAGGTATTTTCAAATGAGTTGGAATGAGCACCAGAACTCTTTGGAGAAATGGCTGATTCTAAGTCTGGAGCAAGCAAAGTAAAAGATAAGGCTGGAGTATCTTATAATACCAGGCAATAAGAAAGCTACCCAGGACTAGCAGTGTTGTATCAAAGGGACTTGGAATATGGAAACAACCTAAGTGTCATTGACAGATGAATGGGTAAAGAAGATGTGAGATATATATAATGGAATATTATTCAGCCATAAAAAAGAATGAAATCATTCCATTTGCAAAAACATGTATGGACCTTGAAGGCATTATGCTAAGTGAAATAAGTCAGAGAAAGACAAATACCATATGATTTCACTCATGTGAACAAACAAACAAGCTCATAGACACAGAGAACAGATTGATGGTTGCCAGAGGCAGGGGGTGGGGAGTGGGCAAAATGGGTGAAGGCTGTCAAAAGGTACAAACTTCTAGTTATAAAACAAATAAGTCATGGAGATGTAGTGTACAGTATGGTGACTATAATTAATATTGTATTGCATATTTGAAGGCTGCCGTGAGAGTAAATCTTAAAACTTATCATAAGAAAAATATTCTATAATTATGTATAGTGATGGATATTAACAAGATTTATTTGGAGACTATTTTGCAAGATATACAAATATCGAATCATTATGTTGTACACTTGCAATTAATATAATGTTGTATGTCAATTTTACCTCAAAAAAAAGTACCTCATAATACACATGAGGATATATACTATTATTATGAAACACTGCACTTAGTAAAAAAAGAGAGGGAGGACTTGGAACCAACTTGCATAGACTTCCACTGGCCAAAGATGGAGAAATCTGAACAGTAATAAGGATAATAACTGAAAGATATTAAAATACTTCAAATATGTTTAAAATCCATGAGTTCATAATAACAGTAAAGAAAAAAATACCATTGGTCATCTTTGGAGGATGCCAGGGACTGAACTCATTATTTTAAAAACCGGTAAAGGACAAAGAATCAAGCATTTATTTTTTCTTTCCTATATTAATTGTACCACAAGGTAATTCAATAATTGATGATGGAAAGTTTCTCTTTATAGGATATATACTAGATAGGGGTGCCTGGGTGGATTAGTCGGTTAAGCATCTGCCTTTGGCTCGGGTCATGATCCCAGGGTACTGGGATCGAGCCCCGCATGGGGCTCCCTGCTCAGCGGGGAGCCTGCTTCTCCCTCTCCCTCTACCCCTCCCCCTGCTTGTGCTCTTTTTCTCTCTCAAATAAATAAATAAAATCTTGAAAAAAGAAGTATACTAGCTAACAAATGAAGAATAATGATAGAAGTAGAGTATCTCCATTTTTCAATTCCTAGTAAATTAATCAATCTAGCCAACCATCATCAACTGCTAACACATACACACACGCAAATCAACTAGCCAGCATAGGCTTCCTGAGAATATAGCACCATCTGTGAAATTGTCTTGCCCTCCCCACCCCCAAATATCAAACCTGAATCTGGTCAACACTCTAAATTGAAGCATCAGTGTAGAGGTCAAAGGAATGTGTTAAATGACACCCTAGGGACAAAACCAGAAAATCTAGCCTTGTGGGAAACAACTAACCTTTTTTTCTTTAACAAAAAGCTGCAAGGTATTTAAAAAAAAAAAATAGGAGAAACCTATAGATTAAGGGACCTAAGATATATCAAACAATTGCAATAAATAAACTGAATGTATCCTCTCAAAATTCATATGTTGAACCTTAACCCCCAATGTGATGGTATTTGGAGAACAGGGTCTTTAGGATGTGATGAGGTCTTGGGGACAGGGCACTCATCAATGGCATTAGTGTCCTTATAAAAAACATCCCAGAGAGATCCTTTCCCCTTTCCTCCATGTGAGGATACAGCAAGAAGATGTCTGTCTATGAATCAGGAAGTGGATTTTCAGCAGACACCGAATCTGCTTTGACCATGGACTTCCCAGCCTCCAGAACTGTGAACAAAACAAGCTTATTGTTTAGGCCACCCAGTCTATGGTATTGTGGTAACCCAAATGAACTAAGACAGATCTTATTGAGGTTCTGATTCAAAAAACAAAGCATAACAATTTTTTGTGAGGAATCAGGGAACTGTGAAATCTGATTGTGTGGTAATGATATTGTACTTATGTTTTAAAGAATCTTCGTCTTTAGTGATACATACTGAAATATGTATGTATGATGTTTGGGATTTGCTTTAAAATAATCTGGGATGGGTAATGGTTGGGATTATAGAGGAAGAAAGATTGCCCATGAGGTTGGTTTTTTTTTTTTAAGTTTTAATTTTTTTAACTAATCTCTACACCCAATGTGGGGCTCAAACTCATGACCCCAAGACCAAGAGTTGCACACAATTTTGACTGAGCCAGCCAGGTGCCCCTGCCCAAGCGTTTTTAATTGTTGAAGCTGGGTGGTATAAGGGTATACTATTCTCTCTCCTTTTATAGATGCTTGAGAATTTCTGTAATAGTTAAAATTTTTATACATAAAGACAACATTTAGGAAGATGAGGCCAATGATTAGGTTCAACTGGAAAAAATGAAGACAAATATACCTACTAGAAGGGGAAAAATATGAAAGTGAACTGCAGCAGCATTGACACTTGATTAGAAGGTTTCTGTCATATTTGACTTCCTTCCTCATTTCTGTGGTCTGTTTTCTTTACTATCTCAAGAAAATCTTCTTTGGAACTTGTGGTAGTTGTTCTCCATTTGACCATCCATGATCCATTCTCTTGCCTTTCTTTGCCCTGTTCCTGGAGGCTACCTCTAGGGATTGATATCCAGGCTCCCTTATAGACTGATTTTCTGGTTGGGTTTTGCCAGGGTTGTGGGGAGGAGATAGAGGTCAGGGTATTAAGTCCACCAACTCCTACCTCCTGGGGCAATGTGGTTTTGACACTGGTGGCTTCCTTCCATGTCTCCAGCTCTCTCAGATGGTTCCTTCTCCCCGGCTCTGCTCTTCCCAAGCTCTGATGACACTATTTCCCTTGTTCTTTTAGCCCTAGCTTAGGAATGGATTCCCACGGCTGCACGCTCTAGATGCCTCAACATCTCTTACTTGGTCCTTGCGTGAAGAACCAATTCATTAAATGAAGAACCCTTCATTAAATAGTCTATTCATTAAAGCCTCCTCGGTTGAAACATCTGAGCCTAATTTCCTGCCAGGACCTCCACTTTACTTACATTCTATTTGCAACATTGGAATTTTCTTTCTCATTGTATTTTACCCTGCTCAAAGGTAAAGTTGAATTAAGTCAACAAACATTTATTGAGCACCTAACTATGTGCCGGGCACTGTGCAAATATCTGCTTATACAATGGTGAATGAGAAAGATAAGGTCTCTGCCCTCTTGAGACACATTGTCTACTGTGGGGGAAGAGGTAAGGCAATATAACAAAATCCATCGAGTTGCAAGTGATGGAAAAGCTAAACCCAAACTGGTTTATGGAAAAAGGGTAAATTTTTGGCTCATAAAAAATAAATCCAGAAATAGAGCTTGCTTCCTACGAAGTTTTATCTAGGATCTCAAGTTATGTCGCCAAACCCAAGCTCTCTTTCTCTAGGGCTTCTAGTTCTGCTTTCCATGTGTGGGCTCCATGCTTAAACAAGCTTGCCCCTAGAAGCACAAAGGTGTTGCAGCAGTTTGGGGAAGAGCAAGTCCTAGAATGCATCCCCTCATTTCTCATTGACTGATTGGGAACGTGATGTTTCGATTGGCCTGCCGGACCCTCTCAGCCATTATTAGACCCAGGAATGGGGTCTCCACTTGAAGCCCCTGGACTGAGAAGAGCAAAGGAGTCTTTCCCAGAGGGAAAGAATCTCCCTAAACATTAGCTGTTCACGAACAAAGATCAATAATAATGTACCTTGATCCGTAAATAAAAGATGATCTATATTGTTATGCAACATGATGGAAGGGCTATGTGCTTTAGCAGAGCCTCTGTAGGGCTTAACTCACTTCTGACTTTAACTGTACCTCCAGGGGTCAGTTCCCCTGTGCTTGGACAGCCCCCCACCTCTGATTCTGCCTCTTTCTTGGTAGCTTTGGGTACCAAGATTTTCCACATACAGGGCAAACTGGACATGTGCATCACGAGCAACCATTAGACAAGAGAGGAGAAAAGTTGGTGGATAAAAGCCCTAGCCTCCAATCCTTCTAGGAGGACAATTCTGTAGCCTGGTCTATGTGGTTCATTAGAGGGTTCCTGGGTTGGGGGTGGGTGGAAGCTTCAGTTGCCCCTAGTCATTACCAGCCACTTTGTGGGTCCTGTGTTCGGTTTTCCTCCTTTCCTGTCTCATTCCTCTCTGTTCCTTCACTACTGCTTCCAAGAATCCCTTCCTAAGTACTTATCTCAGTCTCTGCCCTGGAGATGTCCCTCTGAAACCCAGTTGAGCCCAGAAGCCTGCAAGAGGAACACCGCGGTTTATAATTTACGTATTAATAAACATAATTTATCATGTTAATAAATGTAATGTGTACAGTTATTAAAGTTGATTAGCCTTGTTCACCTGTCCAATGCACTGCAAATTTTTTGAAAGCAGGAAGTGCTCCATCCAAACTGTTATCTCTAAATTAAATTAAACTCAGCAAATTTGCATTGAGTGGAGAGTATATCCAAAGCAGTTTGCAAAGTGCTGTAAAACAAATTTTATTTGCTCAAGAGGCCCTCAGAGTCTAGTGGAGGCAACAGATATACATAAATGGCTAACTTAAGACTTACCAACAGAATTACAGGGTTATAGGTATAATCCTAATACCCTGTGGTCACTTAGTGAAGGTCATATTCATTCATCTTTTACTGAGCATATTTTTATGCCAGATCTGTATGAGGCACTTCTAATTTTTATCATTATTATCCAGGTGCAAAAAATATTAATGTGTCTCCAAAGGCCAACTCTGCTTACATCTCTCTGCAAATTCTCTACCTTTGCCATGAACATCTTTCCTGCCTTTCTGAGATTTCCCAAAGAAAACCAATTTGGTCATTTTCATGGCTTCCCATGCATATTTCCTGGGGGGTTTGGAACCCCTCCCTCTGGAAAATGCAAATGCTAATCTCACAGATTCACAGAGTGTTGGTTCTGAAAGTGATCTTAATGTTTTCTAGTATTTTTCATAGACATTGGTGTATAGACTGTACACCAAGAAAAATGGATCGGGAGGTTTGTGGCTCAAAGTAGCAGACCTAGGGGTTCCAGCAGACCTGTAACCAGGGGTGGTCCTCACACTGTTAACAACCTTTCCTGCATAGGCATCAACCAATCAGAATGCACACTGGACACCAGCATGACTGCTCGCCCGTAAAGCTCTCCCAGTCACATTAATATTACATGGCATACTCACCTGGAAACACTACCTTCTCCAAGGTTTAGTCCAGCCCCTCAGTTTGTTAGTTTGCTTATTTTCCAGCCTTTCAGTTTTAGAAAAGGGAGAACCAAGGCCCAGAGAGGTGGTATGGCTTACCCGAGGGCACATACTGAATTGGAGTTTCTCCCAATAATTCTATTTAGAGATGGCTCCTCTTTACTGCTGTCAGGTCCTCTCCGGATGCTGTTAGTCCAGGCTCCCCAACTTCCTGTTCTTTTGTTTATGTCTGGTGGAGGCAACATATATACATAAGAATACCATTCCATTTTCTCACTCCCATTCCTTCCCTCTTGGTAACCTCCTATTCATCCTTCAAAACCCAGTTAGATTATTCACCTCCTTTGTCTAATCTTCCTTAGCCACCCTGGGCAATTAGTAACTCCCTCTTCTTTTACTCATTCCCTTGTCTTTTACCAGTGATTTATTAAAAAAAAAATCAGTTTCAATATGATATCATTTACAGACAATGAAATGAAGCCATTCTTAGTGTACAGTTCAGTTAAATTTTTTTAAAAATTTTATTTTTATTTATTTGTGGAGAGTGAAAGAGCACGGGCAGGGTAAGGGGCAAAGAGAGAAACAGACTCCCCTGCTGAGCAGGGAGCCTGACACGACGATAGACCAACATTTGTTTAACTGTTCACCTGTTGATGGACATTTGGGTTGTTTCAAGTAAATTGGCTGTTGTGAATAAATCTGGTTGCATCCCCATAGTATCTTACATTGATTCATACTATAGCACTTTTTATATTAAGTGTAATTATAGATCAGATATAGTGGAAAGATCACTAAAGCAGAGCCAAACCCTAGGTTTCTGAGTCTAAGATAATGTATGCAAATTGCTCAGCACATAGTAAATGCATAATAAATAATAGCTATTATGGCTGCTGTTCTTTTTTTTTTTAATTTTATTATGTTATGTTAGTCACCATACATCATTGGTTTTTGATGTAGTGATCCACGATCCATTCTTTTCGTATAACACCAGTGCTCCATGCAGTACACCCTCCTTAATACCCATCATCAGCTTAACCCATCCCCCCTCCCCCTTCCCCTCGAAAACCCTGTTTGTTTCTCAGAGTCCATAGTCTCTCATGGTTCGTTTCCCCCTCCGATTTCCCCCCCTCCATTTTTCCCTTCCTTCTCCTAATGTCCTCCATGTTATTCCTTACGTTCCACAAATAAGTGAAACCATATGATAATTGA
>NC_138382.1:22521608-22538824 GCF_054177405.1 Leptonychotes weddellii | reverse complement strand
CTCAGGCAACCCTCTTTGGGTGGAGTTGCCCTGCCCCTGCGGCGGGGGATGGGCTCAGCAGGAATCAGTTTTTGGGGCTTTTGTTCTCTGGCGGCTTTCCCTGGCGGCTTTCTGCATCTCTTGCGCGAGTCAGAGCAGAAGAGACCGTTTCCAACCCTCTGCCTCAGAGCAGAGACCGCAGTCTGTTCTTCAGTGAGCTCTCCAGGCCACACCGTCTCCGTTTCTGTCTGTGCTGCTATAAACTGCAGCAGCCTGGGTTGTGCGCCCCTCCGCAGCACCCCCAGTCCTGCCTCCAGGTCGGGGCACATCTCTGCCCTTTGTGCTTCTAAAACCGCCAGCTGCTCCCAGTTCGCGGGTGTGCGTGTGCTCCCCCCCACCCCCGCTCCCGGTTTCCACCCTGGGGGGCTGCCCTAAAGTCCTTTCCCCAACGCTACCCATCTGCAAGTCTGTGCCCCGTCTGCAGCATGCGAGGCTGTCACTCACCAGCGGTGCAGGATCCCCATGGCCAGGCACTCTCCCGCTGCCATTTATCCTCCGATATCTGCCCGCGGAATCACGGCTCCCTGCTTCGCACCTGGAAACCAACCGCCTGCGATATTCTGTTTGTAGAGATCCAGATCTTCTTACATCTCAGGCTGGTTTCATGGGTGCTCAGAGTGGTCTGGTGGATATCCAGCTCAATTCCGGGGACCAGTTGAAATAGGGTCCGCTGCTCCTCCGCCATCTTTCCCCCCTCCCCCTGGCTACTGTTCTTTTTAGCTGTGTGACCACGAGTAAGTTACTTAACCTCTCTGGGTCTCAGTTTCTTCTTATGTAAATGAGAAATTTCCAGGGTCTTGCCCACAGTGCTGACATGCACTGTGAGGGGTATCCAGCCATCACGTAGGGTATGGGTGGGGGATGCTTTCCCTGTGACTGACCAAAGAGGGGAGGGCATAACTTGAGACTTGTTGGCGGGGAGATAGGCCCAGCCGATTCAGGGAGAGGGGGGTGTACAGAGGATGCAGAAGACAAATTAGATTGTGCCTATGAAATGAGGGTACTCGGTAGAGAGGCAGTGGAAGCTAGGGGAGGAATGGGCCTAGGGCCTAGCAAAGTTCATGGAAAGTTACATTCAGAAACACAGGATGTAGGACAGAGGATTTTTGTTTGTTCGTTTCAGGGAACATATCCAGGATGGGCTTAGATGCTGAAGCAAGTGAATTATGATGATTCTCCCAAAATAACTTTGCTTTAGAGCTAAGGATATCCAGCCAGGCTCAAGGTTGCACAGACCTTTTCCCACAGCTCTTTGCTAATTGAATTAAGCCCTTCTTGGCAATAAGGGAGTCTCTCAAAGACTGACCGGAAGGATTGATTTTTGCACGTAGTATGATTCAGCTTTCTGGTTGCTTTCGGGCTGCATGCCTCAGCTCAAATTTTTCTTTTAGCTACCGTCTCCTTTCATCTTCCTGTAATGGTTAGCAATACCTGATTACATGACATGCTGGTGGCCTTCCAGGTGAAATCTGTTGACTAATATTCACAGTTCCTGCTGATTCCTAGGGGAGAGGGCTCTGGACTGGGCTGGCATGTCTTCATAGAGTCCTCATCCTCTTGTCAGTTTCAGCTGCAATGCCAAAGGAAATCAAAGCACTTCAGTTAGAAGTGTTTTGTTTTCCAGAATCATGTATGTGCTAGAATCACAGCCAGCGAGAGTATGAAAAGTCACAGAATTGGTCTGTCTTCCACTCCCTTGCATTTCATTACTGTGAGTTTATAGTCACTTTAAAAGCTCACTGCGTCTTGCTCTGCCAGAGCCTGCACATGGCGTTCTACCAAGCTCGGTACCTTCCTCCCCTTCATTCATGATAATCTCTTTGGTTGCCTATTTCCTTTTCATTAAATTAATAAATACATGAAAATTGTGCTTCGAACTGCTAAGGCATCTCCCTCATAGGTTAAATATCTCGTAGCTGTGAGTTCCTTTGGAGAATTGTAACTGACCTGAAATCGGTGGCTCCTTGGCTAGGAATTTCAGGTCCCTCCATGTACCTGCAGGTGGAGATATTCTGGAGTAGGCAGTTATGCTAAACTTTTTTTCCTTCACATCAGCCACTAACGCTAGCTAACATTGCCTAGGAGATGGATGGAAATATTTTACAGTGTTTGTGATTCTGTGCAAGATGGTAATCTTACATGATTGTGCAAAAAGCTGAGCCAGGAGCTACTTCATGGAAATCAGGACTGGTCATCCAGTTCCTCAGTATCAAACAACCAGAGTAATAGGACACAGTGAAAAGGGACTTGCTCAATTATTTGTTTAGGTCCAATTCTTCCACGGCCGTGTGAACACAGCATTTATTAAAAATTGTCCATCTCCCTTCTGGAAATAAACAACAGCATGATTCATAAGGGAGGAAAAGGCCTGTACGGTATGAAATTGTCACCAGGCCAAAGACAGGTCTGCAATTTGCCAGAATCACTGCCGTCAATAAAGAGTGTGACTTTCAGAATTGGAATGGTCTCTGAAGAAGGGCAGTAAGGATTATCACGTGACAAGTAGATTTGCCTTTTACAGAAACCCTCATGTACAGATGGTTTGTAGGTATGGGATCATTAGAGATTCAGGAAACCCCTACCTTTGATAAAGATGATCTAGATAGATCACCAAGCTAAGAACATCACCAGAGAAAGCTGTGGCCTGATTCACTCTATTATGGCCCCAGTGTCTGAACAAATGAAGACATGGCAGCTTGTGTTCGGCACGGTGAATACCGTGGTGCTGGAGTGGGCTGTGCAGGCTTATAGGAGCTGATTGTGAAATATTTGGGAGTTTTGCCAGCCGATGTTAAATTTGGTTGGTAGTTTCAAATCAGCCAGGGTGGGAGTGTTTAGATGACAGAAATTGGCAACTGCTAGAGGCTAGGGCTTTTCGTTGGTTAGTTTTGTTTTGCTTTGCCTTCAGAGAACTAGTTTACCAGTCTACCGCCGTCTCGTGCTATTGAAAGCAGAGGCGGTTGGTCAGGATAGATGTGTTTCCATCTCTCAGAGGGGTGTGTGTTATTATGGGCCTGCAGCAGCTCATCAGACATTTCCCAGAACCTGGACTTAGCATTCCTCCAGTTGTCTTTGCTCACTGAGCAACTTGCTGCTTATTTATTTTATTTTATTTTTGGTACCAGTAGATGAGTTGGTGCTCAATGGTGTTCTTTAAAGTCCTGGGGATCCTAGGGGCACCTGGGTGGCTCAGTCATTAAGTGTCTGCCTTCGGCTCAGGTCGTGATCCCAGGGTCCTGGGATCGAGTCCCGGCATCGGGCTCCCTGCTTGGCAGGAAGCCTGCTTCTCACTCTCCCACTCACTCTGCTTGTGTTCCCTCTCTCACCGTGTCTCTCTCTGTCAAATAAATAAATAAAATCTTCGAAAAAAAATCAAGTAGTTATTTTGGTGGGCACCACATGCATATGGTATAATCTACAAGCACAATATGGTATTCAATAAACCATAGCCCACCAGTTCTCCCCAGAGGCAAATATTGTTATCAATTCCATGTATATTTTTTCTGAGATCTTCTGAGTATATGCAATCATATCTGTAAGTTGTAATAGTTAACTTAAAAGATTTCTGGTTTATATGTGAGAGTAGAACTCAAGCATTTGTAAATCTATTAGAATCTTTAAAAAGTTTTTTATGGGTGCCTGTGTGGCTCAGTTGGTCAAGCATCTGCCTTCAGCTCAGGTCATGTCCCAGGGTCCTGGGATCAAGCCCCGCGTTGGGCTCCCTGCTCTGTGGACCCTGCTTCTCCCTCTCCCTTTCTCCCTCTCCCCTGCTTGTGCTCTCTCTCTCTGTCTCTCATGCTCTCTCTTGCAAATAAAAATTATTTAAAAAAAAGGTTTTTTGTTTTTGTTGTTGATTCTTTATGGCCAGAGGAAGCTTCTTCTCTATGGTCACAACTACTGTTAAAATTATCAGCAAACATGTATTAAGCTTCTATTGTATGCGGGTTGCTGTAAGAGTAACTTCGCTTAGAGAATCAGTTATTCTGACTTTGAGGGTGGGAGTTGGCAGTTGGTAAGGTGAAAATCACATAACAATGAGGCTTTCTCCAAATCAAGAAGTAAAGAACCTCGGGGGCCTGGGTGGCTCAGTTGGTTAAGCATCTGACTCTTGATCTCAGCTCAGGTCTTGATCTCAGGGTCATGAGTCCAAGCCTGAATACACGTAAAAAAAAAAAAAAAAGGTAAAGAGCCTAAAAACATTTTCTGTCTAGAAAGAAAAAAAAAAATTCCTAGCAAAACCACATTTAGAAGTGAATAGGTACATGTGTTTAGGAAGTCAGTATAGATATGGTAGTTCTCATTACTTATGTATAGCCAGCCCTGAGGTGGTATTCACTTTTTTATTGCTGCTGTAACAAATTACCACAACAGTAAAGGCTTGAAATAACATAAATTTATTATAGTAGAGTTCTATAGATTACAAGTCTGACATAGGCCTTATTGGGCTAAAATTAAGATTTTGACCAGGCTGCATTCCTCTCTGGAGGTTCTAGGGAGAATCCCTTTTGTTGCCTTTTTCAGCTTCTAGAGACCACCCACATCTTCCAGCTCACAACCTCTTCTCCTTTTTCAAAGCCAGCAATGTTGCATCTTTCTGAGCCATCCTCTGCAACCACATCTTCCTCTGACCACAGCCAGGAAAGGGCTTCTGTTTTTAAGGTCTCATGTGATTATATTGGGCCCAGATAATTCAGAATAATCCTGAATAATCCAGAATAATCTTCCTATCTCAAGGCCCTTAATTTACTCAAATCTGCAAAGTCTCTTTGCCATGTAATGTGATACATTCACAGGTTCTGGGGATTAGAATGTGGATATCTTTGGTGGATCATTATTCTGCCCACTACAGAGATCAAGAGAAATGAATTCTCAAAGGAAAGAAGCGTTCCTTCCCTGTTACCCTGTGTCGTGAGGGAATCTCAGGGAAATCCCTGAGTGGGGCCTGAGATGTCTGAAACAATACATCAACATATTGTGACCATTGTTCATAAAAGCAAGGCAGGCCAAAGTCACTGAGTATTTTCCTGTAAGATATTTTCATGTCTCACTGAGAAACATCTGGTAATCCTCTGGTTGAAATCCCTCTTGTTTATGAATCCTGTTTCGTTACTTTTTTGGCATGTATTTCTTTATAAGTAATCAAGGTATAAGCTTGTCACTTTGAATCTCAAACCATGCAAAAGGAAGTTGTAAAGTATTTTTACCAGTGTCCCAGAATTAAAGTTTGTTGAGTATACAGAGACTCCACAGTAGTGAGAAACCTTCAATTTCTCAGGGAGGAATTACAAGTCTAGAATCTTTTGGAAGATTGAGGATTCCCATGATATAAGGAAGACTGAAAGCATTACAGATAATACCTAGATATTTTGGGGACATTGTATATATGACTGGTTGTCTGAGGAAGAAGAAAAGGTCAAGCGTGGTTTACAGGTAGGTCTGTACAATGTGCTACACCACCCAGAGCAGACAGCTAGTGTATTACAGCCCTACTTAGCAGTGATGCCAAAGGACAAGGTTGAAGGAAAATCCTTTCGGTGGGCAGAATTTTGAATAATAGATTTGGTTGTCCATGTCTGGAGTAAAAGACAGCCAGCAGTGTGGGTCTACGCTGCTTCTTGGGCAGTTGCCAATTGTTGGGCTAGTGGGTCAGGGACTTGGAAGAATCAGGATTGAAAATTGATGACAAGGAAGAGTCACCTCTTGGGGAAGAGGTATGTGGATGAGCCTCTTTAAATGGGCACAAACTGTGAAGTGTGCTCCACATGAAAGTCCACCTAAGGGCATCCACGGCAGAAAAGGCTCTTCATTATCAGATGGACAAAATGAGGCTCTCTGAGATGTCAGACACTTTCTCTAGCCACCCAATGTTTGCTCAATGGATCCTGGAACAAAGTGACTGGGCTGGTAGGGATGGACTTACCCTTACCGAGGGTGACTTGGCTAATGCTATTGCTACATTCCTCGTTTGCCAATAGCTGAGACCAACATTATGTCCCCTTGGGTTCCTTCTCCAACACATGGCTTCTAGAGCACACAGGTAATCACCTACAACCACCAGCACCCAATGGCCAGTAGCTGGCACCCTTTCAGGAAGTCCCACAGTGGAGTGTCTCCAGTGACACACCTTCCTATGAATAGTTTTTCCCAGCACCCTAGATAGTGGATTTCTAGCCATCTCTGTTAGCACAGACCACAGTAACTTCTCTGTCATCCAGCTAGTCACTGCTGGGCTCTCTCCAAGATCTGGATCTCCAACATGGAGACTGATGCAAATAGAGAATAATTAAGCCCTTTCATTTATTTGATTGATGGTTGTACTGAAATTCCCATCTCAACATGGTGAGTCAAAGGAATCAAAGTGACGGATCAGGAATCAAAGTCAGGTCTAGTCCTGAGAGGATTAAAGGTATCCCCAAATTTCACATATCCTAAATAGTAAACAATGTTTCTTTAAGAAATCATGAAAATGTATGTCTTATGTTTAAACCTGAAGCTAAATACATTAAGATAATTCTGGATGAATTTTCTTCATAATTAAAAAAAATTCAAATCCTTCATATTTGCATAAACTCTTGTTTTAAATAGTGTTTGTCCACAAGGTTCATTGTGACAGAAGAGATTAAGATACAAATGAGACTTTCCAATGCTCACCTTTGGTTTCAGGCTAATGCACTCTATTGTGTTCTGTGCCGCTTTGAAGCTTGAAAAACAATAACTAGTATTTGAAGTGCCTTATGATTTACTGCCTGGTTTGACATATGCTCTACCTTTTAATCTCCTCACAAACTTCAAAGTTAGTCATGACACCGGTTAAATTATGTAACATTCCAGTTTTTTTGTTAAAATATTATAATTTATTGTAGAAAATTTAATAAACATTGAGAAATAAAAAGAATAAATTTGAAATGATTTGTAATCCCATTATCAAGTGATAACTGTTGTTAGAACTTTAATGTATATTCTTCCAGTCTTGTTATTATGTATATAGACACATTTTTATAAAAATGAAATCATGTTGCATGTAATCTGCTAGTTTACATAACAATATATGATGAATATATTATGTCCGTAAGTGTATTCCTTTTAAACCGTGTTCTTAATCCTTTCGAATTAGGACTTCTTTCATAACCTAATGAAAGCTACACTCCTTAAGGCCCAGACAAGCAGCTATGCAAACATACAAATGAAATGTATCAGTAAATAAACAGAGGAGGATCTAGGATTCGTGGGATCTGAAACCTATATAATTTTGGAGACTCTCTTTTATTTTTTTGTTTTCAGTTTTATTTTATTTTTTGTTACATTGCATGCTTACTTTAAAAATGTTTAAACAGTGCAAAATATATAAAGTAGCAGCACCTACCTCAACCTGTCCGCAAGTAATTCTAATAAATAGAATGGTCTCCTTCTTAGAAAATAGAATCGCATTTTTCTTTACATAACTTTGTTTATGAAATTGGAAATGCATAGTATTTTCTATAGTACTGATTTTTAAAAAATATAAATGAGCTCATATAATCTATTCAGTTCATCAACTTGCCTTTCTCACTTAGTGATGTATTAAACATTGGAAAGTTTCTTAAGTGTGAAAGTGAATTTAGTTTTGACTCTGTTTCTAAGTTTCAGTCTCATTAATGGTTAGTGTTGGGGGATATTATTGAGAGGACATGACCCCTGTGAGCTGGACCCCTGATATCACAGCCTCCTTAACCCCCTTCCCAGTCTTTGGAATGTACATTCTCTACTCCCAGAGGCTACCCCAAGGACATAGCCTTGAGACACTTGGTGTTGAGACTGTCTGGATGGTATCTGTGACTGAACCCAGTTAAGGCCTCTACAGAAACTTTTAAGAATTGTTGGATAACTGCAGAGAACTCATCTCATGGCTACTCAAGACAAGCCTCATATGTAAATTCTCTTGCTTATTAAGCCTATCACCTACCAATCTGGAGTGATTGTCTCTTTCTTTGGTGTTTTGGTGACCTCCACCTTGTGGGGAAGGGGAGTGGTGTGAGGGGTCTAGTTTCAGATTACACTGGGGAAACTCTGGACAGCTAATATGAACAATTCCTTTAATGATTTCAAATCAGTTAATTATTAATTAGGAAGTCTTTTGGAAATGCTGAACAATTTTATTAAATAGGAAAAAACAGTACTTCTAGTGTTTATGATTTTTGTTTAAAAAGTTTATTTTATTTTGGTTATTAAAAACAAAACAAAGAGATTAAGGAGTGCACTTGTGATGAGCCCTGGGTGTTTTATGGACATGTTAAATCACTATATTGTACACCTGAAACTAATATTATGCTGTATGTTAACTATACTGGAATTTAAAAAAAAACTTAAAGCAAAACAAAACAGTTGTCTAAATTGTTGGATTGAGAAACTGACCTGAAAATGATAGAAAATTTTCTTTTTCACACACTGTGGGGAGCCCTCTAAAAGGAAAAACACAAAATTATATATAAATGTGAATTTTTTTGGTAGAAGAAGTAATCACAATATGTTGCTAGAGACGGAGATTCTGGTCCTTTTTATTTTCTATTTAAAATTTTTAAAATCCATTTTTATTTATTCATGGTTTTAATTTTAGTATAGTTGACACACAATGTTAATTAGTTTCAGATATACAACTTAGTGATTTGATAAGTTTATACATTATGCTATGTTTACCATAAGCAGAACTACTATCTGTCCCATTATGTCACTATTACAATATCATTGACTGTATTCCTTATGCTGGCTTCAGTCCCATGGCTTATTCCCATGGCTTAGTCATTCCATAACCGGAAGCCTGTAGCACCTTCTCCCCTTCACCCATTTTGCCCATTCCACCTCACCCCTCCCCTCTGGCAACCATCAATTTGTTCTCCATATTTATAGTTTTGATTTCTGCTTTTTGTTTGTTTATTCATTTTTTTAAGATTCCACTTATGAGTGGGGTCATAGGGTATTTGTCTTTCTCAGTCTGACTTATTTCACTTAGCATAATACCTTCTAGGTGCATGCATGTTGTCTCAAATGGCACCATCTCATCCTTTTTTATGGTAATATTCCTGTGTGTGTGTGTGTGTGTGTGTGTGTGTGTGACCTTTTCCTTATCCACTTGTGTATGGATGGACACTTAGGTTGGTTCCATAACTTGGCTATTGTAAATAATGTTGCAATGAACACAGGGGTGCATATATCTTTTTGAATTAGTGTTTTTGTTTTCTTTGGGTAAATACCCAACAGTGGAATTATTGGATCCAACGGTATTTCTATTTTTAGTTTTATGAGTGACCGCTGCACTGTTTTCACAGTGATTGTACCAATTTACATTCCCACCAACAGTGTATGAAGGTTTCTTTTTCTCCAAATCCTTGCCAACACTTGTTATTTCTTGTCATTTTGATTTTAGCCATTCTAACTGATGTATGGTGATAACTCACTGTGGTTTTGATTTGCATTTCCCTGAAGATTAGTGATGTTGAGCATCTTTTCATGTGTCTGTTGGCCATCTGTCTTCTTTGGAAAAATTTGTATTTAGGTACTCTGCCCATTTTAAATTTTTTATTATTTTTAAAAAGATTTTATTTATTTATTTGACAGAGAGAGACAGCGAGAGAGGGAACACAAGCAGGGGGAGTGGGAGAGGGAGAAGCAGGCTTCCTGCAGAGCAGGGAACCTGATGCGGGGCTCGATCCCAGGACTCTGGGATCATGACCTGAGTCGAAGGCAGATGCTTAAGGACTGAGCCACCCAGGTGCCCCTCTCTGCCCATTTTTTAATTGGATTTTTTTTTTTTTTGATGTTGAGCTGTATAGTTTTTTCTTTCTTTTTTTTTTTTTTGTTAGGATTTTACTTATTTATTTAACTGAGAGAGAGAGAGCAAGTGCAAGAGCAGGAAGGAGAGGGAGAGAGAATCTGAAGCAGGCTCCCCACCGAGCACAGGGCCAGACACTGAACTCTATCCCCCCACAGTGAGATCACAACCTGAGCGGAAACCAAGAGTCAGGGGCTTAACTGCCTGAGCCACCCAGGGGCCCCGAGCTGTGTAGTTCTTTATATATTTTGGATATCAACCTCTTATTGGATGTATCATTTGCAAATATCTTCTCCCATTCAGTAGATTATCTTTAGTTTTGTTAATGGGTTCCTTTGCTTTGCAGAAGCTTTTTATTTTGATGTAGTCCCAATAGTTTATTTTTGCTTTTATTTTCCTTGCCTTAGGAGACATATCTAGAAAAATGTGGCTATGTCTGATGTCAGAGAAATTACTGCTGTGTTCTTTTCTAGGAATTTCATGGTTTCAGGCTTCACATTTAGGTCTTTAATCCATTTTGAGTTTATTTTTGTGGATGGCGTAAGGAAATGGTCCAGTTTCTCCAGCACCATTTGTTGAAAAGACTGTCTTTTCCCCATAGTATATTCTTGCCTCCTTTGTTGTAGATTAACTGACTATAATTGTGAGTTTACTTCTGTGGTCTCTATCCTGTTCCACTGATCTATGTGTCTATTTTTGTGCCTGTACCATACTGTCTTGATGATGACAGCTTTGTAATAGAGCTGGAAGTCCGGAATTGTGATGCCGCCGGCTTTGCTTTCCTTTCTCAGGATTGCTTTGGTTATTTGAGGTCTTTTGTGGTTCCATACAAATTTTAGTATTATTTGTTCTAGTTTTGTGAAAAATGCTATTGGTATTTTGATAAGCATTGCATTGAACCTGTATGTTGTTCTGGGTAATATGGGAATTTTGACAATATTAATTCTTTGAATCCATAAGCATGGAATATCTTTCCATTTGTCTGTGTCATCTTCTATTTCTTTCATCAGTGTTTTATTGTTTTCAGGGTACAGGTCTTTCACCTCCTTGATTAAGTTTATTCCTAGGTATTTTATTCTTTTAGATGCAATTACAAATGGTGTTGTTTTTAAAATTTCTTTTTCTGAGACTTTGTTGTTAATGTGTAGAAACACTACTGAGGGGCGCCTGGGTGGCTCAGTTGATTAAGCATCTGCCTTTGGCTCAGGTCATGATCCCGGGGTCCTGGGATCCAGCCCCATGTTGGGCTCCCTGCTCATCGGGGAGTCTGCTTCTCCCTCTCCATCTGCTCCTCCACCTCGCTCATGCTTTCTCTCTCTCTCAAATAAATAAATAAAATCTTAAAAAAAAAAAAAAAGAAACGCTACTAATTTCTAGGTATTAACCACTTTACTAAATTCATTTATTACTTCCAGTGGTTTTTTTTAGTGGGATCTTTTGAATTTTCTGTGTATATTATTATGTTGTCTGCATATAATGACAGTTTAACTTCTTCTTTACCAAAGTGGATGCCTCATTTCTTTTTCTTGTCTGATTGCTGTGGCTAAGACTTCTAGTACTATGTTGAATAAAAGTGGCAAGAGTGGACATCTTTCTCTTATTCCTGACCTTAGAGGGGAAGCTCTCAGTTTTTCACCATTGAGGATGATGTTAGCTGTGGGTTTTTCATAGATGGCCTTTATTATGTTGAGGTATGTTCCTTTTAACTCCATTTTGAGAGTTTTATCATGAATGGATGTTGTTAAATCTTGTCAAATGCTTTTTTACATCTATTGAGATGATCAAGTGATTTTTATCCTTTGTTTTGTTAATGTGGTGTATTACGTTGACTGATTTATGAATATTGAACTATTCCTTTAGAATGAGAATAAATTCTACCTGATCATGGGGAATGGTCTTTTTAATGTATTGTTGTATGTGGTTTGCTAATATTTTGTTGAGGATTTTTGCATTTATGTTCATCAGGGATATTGGCCTGTAGTTTTCTTTTTTTGTGGTGTCTTTGATTTTCATATCAGGGTAGCGCTGACCTCATAGAATGTATTTGGAAGCTTTCCTTCCTGTTCTATTTTTTGGAATAGTTTGAGAAGAATAGGTATTAACTCTTATTTAAATGTCTGGTAGAATTCCACTGACAATTCATCTGGTCCTGGAGTTTCATTTTTTGGTAGTTTTTTGATCACTGATTCAATTCTGTTACTTATAATTGGTCTGTTCAGATTTCTTATTGCTACCTGATTCAATTTTGGGAGGTTATATGTGTGTAGGAATTTGTCCATCTCTTCTAGGTTGTCTGGTTTGTTGGCATATAATTTTTTAAGGTATTTTCTTTCTTTTTTTTAAAAGATTATATTTATTTATTTGAGAGGGAGAGAGAGCACAAGATGGGGGAGGGTCAGAGGGAGAAGCAGACTCCCCGCCAAGCAGGAAGCCCGATGCGGGACTCGATCCTGGGACTCCAGGATCATGACCTGAGCTGAAGGCAGTCGCCTAACCAACTGAGCCACCCAGGAGCCCTAAGGTATTTTCTTATAATCCTTTGTATTTCTGTGGGGTTAGTTGCTACTTCTCCTCTCTTGTTTCTGATTATATTTATTTGGGTCCTTTTTGTTTTTGCCTTAATGAGTCTGACTAAGGGTTTGTCAATTTTGTTTATCTTTTCAAAGACCAGCTCTTGGTTTCATTGATTTTCTCTATTGTTTTTTCAGTCTCTATGATATTTATTTCTGCTCTGATCTTTATTATTTCCTCTCTTCTACTCACCTTGGGCTTTGTTCTCTTTTTCTAGTTCCCTTAGGTGTAAGGTTAGATTGCTTATTTGAGTTTTTTCTTGTTTTTTTGACATAGGCCTATATCACTATATACTTCCCTCTTAGAACTGCTTTTGCTGTGTCCTAAAGATTTTGGACTGTTGTGTTTTCATTTTCACTTGTCTCCATGTACTTTTAAAATTTCTTCTTTGAGTTGTTGATCCATTGGTTGTTTATTGTCATGTTTTTTAGTCTCTATGTGCTTGTATTTTTAACCATTTTTTTCTTGATTTATTTCTAGTTTCATATCATTGTGCAAATCAGTGAGTCTCTTGTGGATCCTTATCTGAAAACCATCCCAAGTCTTCAAACCTTCACCACAAGGAGTTTTTCTTGTAGTGATTTGAGTCTTTGTCGGTATCTGAACTGGTCCTCCCACTTTGAGTTTCTTTTTCTTTGTGCCTCTGAGCAAGTCAGCACATACCTTCTCCAGAGATTTTATGCTGCAGCTGGTTTGAGTAATTCTAATTTAGTGAATCACCACCTCTGGTTCCATGGGTATCTTCCTAGTGGGGAGTCAGGAGCAGGAGCCAGATGCCCAGAGATCCACTGTAGCTGCAACTGCCTCTTCCTCAAAGAGTCAATCTTCTCAAATTTATTGAGGTTTTTTTTATGGCCTCATATGACCTATTCAATTCAGCTCCTTTTTAAATGAGATCTGTTCAGGAAATTTACCAGAAATGCTTATGTAGAAATGCTTCTGGATTGTAATCTGGCTTCTCCTTCATATCTAGAAATTAAAAAAAAAAAAAGATTTTATTTATTTATTTGACAGAGACAGAGAGAGAGAAAAAGCAAAAGCAAGGAGAGCAGCAGGCAGAGGGAGAGGGAGAAGTAGACTCTCCACTAAGCAGGGAGCCCGATGTGGGGCCTGATCCCAGGACCCTGAGATCATGACCTGAGCTGGAAGGCAGACACTTAACCAACTGAGCCACCCAGGCACCCCTCAAAAATTCTTTAATTCTCAGCAACTCAACACTCAGAGGGGCCTACTTCCAAACTCAAGGTAAATCCATGTATGTTCATGAATTAAACTAGGTTGCATCAAGGCGGAGAACTCCTGCTCTACTACATCATCTTTTTTTTCTTTTTTTAAGATTTATTTGTTTATTTGAGAGAGAGAGAAAGAGAGAGCACATAGTGGGAGGGCCAGAGGGAGAGGGAGAGAGAATCTCAAGCCAACTCCATGCTGAGTGTGGAGCCCTATACGGGGCTTGATCTCAGCGACCCTGAGATCACAACCTGAGCCAAAACCAAGAGTTGGTCCCTTAACCAACTGTGCCACCCAGGCACTCCTCTACCACATCATTTTTAATGGCTTCCTAGTGATCTAATGCATGGATATACAATAATTTGTTTAATCCGGTGCCTTCTGTTGAGCATTTAAGATGATTTATAATACCACTCTGGGATAAACATCCTTATAGCTAAATCCCTATACCTTTTCCTGGTTATTTCCTTAGGATAAATTCCTGTAATTAGGCTAAAGGGTATTGCATATCTAAAAATTTTAATTTGGCGGGGTGCCTGAGTGACTCAGTTGTTTAAGTGTCTACTTCAGCTCAGGTCATGATCCCAGAGTTTGGGGATCAAGCCCAGAGTCGAGATCCCTGCTCATCAGAGACTCTGCTTCTCCCTCTCCCTCTGTCTCTCCCCCATGCTCCTTCTCTGTCACTCACTCTCTCTCTCAAATAAATAAATAAATCTTAAAGAAAAATAAAGGCTTTGAATTTGGCAAGAATATATAAGTTCCATTTCACAAATAAAGAAAGTGAGGGTGTAGTGGTTTACAGATGTGGATATTTATGTATGTATGTATGTTGAAGTATAGTTTACATAAGTGTTATTTTAGTTTCAGGTGTACAACATGGTGATTTGGCAATCATGATAAGTGTAGTTACCATCTGTCCCCATATAAAGTTATTACAGTATTATTGACTATGTTCTGTATGTTGTATTTTTCATCCCTGTGACTTATTTATTTTGTAACTGGAAGTTTGTACCTCTTAATATCCTTCACCTATTTTGCTCATCCTCCTCCACCCACCTACCTTCCCTCGGGCAACCGCCAGTTTCTTCTCTGTATTTAAGAATCTTTTTAAAAATTATTGTTGTTTGTTCATTTGTTTTGTTTTTTAGATTCCACATATAAGTGATATTATATGGTATTTGTCTTAGCATAATACCCCCTAGGTCCATCCATGTTGTTTTAAGTAGCAAGATTTCATTTATTTTTTTAATGGCTGAATAATATTCCATCATCTATCTATCACACTTTTTTTAAGGTTTATTTATTTATTTTAGAGAGAGAGAGAAGGGGGCAGAGGGAGGAGAGAGAATCTTAAGCAGACTCCACTGAGCGTGGAGCCCAACGCAGGACTCAGTCCCACCCCACAACACTGAGATCGTGACATGAGCCACAACCAAGAGTCAGATGCTTAACCAACTGAGCCACCCAGGTGCCCCTCACATCTTCTTTTTTTTAAAAAATATATTTATTATTATTATTTTTTATTTGACAAAGAGAGAGACAGAGCGCACAAGCAGGGGGAGCAGAGGGAGAGGGAGAAGCAGGCTTCCCGCTGAGCAGAGAGCCAATGTGGGGCTCAATCCCAGGACCCTGGGATCATGACCTGAGCCGAAGGCAGACACTTAACCAACTGAACCACCCTGGTGCCCTGCCCCTCACATCTTCTTTATACCACATCTTCTTTGTCTATCATCTATGGATATATCAAGCCTTCCAATTTCACACAGGGCAGCTGTTAGGTATTTTGTTGAGTGCTATCATTTGCTTACCTTCTCAGAAGATTTCAGGGTTGGTCTGGCACATGAGGTGCTCAATAAACTGATGGTTGTTAGATGATGTTGAATAGTTATAATAATCCTAGAACTTCAGAGGATTTGGTATGTTTCAGAAACTTCATGATCGAGATTGTGCTCTTAATATTTATGGTTCAAGATGGAAATGGCTTAGACCTTTGAGAGGGGCCATGGCTGTTCTAAACCTTATGGCTATATAATTTTGTTACAATGTTGTTGCATTTTGTATGGTTACTTTTTTTTTTTTTTTTGAGAGGGAGAGTGGTGGGGAGAGGAGCAGAAGGAGAGGGAGAGAGAGAATCTTAAGTAGGCGCCATGCCCAGTGCAGTGTCTGATGCGGGGCTCACCCTAACAACCCAGAGATCATGACCTGAACCGAAATCAAGAGTTGGATGGAGGCAGGGAAACCAGCAAAAGAGGAGAAAAAGATAGCTGGCTCCACTGTTCATCTTTCTTTGTCTGACTATTCCAGAGTTAAAAAAAGCAAACATTTATTGAATTCCTACAAGGCACTGGCTAGACTGATTTGAGGAATTGGAGTTAAATGAATATTATTATATGATGAGACTCCAAGCTACATCACACAATTATTTATATTTAGTTTTATATGTCATAACAAGGTGTGTTGAGGGAACTGTATAAAATAGTGGAAAAGAGTGACAGACAGGGAGTGGCTCTGCTTTTTCCCTAGTTGTGTGGATTAATCTACTAGGTCTGTGTCCTGGCCATCAAACCACACTAACAATGCTTTGCTAAAGTGGAATTCAAATTCTATATACACACACATTCACATTTATGTCTATATCTTTATATATTGCAGGTTGATTCATTAAGGAGGATACTCTCAAAGCTTTATGTATATTACATGTATTTAATTTCTGTAAAATGTTAAATATTCTTAGGTAATTAGGTGTTGTCAGATATGCTTTTCAGACTAGGTGCTTTGGGATGGTCCTTGTTTTAAAATTACTTAAAATACTGTAATCTACCTTTTGGTGCTCACAGCCAGGGAAATTATGGCATTTATGAAATGGCAGTCCCTTGTTTATCTTAGTCAAGATATCTGCCAAGGGCAAACTGCAAGAAGCATGTGTGGTGCACCAGACTACCCTGTGAACTGCCTTCACAGCTGTTTAATTTCGTTTAAACATGATGAAAGAAAACAAAACAAAAATCTCACAGCTCTCAATTTCTTTATCTGGTTGTAATAATTTCACATTCCGTAGCAGCTAGTATAAACAGCAGCAAACATGATCCATGATCTTGGAAAAAAGTAAATGTCGAGTATTTATTAAGAATCTATTATAGTGTCTTTATGTGCAGTCAAAACAGAAGGGGGTGTATCGGTATTCAATCTCTCTGACACATTACTTAGGCTCTGATTAAAAAAACAGTCTTTGCCTTCAGTGGCCAATTTAACATTACCATTTTCGTGACTGTATGTAGGCACATTACGACAAAGCAAAAAATAAATCAGCATGCTATTTTTTTTCTCCGCAGCTCTAGGCATCTAATTTATTGAGGTTTGGCCATAAGGTGCAATTTCCTTGTTCTGGAAGCCCAGCTGTGGTAACTGCTTGTCTTCCAGTTTCTTCTTATGGACTCTTCTGAGGTCAGGAAAAGGCTGAGTTTTACCGCGGTCCCCAGGGACTGCTGCGACCCTGGTGCCACGTGGAGGAATTAGGAACCGCTCCTCCAGTGCAGCTAACAGCCTCCTAAGCGGGGCGGGGGGGGGGGGG
>NC_138382.1:22503311-22521508 GCF_054177405.1 Leptonychotes weddellii | reverse complement strand
CCGGCCCTCCGCTGCGGCTTTCCCGCCCGCCCGCTGCCTCTCCGCTCTCCCCCGGCCGCGGCTTCCCGGTGGCGGGAGAAGCGGGAAGGAGCGACCCTGGGCCCGCCGCGGTCTGCGTCCTGGGACCCCGCCGCCCCTCACCTGATAGGTTGTGTAACGCGTGTCTCTCGGGGGGAGTGGACCGGAGCTGGAGGGAAACCCCTGATGGTTTTGGGGCTTTGGCTGGTTTCTGGAAAACGCTCCACCTTGCCCCCACCCGCGGCCACTCTGTGGCCCCCGCCTCAATCCCCGGCAGAGGGTCCTCGACGCAGTTTTCGGGCAGAGGCGGCCCCTGTGCCCTGCCCTTTCTCTGGGGCTGGGAGCGCCGGTCACCGCGGTGCAGCGCGGAGCAGAGCCGAGGGGCGGCGGGCCGGGGGAGGGCGCGCGCCCCGCCTCCCCACCCATCCCGGCACCCACCCCCTGGGTGTGCCTGGCTTTGCAGTGGGGTTGGTGTGGTGTGATAGCGGCGGTGGCTAGATTTGCTTCTTTTCAGGGGGTGGTTTGGCCTGAAGTGTGTTCTCTGTTTACAACTTGTCGCCTTTTGGATTTGATTTGAACCTGAATCAGATCTCCCTAGATGACAGTGCAGAGTTTCCTTAGAGCCTTCCTTCCTGAGTTGCGGGCTCTTAATTAGTATTCAAGGACTCCTGCAACCCCAGCGCCAAGGCATGCTTATCTCTACGGTTATTGTTTCCCGCTTGTACCCGTTAAGCCTCTTACTAGTACCAGTGCAGTTTTGAATCGGTTGGTTTCCTGGGCATTTACCCATTATAGAATGGAGTTTTTATACATCTTAGCATAATCGATGTGAATGTTGATAATTTAAAGGCCATTTCTTGTTTTAATACATCTTGCCATTTCTTGTTTTAATATAGCTTGCTCAGTTCAGTGCTTGAAGGTCCAGCGCTGCTGATGACCTAATGCATTGTAACACTTAGCGGATTTTTTTTTTTTTTTGTGGCAATGTTAATTCCTTGTGGGTGTTTTGTTTTTCTTCAGGTGTTGAAAATTGTAGCAGTGTTTAATTATAATGCATGACAATTTGCAGTGAGAAAGGACACGAACAGTCTTCTTGATCACTCATTTTCACTTACCTTTTATGTCTGTGTTGTAATCTTTATGTAAATCGAGTTACCACTTTCTTTAGTAACCTCTGAGTTCTTCTTATAAATTGTCTTTTTTTCCTGAGAAAACTAGAAAGTTATTTTCGTAATAGTGTGGTGGAATGTTTTCAGTTCAGTAGACTAAAAAAGTAGTAGTTTATTTAAGGCACTTTAAATGGTACCTATTTCAAACGTGCCAAATACTAATCAAAACCAAACAAAACCCTGGGAGATCTATAAGCATTTCCTATAATTGCTGTCATTAGTCCTGAAATTGCTGTGAGATAGCCATGTCTTATCTACTCCTTATTTTCTTGTTGTAATATGACTTCTTTAGTTTCCCATTACACCTCGCTTGAGTTAGGTTCTACAATGAAGTTAAAGATTCATTTTTAATGACCTCAAAACTCTGCCTTGAATTAATTGCTTCCACACTTACTTAGAACTGCAGTCTCACTTCGAACTCTGAAATGAAGGGGATAGATTTAGAGTTCCTCTTGTTATTAGCCAACACTGCAAAATATTTAAGTGTTTTAATGTAATTTAAGCTTTTGTAGAAGCAATTTTTATAAAGCTTTTCGTGTTGACTTGAATTGAGGCATTATTATTCTCTTTGGAACAGTTTAGCTAGACTCCTATATAATAATGGTTTTTTATCCGCAACAGTAGAGGGAAAAGAGATCTAAGACTTTTGAAATTACCTAATTTGTATTAGATTCTACATTTTGGAGTTTTCAATAAATCTCCACAGTATTCACCTTCCAAAATGTACTCCTGCTTAAGGTCGCTCAGTACCTGGAAGTTGAATAGTGTTTGAGTAGTAATGGATGAAACTGTCAGAGGGCTTTCTCCAAGTTGGGAGCCTCCCTTAGGCAGTGGGTCTTGATGTGAATGACAGAAGTTGTTTAGAGCGGACATGGGACTTTAAATTTTATATTTTATTCTTGGTTACTGTGCCTCTGTACTATAATGTAGTGGCTAGGGAGTTGGGCTTCATAGCCAGTCAGACTGGGTTCTAATCCTGGCTTTGCTTGAGGAAAGTTATTTATCCTCTTTGTGCTTCAGTTTTCTCAATTCCAAAAATGGGGGTAATAACGGTTATACCCTTAAGATCTTGAATATTAAATGAGTTAATACACATAAAGTTCTTAGTCCACAGTGCCTGGCATGTAAATATTACTGCTACTGCTTTTCCTCACTTATCCAAGGGATCTAGTAAGCTGAAGAAGGACTTTAGCCTGATGGAGCATTATTACTGTAGAATAATTCCACTGTGACCCATTTGCTCCTTTGGGGCTAAATGAGAGCTTAGTCTCACTATCCTGCCTTGGAAGCATGTAATTTAGTTTTAAATAGAACAGCTAGACCCTGAGCTGGGTGCCCTGTGATGCTGCTGGAGAGGTGCTGAAGTATCCTTGTTTGTCCCTTCTGACAGAACCTTGGATTGTCTCCCTCATGGTGGTGGTGACCGCTATTTTAATCACCTGTTTTTGAGTTTGTGATTGCGTGTTTCTTTGACTGTCATGTCCTGCTATCAAAAATATCTATCAAACTATTAATAGGTATATATGAGTTTATCTGATCAAGATATTGTATGATGTTTCCAGGACATACAAAATCACTTTCATCTATGCATTCTTTTGTTTTCTTCTTTATTGGTGTTAGTGAGTGAGGTTAGTTTTGATTTGACATTGTATTCCTTTTCAGCTTTCATGTAATTTTTCTCGGAAAGTTTTTTTAAATTAATGATTTTATGTACTTACTGTTCTTCATTTGCAGGGATCTGATATTAATACTCAGTTCTTTAAATCTGTTGTTTTCAAACTTTTGGTTTTAGGACCCCTTTAAATTCTTAAGAATTATTGAGCACCCCAAAGAGCTTTTGTGGATTATGTCTGTAGTTACTGTATTATAAATTAAAAAGATATATATAAATTTTATTAATTCCCTGAAATATAACAGTACTATGTTAATATAAGCTTTTTTATTGAAAAATAAGTATTTTTCAAAACGAATAAGGCAATGAGAAGAGTGGTTTTGGTTTACATTTTTCTCTAATGTCTGGTTTAATAGAAACATCTGGATTCTTCTATCTACTCCTGCATTTAGTCAGTGTTGGCAATATGTTTTTTGGTTTGAAGTATATAGAAGGAGAAATCCAGCCTTACATAGCTAATGGCTGGAAAAGGGAGGGAGGCATTTTAATAGTCTTTTCAGATAGTAATGGATTTTCTTGTTTGGTATTACATCACAGCTCAACATGTGTTAGTTTTTTAGTTATTTGCAATGTGGAATCTGAGATCATATCAATGGACTTTTTTCATAATGTTCTATTAAAATCCCTTGGTCTGAACTTTGAATGGATCTTACATAACTATGCCTGAATTTGTAACATCATGCCCCGTGGTCCTTTTTAAGTATTGGTTCAGTTATGCAGATCTTCCAAATGTTGACACATTTCGTATGTTACTAAAAAATCACATTTGTTCATATCACCACTTATCCTGTCAGAAACAAATTATTGGGAAGCTGTCCAGGTCATGACCTGATTGATGGTGGATATGAGTTTTCCAGAAATCTGATTTTTGCTTGAAAGCTCAAATTTTATCGTTGGCAAGAAATATGACTGCCAGTTGTTTCCTAGAAGTGACAAGCAGATTTTGTTCATCTCTGAGAGAACCTCTGCCAAAATATGTAAGTTTGAATAACCGTAGTCATTCTTTCAAGTAAAAAAATTTTTTTTTTTTTTAAGATTTTATTTATTTATTTGACAGAAATAGCAAGAGCAGGAACACAAGCAGGGCGAGTGGCAGAGGGAGAAGCAGGCTTCCCACTGAGCAGGGAGCCCGATGCGGGGCTTGATCCCAAGACCCTGGGATCATGGCCCTAGCCAAAGGCAGATGCCTAATGACTGAGCCACCCAGGCGCCCCAAAAATGGTGTTTCATGAAAAAAAGAGGCTAGTGTAAGCCCTCAGTTCAGTCATACAAGTACTTTACCTTGAGACAGCCGTCAGCTATTATAATTCAGTATGTGGCCAGAAATTCTTCATGTGTACTTAATATTGTCACATAGTATATTTAAAAAGATGTATATTCAAGGGCTGAGATTTAATAAAATAATCTTTACTATTTTTTTGAAAGATTTTATTTATTTGAGAGAGAGAGCAAGCGAGCGAGCGAGAGAGAGCACACAAGCAGGGGAGAGGGAGAGGGAGAAGCAGGCTCCCCGCTGAGCAAGGAGCCCGAAGCAGGGCTGGATCCAAGGACCCTGAGATCATGACCTGAGCCGAGGGCAGACGCTCAACAGACTGAGCCACCCAGGCGCCCCTCATGTAAACCATTTTTAAGTATGTAGTTTATTGGCATTAAGTACATTCACATTGTTGTGCAACCATCACACCATCCATCTTCAGATTTTTTTGGCTTGCAAAACTGAAACCTTGTACCCATTAAACAATGACTCCTCATTTCCTTCTTCCAGGTAGCCCCTGGCAACCACCATTTTATTTTCTCTCTCTATGAATTTGACTGCTTTAAGTACCTTTTATGAGTAGAATCATATAGTATTTGCCCTTTTGTGACTGGCTGTTTCATTTAGCATTGTCATCAAGATTCATCAGAATTTCCTTCTTTTAGGGCTGAATAATGTTCCATTGTTTGTATATACCACATCATCTGTCAGTGGACCCTTGGGTTGCTTCATCAACCTTTGATTGTGAATAATGCTGCTATGTACATGGTGTACAAATACTTCTTCGAGACCCTGCTTTCAGGTCTTTTGGGTACATATTCAGAAGTGGAATTGCTGGGTCATATGGTAATTCTATTTTTAAGTTCTTGAGTCACAACCCTACTGTTTCCATAGCAGCTGCACCATTTTACATTCACACCAACAGTGTATGAGGGTTCCAGTTTCTTCACATCCTTGTAAACACTTGTTTTCTGTGTGATTGGTCTTTTTTTGGGCGGAGTGGTGGTGGTGGTGGTGTGTGGAGTCATTCTAATGGGTGTGAGGTGGTAGGTATCACATTGTGGGTTTGATTTGCATTTATGCTGCTGAATTTTGTTTGCTGCTATTTTGTTGAGGAGTTGTACATCAGTGTTCATAAAGGATTATTGATCTGTAGTTTTCTTGTAATGTCTTTGTTTGCCTTTGGTATCAGGGCAGTGCTGGCCTCATAGAATTAGTTAGGGAGTATTCAGTTTTTTGGAAGAATTTGAGAAGGATTGATGTTCTTTAAATGTTTTGTACAGTTCACTAGTGAAACAATCAGATCTGGGGCTTTCTTTTTTGGGAAGTTTTTGATTACTCATCCAATCTCCTTAATAGTTATGAATCTATTCAGATTTTCTGTTTCTTTTTGTTTAATTTTGGTAAGTTTTGTGTTTCTAGGAATTTGTCAATTTCATTTAGGTTACTCAATTTGTTGGTGCACAATTTTTCATACTATTCACTTAAAATCCTTTTTATTTCTGTAGAATCAGTAGTAATGTCTTCACTTGCTTTCCTGATTTTAATAACTTGAGTCTTCTGTTTTTTCTTAAGTTTAATAAAGGTTTGTTAATTTCATTAATCTTTTTAAAGAACCAATTTTTTTAGTTTGATGATTTTCTCTATTTTTCTATTCTCTATTTTATTTATCTCTGCTGTAATTATTTTTTCCTTCTGCTAGCTTTGTGTTCTCCTTTTTCTAGTTCCTTAATTTGTAAAGTTAGGTTGTTGATTTGAGATCTTTATTTATTTATTAAATTTATTTGAGATAGAGCGAGAGAGAGCAAGAGAGAGAGGGAGAGAGAATATGAGTGGGGGAGGGGCAGAGGGAGAGGGAGAAGCAGGCTCCCCCCCTGAGCAGGGAGCTTGATGTGGGGCTCCATCCCAGGACCCTGGGATCATGACCTGAGCCAAAGGCTCAGGCTTAACTGACTGAGCCAGCCAGGCGCACATCCCCCCCCCTTCTTTTTTAAATTTATTTTTTAATGTGTTTATAGCTGTAAACTTCCCTCCTAGCACTGCTTTTCTGTATCCCATAAATTTTGGTATGTTTTGTTTTCATTTATCTCATTTCCCTTGATCTTTTCTTTGACCTATTGGTTGTTAAGGAGTGTGTTGTTTAATTTCCACAAATTTGTGAATTTTCCAGTTTTCCTTTTCTTATTTATTTATAACTTCATCCTGTTGTGGTTGGAGAAGATACTTTGTATAATATCTATCTTTTAAAATCTGTTGAGACTTAATTTGTGGCCTAAAAGATGGTCTATCCTGGAGAATGTCCCATGTGCATTTGAGAAGAACATATATATTCTGTTATTAGGTAGTGTTTTATATGTGTCTGTTATCTCTGGTTGGTTTATAGTGTCATTCAGGTCCTCTATTTCCGTATTTATCTTATGTCTGGTTGTTCTATCCATTACTGACAGTGGGTATTGAAGTTTCCAACAATTACTGTAGAACTGTTTCATCCCTTTAGTTCTGTCAATTTTTGCTTGTTGTATTTTGATGGTCTGTTATTAGGTATGTGAATGTTTATAAGTGTTTATCTTCTTGCTCTCTTGAACCTTTTATTAATAATCAGTGTCCTCCTTTGTCTCTTATAATCTTTTTCAACTTAAAGTCTGTTTTGTCTGATGTTAGTGTAGCCACCCCATATCGTTTTTGGTTACTATTTGCATGGAATATCTTTTTCTGTCTTTTTACTTTCAACCTATTTGTGCCTTTATATTTAAATGAGTCTCTTGTAGAGAGAATATTGTTGGATTATGTTTTTTAAACCCATCCTGCCATTCTCTGCCTTTTCACTGGAAGTTTTAATACATTCACATTAAAGTAATTACTGCTAAGGAGTAACTTCTGTCATTTTGCTGTTTGTTTTTTATATGCCTTATGACTTTCTGAGTCCCTTATATCTTGTATATTTTGATTTTTGTTGGAGCTGAGTTTGGCTGTGATACTTTCCTTAAAAAACAAACAAAACAAACCTTTTTAGTGGGTCAGTCATAGGTTAGAGGCAAGGAAAATGTGTATTTCAAGGCAAGAATTTTAATTTGAAATATCATCTGTATAGACTTAGGAATTTTGGCATTTGTTTAAATCTAAATATAGTTGGAATATGAGTTGAGGGAAGTGTTATATTAAATAAATTATTATTATTTAGTTAGATTGAAGTGTGGTGTGATTCTGCTCACCCAGCAGTAAAACCTTATTATTTGTAGTATAATTAAAACATCACATAGCAAATTAGACCTTCTATAAGTGCTGAAAGATCTTTGTGGGGCAGTGTGTGAACTATCCAAACTTGTGTTTTTAATGAGGATCCTGACGAAGAAAGGAAAAGGTATAACTTTTATAGGTTTATTCTTACCCACAGTTTTTTGGTAAAATTAATGACAATAATGTAGGTGAAATAAATTTGCCTGTTTGCAGATTGGGCTAAAACATTCATAAAGTACAGTTGACCTGTAAACAACATGGATTTGAACTGTGTGAGTCTACTTATCTGCAGGGTTTTTTTTATTAATACAGTACTGTAAACATATTTTCTGTTCCTTACGATTTTATTAATATTTTCTTTTCTTTAGCTTACTGTATTATAAGGATCCTGTATATAATACATATAATGCAAAGTATATGTTACTTTGACAATACAGTATATAATACGTATAACACAAAAATATGTGTTAATTGTTTACATTATCGTTAAGATTTCTAGTCAGTAGTAGGCTATTAATAGTTAAACTTTGGGGGAGTCAAAAATTTTATGTGGATTTTTGAGTGCATGGGGGTCTGTGTTTGCCCCAATCCCGTGTTGTGTAAGAGTCAGCTATAATCATTGAATGGCATATGAATAAGGTAACTGGATGAAAATGTATACCTTAATAATAGTAATTTAGAGTAGGTTAATGTTTATGGATGTATAGATTAGTATATGCAGAGTATGTCCAACATAAGTATTTCTCTCTGAATTTAAATGGAAATAATCTTTATATGCCTTTTGCTGTTATGGAATGTTATTCCTCTTTCTTAGACAACAGATATTATTTACCTCCTTCCCTTAAAGTTTCTCACTTTTCCTTCAGTAATGTTGCCAAAGATATGGTCATATTCTTTGGGATGTTTTTTTTTTCCAGTAATCAGGATTTACAGTTTTCCATCACATTGACACAACTGGTGTGGGGGAATAGTAGCTTCTTCACGTTCTTAAGAAGTGATTTCTTCTTTTCAGATCATGAAACAATTAGAGAAAACTGACAAAAGATGCTGCTTTTTCAATGTACTTGTTTCCCACTTCCCCACAGTAGACTGACTACCCAGATCTGTAACTGTAGTCTTCCCTTAGTTGTCCACATCCACTCCAACAAGAATGTCTAATTTTTAACAGCAAAGGTAATCATTGTTGACTAGAGCAGAGCAATGTTTTCCCAAAGTTTTTAAATAGTGGAAGCTTTTTGCCTAATGATATCTTGTAGGGAGGCCCAGTTGTGAACAGATGAAAGTACAGTAATGAAGTTGTTCTGGTTTATTGGGAATAGGACCAAGTTGTTTAAACAAGGCAGGTCAGAAGGGAATTATATTTCCTCAGATTGTATTTAAAAGATTTAGGTTGGACTTTAGAGTGAATAGTGTATGTTTCTTTGCATTTTTTCTAATTTTTTTAGCAGTTTGATTTGAAATAAATTAAAAACCAGGTATATTTGAAGTATTTATATATTTAGAATATAGAACCTTAATTTTAAGGTGTGTGTGTCACAGTTTCATGGCTTGTGTGTGGAATGAAAATTAGGACAACTTATATTTATGACATTTAATGCCTTGTGTGTGTATGCATACTTACTTGGCTGATGATCTTGATTTTAGGCTTAAGCCTGTGAGAGCAGAGCTCTTCAGTTTTGATTCCCTGGGCTCTGGAACTCGCTCTAGTTGAGAGGAAAAGATCAGAAGAATCTAAAAAAATTCAGAAAATCCAACATTTTTACTTTCCTTGAGCTAGGGTATATTATATAAAATTGCTTGGTTTTCCTTGTATGTGGGCTAGGTTGAGCAAGTTGATCTTGCATGTATGATTTTCTGCTAAGGTCAAATTCCCACTTATATTTAGTTCAAGCCATATTTAAATATATTAAAAAAGTCAACTCATACAAACATTTTCCCCCACTTAAGGAAATGTATACTGTGGATTTTTATGTACAGCCAGCAGGGTTTGTTTTTGTTTTTGTTTTTGTTTTTAATCTCTGCAGGATGAATAACTTAGAATACATTTCCTAAAGACCCAGGTGGGTCTGTAGTTTTGCTTTTGTGTAAAAGGAGGTTATATTTTATCATGGAAATCAGGCGCTGAACTACAGAGGATGTAAGCCCCTGACCCTGATTTAAGGATGGGTTGAATTAGAAGGTTCTGGTAGATACTAAGGTTTTTTTTAACAGCTTTATTGAGATATAACTCACATACTGTACAATTTTCACTGTACAATATGCAATTCAGTGTCCTTTAGTATATTCATAGAGTTGTGCAACTGATGTAGTTTTTGGAATGTTGGTGTTGGTGGGGTCTGGAGCTGACGTCGAAGAAAGAATTCTTGAGATGTTTCTTTGGTGCAAAATGGTGATTTCATTAAAGCACGGGGACAGGACCCATGGGCAGAATGAGCAGCAGCCTGCTGCAGCTGAGGCTCCCTGATGCTGGGGGCAGGGATGGGGGGGCGGGGTTGGGAGGAGGAACTGATTATATACCTTGGGGTTGGGGGACATAAAGATGAGGGAAGTTGCAGAAGGACTTTCATATGCTAAAGAAGACTCACAGGATCCTGGAGGAATGTTATAATCTGCCTCTCCCAAGTATTAGTCAATGGGCTGCAGGTAATAAGGACATTTAATTTTATCTACATTTTCTTCTGCCTTTGTTTCCCACATCACAATTATAACCACAGTGAATTTTAGAACATTTTTATTGCCCCCAAAAGAAACTCCACATCCTTTTAGTGTGTCCCACCTCCTCCAACCCATTGTCTTCTAGTCCTAGGTAACCATTAATCTACTTTCTGTCTGTATAGATTTACCTATTCTGGATATTTCATATAAATGGGATCATATAATGTTGTGGTGTTTCATGATTGGCTTCTTTTACTTAGCATAATATTTTCAAAGTTCGTTCATGTAGCACATATCAGTACTTTGTTTCTTTTTATCTCTGAATAATACTCCGTTGTATGGCTATATCACATTTTACTTATCATTCATTGGTTGGTGGACGTTTGGGTTATTCCCACTTTTTGGTTATGAATAATGCTGCTATGAACATTTATGTACAGATTTTTGTGTGGACATAAGTTTTTATTTCTTTGGGTATATACTTAGAAATGGAATAGCTGAGTCACATGGTCACTTTATGTTTAACCTTTTGAGGAACTGCTAGGTAGTTTTCAAAGCAGCTGTACCATTTTACATTCTCATCAGCAATGTATGAGGATTCTAGTTTCTCACATCCTTGCTAACGCTTGTTATTGTCTATTTTATTATAGTCATTCTAGTGGGTGTGAAGTGGTATCTCATTGCAGACTAAGTTTTTAAGTAGTGGTTAAGCATAACAGCAGTGATAATACTCTAAGATGGAGTTAATATTACAATTAAAGTATTTAATAGGCTGACATAGGACTATAATCATCAGAAGCCATTCTTAACCCTGGCTATGCATAATTAGTATCACTTACTAATTAAAAAAAAATGTCATAGATTTATCTAATCTTTGAAGGTATTGTATGATTTTTTCCCACAAATTTCTTTATTGAAAAAGAATTGAAGTCTGAGTTGCAGAGAACAGAATTCACTCTAGATACCTTAAGTAGAGAGGGCTTATTTACTTTAGTGTACTAAATAGTTTAAAGAATTGTTGGGATGTATCGGTCTGGGTCCAATCAGGAAATAGAAACCACACGGTAATTTAACAGGGAAAAATTAATGTAAAAATGGTTTGGTTATAACAGGGATTAGAGAATTGCTTTATCAGCAAGAAGTAAAGATAGCTCTAAAGAATAGGGGAATAGTTGATATGAAGACCACTTACTACCCCCAGGGCTGAGATAGAGTGGGCCCCTCCCCCCACCGAAGACTTGTTGGAAAGGGCAAGGTCAAGATTGGAAGGGGCAAGGTTAAGGCAAGTAGGTGTGGTGTGACACTAGTGGAATTTCCTGCGTGTTCGCCCACTAGGGTACCAGGGAAAGCTGTTCACAGGAAGAGGTCTCACCAGAGGCACTCTGCTACAGAACAGCTTAGGCTCCTGTTGGAGAAGTTGCATGTCCTGCAGGAACCTGGTGCTGTAGAAGCCATCCTTGTTGCAGGAATAGGGCCCAGAGAAGCCTTGCCTGCTGCAGCCAAGTGAATACCCTGGAGCCAGGAAGCAAAATCCTTTTCCTCTGCGATTTCTTTCCAGTGCCCTCTTGACAAAGCTTTATTTCTTGCCAGCTGGCAAAGAAATTAGTATTTTAAGGGCGCAAATCCATTTTCACAGAGCAGGCAAAAAGGTTGAATTTGGAGATGAGGGCAATAAATCAATATCTGGCACAGGTTTTAAGTGGTTTACAGAATTGTTTAGAGATTTAAAGAGAGAGATTCTAGGTTGAGCTCTAAGCAACAACTCCCAAATACCCTACGTAAAACTGAGAAACCAAGGGAGATACTGCCTCTTTTATGATTAAGAGATTTCCTTTCTGTGAAATTGCTTCTAGATCTTCATTGCTAGAACCACACTGATGTTTTAAATTAGGAAACTGTTGCCTCCACAACTGGGGATGCTTACAGCGCTCGGCATCTGGCCCAGCTTCTTTCAAAATGTCTACTGTTAACGAAATTCTCTGCAAGCTCAGCTTGGAGGGTGATCGCTCCACACCCCCAAGAGCATATGGGTTGGTCAAAGTGTACACCAATTTTGATGCTGAGTGTGATGTTCTGAACATTGAAATAGCCATCAAGACCAAAGGTGTGGATGAAGTCACTATTGCCAACATTTTGACCAACTGCAGCAATGAACAGAGACAGGAATTACAACTGAGAATATGTACAGTTACAGGTCAGGCCATGCTAGTCCTGAGTACCAAGTCGGTGACCAGGGTGCCCATATGTAGTTCAAGAAATATGCTTTTTGTTTCTTTGTGATATGTGAAGACTTCTAAAGTGCAGGGTCCAGAGCAGAGGCCCCTCTTGCCCAGGTCTAAGGGACTGCCCCTATGTTGTTTCCTGTCCTTGGCTACAAACAGAATTATGATAAACATTGTCATTTTTTTCCCCTTAAGGACCTGTGAAGAGTATCTCTGAGATACATACTCAGGAGTCAAATTGTTGGGATATAAAGTATTTTTAATTTCACTGAATATTGATTGCTCTCTACAACAGCTATACTAGTTTATACTCCCTTCTGAAATAATAAAGATTTTCTCTGTTATTTCCTGCAAATATGTCATTTTCAAAACCAAAATGATACCCATTTCACAGTTTGAACTTCTCATTTGTCTAGTTTGGTACTGATCTATTGGCTGAATCTCTTAGGCAAGATTGTCTAACCGGTAACCACTCACTTATACCAGCATCTGAGTCTTATTTCTGCATCCTTCATTGAGTTAATATATTTGTTTATCTAGAGCACAGACTTTAGCAAACTATTAAGAACTATTCCAGGCATTGGGGGACCCAAAGACAAATGAGGCTTAATCCCTTACACTCAAGGACCTTGGAGTCTGGAAGATGTAATAAGAAAACTACTCCAAGACCTTGTAGAAGTCAAGATTTACTGTCATTTTCACTTGTTCTTTTACAAATTAATTAATCCTATCAAAATAAAGAAAGTTAGGTTAATCTGAAAATACATGTCTCAAACTCTCACTTCTAATCATGTGTTTACTTGATAAGAGCACATAAATGATACTTTGCATAATCCTTTCCTGAATCCTTATGACATGCTGGAGAGCATCAAAAGGGAGGTCAAAGGAGACCTGGAAAATGCTTTCCTGAACCTGATCCAGTACATTCAGAACAAGCCCTTAAATTTTGCTGACCAACTGTATGACTCCAAGAAGGGCAAAGGGACTTGTGATAAAGTCCTGATTAAATCTTAAAAAAATTTTTTTAAAGTAATCTCTGCACCCAACATGGGACTCAAACTCATGACCCTAAAATCAAGAGTCACATGCTCTACTGACTGAGCCAGCCAGGTGCCCCTATAAAGTCCTGATTAGAGCCATGGTATCTCTCACAGTGAAGTGGACATGTTGAAAATTAGGTCCGAGTTCAAGAGAAAGTATGGCAAGTTCTTGTACTACTGCATCCAGCAAGACACCAAAGGCAACTACCTGCAAGTGCTGCCGTACTTGTGGGGATGACTGAGGCCCATGATGGCATAAGCGTCCAGCAGTGGTGCTGCTTTGTTTCTAGCTAACAGTTCCAGAAAATAGCTTGTGACCAACAGTCTTTGAGGATGACGTTAGCATTGCCCCCTCCTCCTCTTTATTTCAGTTGCCTAAGCATGGCCTGCCTGTCATGTCTAGTCTCTCCTATTAGCCAAGGAAATGAACATTCCAAGGAGTTGGAAGTGAAATCTGTAATGTGAATCAGTTTGCCTCTTGTGTACCATGTGATAAACAGGTGAATAACTGAATTTTTACTTTATAAAAAAAATAGTAAGATCAGGAAACTGTGGTGGTCAGGAGGCTATGGTGATCAGGAATGTCCTGCTATACTTACTAGCTTAGAACCACAGTGGACCAGGACCTGTTGTGATCTGCACCAGCCCTGCCTACTCATCTTTCTCTTTCTTTGTACCCTGAAGGGTCCATGAAATAATTTTCAGGTCTCAGGGAATTCCTCCATAAAAATTAGAACATCTACAGCTGGGATATTAGTGTGAAGAGAAAGTTGAGATATAATTGTTTTTTGATCACCTATTCAGTTCATTGGTGAAGGAGGGATCTTCTGTCTTAAATAGTATGAGATGGCTACTACCTGACATTGACCAGATGATATTAACAAAAGTTTATTAGTCATATATTCACAATTGGGGAGTGGAGGATACTGCATGTCTCATGGGGCTTGCACTTGGGAAGAGAGTGAACCAGTCACAGAGGCCATGGCAGGCAGGCTTTTTAATAACAAAAGGGTGAAGTAACAAGGACTACTACCCTCACGAGAGGATGTGATTCCTTTGGATAATTCTCAGGGCTGACAGCTTGAGGACTGAGTGGAGTGTAGCTGGTTCAGCTGATGGTGGAACTAGCTGGGTGAAGTCTTTCGTGCTAGATGGGAGTACATATGGCAAGACATTAGGCCTTTGGGGCCCTGTGAGGCTCAAAGCTGGTGGGGCAGCATTTGAAATTTTAGGTCTATGTAATAGTACTCCAGTGATGATTGTTAATGCTCTTTTGAAAGAGAATATTTTCCTGTGCATGTGAATCTCTATCCCCCTCCCCCCGCATAAAGGATATAAGCTCTAATGTGAGTTAGTAATGCAGGTAGGAAAAACAGGTTTTCCATTTCTTAAATTTCCCACTTTATATAAGTAGGCCTAGGAGTCTTACCACAGATTTTTACTACACAAGATATTAATAAATTATGGCTTGTCGTATATGATGTATACAAGAGTAGTTTTATTTTTCTTTATTTAAAGCACACACAAAAAAACTTTAGTGAACCTTACATGAAAAGTAAATAGGTAGTTAAACTTACCTTACCATTCTGGAAACTATTGTTTTTCCTTTTCGTGATTTTTAAAAACCTCATATGGTGAAGATAATAAATTTCTATTAAATAACTGACTTCAACTAAAATGGGATTCAGTTTTTTTTTTGAAGATGGGCTTGGGGTGCCTGGGTGGCTCAGTTGGTTAAGCATCTGCCTTCGGCTCAGGTCTTGACCCCAGGGTTCTGGGGTTGAGCCCCATGTTGGGCTCCTTGCTCAGCGGGGAGTCTGCTTCTCCCTCTCTCTCTGCCTCTCCCTGCTGCTCATGCTCTCTCTCTCTCTCCCTCAAATAAATAAATAAAATCTTAAAAAATATAAAGATAGGCTCGATGGACTTAATTTAAATAAATAATGTAAGCTAATTTTTTATAATTTTCTATTGTGGTAAAACATACCTAACATAAAATTTGCCATTTTAACCATTTTTAAGCTTTTGATTCAGTGGCATTAATTTTAATTACATTCACAAAGTTGTGCAGCCATCACCACTATTTCCAAAATTTTTTGTCACTGTAAACAGAAACTGTAATTATTAACAGACTGTGATTATTTCCTCTTGCCTCTAGCCCTTGGTAAACTTCTAATCTACTTTATATCTCTATGAATTTGCCTATTCTAGATATTTCATATAGGTGGAAGCATATATTCTTTTGTTTCTGGCTTATTTCACTTAATATAATGTTTTCAAGGTTCCTGTTATAGTGTATGTGGAACTTTATTCCTTTTTATGGCCGAATAGTATTCCATTGTATTTGTATACCACATTTTGTCTGTTCATCTGTTAGTGGACACTTGAATTGCTTTTGCCTTTGGCTATTGTGAATAATGCTTCTACGAACATTAATGTACAATTATCTGTTCAAGTCCCTGTTTTCAATTCTTTTGGGTGTATACTTATTTACCATTTTTAAAATTATAGACATCCTAGTTGGTATGAACTAATACTGTGATTTTGATTTGCATTTCTGTAATGACTAATGATGTTGGGCATCTTTTCATGTGCTTATAGGTCATTTGAATATTTTCTTTGGAGAAGTGTCTATTAAAGTCCTTTGCTCATTTTAAAAAAAATATTTTTAATTAATCACACCCAACATGGGGCTTGAGCTCAGAACCCCGAGTTGCATGCTCCACCGAGCCAGCCAGGTGACCCTCAAGTCCTTTGTTCATTTTTAAATTGAGTTATCTTTTGGTTGTTGAATTGTAGGAGTTCTTTATATATTTGGCTATTAAACTCTTATCAGATATATAATTTGCAAATATTTTCACAGAATGGAAGTTCTGTGTTTTTTACTTTCTTGTTAATGTTCTTTGATGCATAAAATTTTTAATTTTGAAGTCCACTTGGTCTTTTTTTCTTTTGTTGCTTGTGCTTTTGTCACTGTCACTGAGAATCTCTTGCCAAATCCAAGGTCATGCAGATTTATCTCCATGTTTTTTATCATGTTTCTACTGCTGATATTTGGGTCATTGACCCATTTTCAGTTAATTTTTATAGTATGGTTTGAGTACCAGCTTCATTCTGTTACATGTGTCCAATTGTCCCAGCAATAGAATGGACTACAGGCATACTTCATTTTATTGTGCTTCACTTTATTACGTTTTGCAGATACTGTGTTTTTTATAAATTGAGGGTCTGTGGCGATGCTGCATCTAGCAAAACTATCAGTACTGTTTTTCCAACAGCATTTGCTCACTTTGTGTGTTTTGGTAATTCTCACATTATTTCAGACTTTTTAATTATTTGTTATGGTGATCTGCGATCATTGATTATGACTTGATGAAAGCTTAGAGGATGGTAGCACTTTTTTAACAAAGTACTTTTTAATTAAGGTATGCACATTGTTTTTTTAGACGTTGTGCTATTACACACTTAATAGACTATCAGTATAGTGTAGGCATAATTTTTATATGCACTGAAAGTGAAAAAAAGTGAAAAAAATCGTTTCACTTGCCTTATGGTGATAATTGCTTCATGACAGTGGTCTGTAACTGAACTTGCAATATCTCTGAGGCATTCTTGTATTCTTTCTTCACTAAGTGGACTTGGTACCCTTGCCAAAAATCAGCTGGCCATAGATGTGTGCATTTATTTCTAGACTTTAATGTATATTCTGTTGGCCTGCTTTTCTCTTTTTGCCAGTACCACTTTAAATTGATTCTAATTAATGTTATTTACAATGTGAACATTAACAGTGTCAAATACCAAAGTTACTAAAAACCATAGGTCAAAATAATATTAATAAAAATCGAGCCTAAGACATAATTTATACCAGAATTTGGGAAAAACTCAAACTTTTTTTTTTTTTTTAACTAACTTGAATGAGGTTCAAATATAGGTCCAGAAGTTATAAATGATTATATGTGTTGATTTTTTTATGAAAAGGCTTTATACAATAAAATTGTTATTTTTTAAAACTAAAAGAATGAAGTTTATCTCCCATATGAAACTTGTTTTTGTTTTCTTTTGAATGTTTTCTTTTCTATGTTGAACTTGAAATAACCATTCACAGATTTCATTTTCAACTGACAAGATGATTTCTTCCTTGCTCTTGATACTTCTTAAAAAACAAATATTTCTTACGTGAGAAGTCGAAAACCTGTAGCCATATGTTCATTACTTTCCTATGATTTCCAGACAGTACTCTTTCATAGAAATCCAGAAATTTTTTAGGGACAGATCAGTAAATCTCATCTTGAGTGTGTAATCAGACCACAGCACATAAAATTCTTCTTCCTCAAAGTCAAGTTCTCAGCCTTAGCAGAAGATTCAGAGAAAGGGTCCCTCATTCCTTCTTATATTTGTTTGAAAATAAGAAAATCCTGTTTAATTTTGCTTTTTAATTTTGTTCCTCTAGGTCAGCTAGACTTGAGATTTGTAGATAACCCCTTTTCACCATCAAATCCAAGCAGCAATGGGAGCAATTTTATGATTTTCTTTGTCACATGATTTTTTTCCCCAAGAATCTTGTCACTTGAAGTAAAAATATTTTCTCTAAGGTCTTGTAGAGAGTTGTTCACTTGTTTCATGTGATAACAAGTGTTTGCTAAGTTGGCTAGTTTCAGTAGCCATACTTTGTCCTCCAAGCACTTAGCCTACTGTGTTTGTGAAAATACTCTGCACTTCACCTTTCAGCTCAGACAGCCTATTGAGAACTCTTCATCCACTAAGCCACTGGACTTCTGCATATAGTGGGAGATTTATATGCTCTTTGTTCAGGTTGTAACATAGTTCTTTAAACATTTTTGAGTGAACAATTTTTGTTTAATGAAGTTAATCCTTTTTTGTAGTTTCAAATAGAACTTTTTTCATTTCATCTCTCAGAGCTTTTGACAGTAG
>NC_138382.1:22471418-22502811 GCF_054177405.1 Leptonychotes weddellii | reverse complement strand
TCATTGATCGGTAAACTTGGTCTTGGCGGGCTGTTCTCGCTCATCTTCCGGGGGAGGGGCCTGTTGCCGTGGTTCCCAAATGTCTTTGCTGGAGGCGGAATTGCCCTGCCCTTGCCTTTCCGCGCTAAGTAATCTGCTCGGGTTTGCTCTCCGGAGCTTTTGTTCCCTGCAAGCTTTCCGTACAGCTTTGGAGGCCGAGAGTGAAAATGGCGGCCTCCCAATCTCCGCCCCGGAGGAGCAGAGAACTTCGGCCCCACTCCTCAGTGAGCCCCCAGAGAAAAGCAGTCAATCACTGCTGTCTCCCCGGTCTCCGGCCGCACTCCGTGCTTACCTGGCCTGTGACCGAGTGTTTCTATCTCTGGCACACGACCCCGTGTGGAGTCTCCAAACCCAGTAAATCCCTGCGGTGCGCTCCTGCACCGCTCCTCCCGGGAGAGGAAGGTGAGTCTCCCCGGATCTGCCGCTTGTTGGGTCACCGCTTGGAGAAGCAGTGGCCCGACTGTGCCACGGATCACGGTTTATGGCAATCCCGAGCTGAGAGCCCACTCCTCGGCTCTGTCTCTGCAGCCACCTTCCCTGCTCCGATACCTGGGAGCTCTGCCACACTCAGGCACCCCTGGTCTTTCTGTGACCCCGAGGGTCCTCAGACCACACTGTCCTACGAGGGTTCCACCCCCAGCTTAGCTACCGGAGCGACGTTCCTCAGCGGAGCCGACTTCTAAAAGTTCCGATTTTGTGCTCCGCGGCTCTATCACTTGCCAGAAGTGGCCGACAGGGGCCCCCTCCCCCGCCGTCTATCCTCCCGAATATCGCCTCAGATTCACTTCTCTGCACATCCTGCCTTCCAGAAAGTGGTGGCTTTTCTGTTCAGAGAGTTGTTGCTATTCTTTTCTTTGATCTCCTGTTGAGTTTGTAGGTGTTCAGAATGGTTTGATCCCTATCCATCTGAATTTCTGGGACCAGACGAAATCCAGGTCTCCTACTCCTCTGCCATCTTGCTCCGCCCCCCCCCCCATTCTTTCTGCTTTTATTAGTTGTGACTCTTTTGTGAGGAAGAACTTACCCACATCAAATATTTGGTTAAATTTTACCAATAAGTTCAGAGCATTTCTATTCTTTTCACTCTTTTTGAAATAAAGATCAGGGTGAAAAAAAAGTCAAATATTTCAACTTGTATCCTTTTTGAAAATGGGAGCTTACTTGCACATATATTTATTCATTTAATATTACTTGGTGGGATGTCTTAACTTTTTACTTATGTAAAGATCATACATAATTGTAGAACATCTGATGAAATGTAACAAAACGGAAAACGATTATCACAAGTAAAACCAACCTACAGAATTGGTGTAGTGTAGTGAGTGGGCTCTGAGACAGAGAGACCTGGATTTGCATGTTAGCTCTGTCATTTACTGGCTCCAGGATACATAGGAGGCTACCTAACTTAAGCCCTTGTTTCATGTCTATAAATAGTAGTATCAGCCCCTACATCAGAATGTAGATGTGAGTATTTAATGAGATGATTCTTCTAATTAACACAATGCCTAGGAATGCAGTGTAATTAGTTTAGGTAAGTAATGTAGTAATGTGGCTGTGAATTAATTCTAGTTAGTACTAAAAGTGTGTTCATTATTTTTACATTTATATACCGTTTCTCCCCTTGACCCATAAAGTACTTTTTAATTTATTTTTTATCTAGTGGTTATGATCTCATTCTTAAGGTCTATATTAGCCTATTCTAACCAGTTACCAAATCTAGTATAAAGTTCCTAGGAGACACAGAGCATTTCACAAGTGTCATTATAATATACAGTACAGGGATGTATCCAAAATTAGGCAGAAATCAGTGGGTCTAAACTTCTCAAAAAGGAATAGTGCTATCTAAATTATCCCTTCATTCCTTCCTGTATTTATATTTAAAAAAAGAAAAACAAATTTTTTACTTTGTTTTTACTTTAAAAAGAATAAAATATTCATTGACCAAACATCTATATCTGGATCTATCATTTTTAATAATCTTAGGGTCTCCCCCTTAATTAAAAAATCTTGACATCTAGAACATTTATTTTACTGTTTTTCCTCCCCTGAAACAATGTCCTATGTTTAGTGGAATAAGGTTAGGGTTATTATTTATGTTTGAAGGGTGATGATGCCCTTGAAGATTTCCTTTCCTTTCCAATTTTAGTTTTGGATTTAAACACCGTTAATCCAGATGGAGGCAACCCAGAAAGTAATGGGTTCTTCTTGAATGTCCCCATAAGGATTGACCCTCCAATTAAAAGGAGATATGAGTTCATGAGTACCTGGAGCTGAAGCTTTCCTTCCTTCACTGCTCCTAAATGAATAAGCCACAGGATGCTTTTTAAGCCGTTGTTGGTTGTATTATTCTGTGTGGGACTTAGGAAGATTGGAAAAATATATGAGGAAGTATAAAATAGTGAAACTAAAAAATTCTAATCAATTAACATAATACAGACTGTGCATTTTGATAAACTTGTTATTCTAAAATTCTTTTGTAACTGTTACAAATTTGTACTGCTTATAAGTGTCAGAATTTCAGAAATTTTTTTGTACTGAAGTTTTTAAAAATACCTTTTAAATAACCTTTTTTTTTTTTTTAAGATTTATTTATTTATTTGAGAGAGCGAGAATGAGAGAGAGAGAGAGAGTACATGACGGGGGGAGGGTTAGAGGGAGAAGCAGGCTCCTCGCTGAGCAGGGAGCCCGATGCGGGACTCGATCCAGGGACTCCAGGATCATGACCTGAGCTGAAGGCAGTCGCTTAACCAACTGAGCCACCCAGGCGCCCCTTAAATAACCTTTTAGTAAAAATGTCAAGTGACTTTGCACCAAACTTTGTAATTTCTTTTCTTTCTTTTTTTTTTAAAGGTTTTATTTATTTATTTGACAGAGAGAGAGCGAGTGAGCACAAGCATGGGGAGCTGTAGGCAGAGGGAGAGGGAGAAACAGGCTCCCTGTCAAGCAGGGAGCCCGACGCGGGGCTCGATCCCAGGACCCTGGGATCACGACCCGAGCCGAAGGCAGATACCCAACTGACTGAGCCACCCAGGCACCCCTTCATAATTTCTTTTACTCTAGTGCAGCTGTGAAACAAGCATGATGAGCTTTGGAGTCAGAAAAAACTGGGTTCACATCCTAGTTTTGCTGGTGTTGAAGAATAAACAACCCAAAAGCATGTAGTTTAAGGATTAGAAACTGTCAGAAGCACTTTTATTTGGTTCAAATGTATTATAAACCACTACCAACCGGGGAGAAAGACTGTTTCTGAAAGTACTCTAAGATTTTTATAATTTTGAATAAAGGCTTAACTGTAGATGGGAAAATCCTATTAGTTCATTGCAAGTGATTGCATCCAAGTGATTGTATTTTTTTCCTAGGGCTATCGTAACAAAGGACCTAGTACAAATTCGGTGGCTTAAAATTACAGAAATTTATTGTCTCACAGTTCTGGAGGCTAGAGGTCCAAAATTAACCTGTCAGTAGGTCCAGTGCTCCCTCTGAAACCTTATGGAGAATCCTTCCTTGCTTCTTTCTAGCTGGTGGTTTGCTGGCAATCTTTGGTGTTTCTTGGCTTGAAGCTGCAACATTTCAACCTCTGCCTCTGCCCTCACATGAGGTTCTCTCCTTGCGTGTCTGTCTTCAGGTAGTCTCCTCTTTTCTTATAAGGGCACCAATCATGATGGATTAAGGGCCACCTATTCCAGTATGACCTCATTTTAACTAATTAATCTGCAATGACCCTGTTTCCAAGTAAGGTCACATTCAGAGGTACTGGGGGTTAGGACTTCAACGTCTCTTTTGGAGGATACTGATATTTCTGATTTCAAAAGTTTCCTTCTCAACAGGAGGCTTATATTACTCATTTTCCATAGCACCTCGCTTTTATGGGAGCCTAGGCATATTTATTATATTCTGAAATCTTTGGTTTCTTTAGCCATAAAATGTGCCAGTTCTGTGGACCAGGATTGTTTTAAGAATTAAACTAGAAAACACAGGGATGTCTGGGAGGCTCAGTCAGTTAAGCGTCCTCCTTCAGCTCAGGTCATGATCCCAGGGTCCTGGGATAGAGCCAGCGGGGAGCCTGCTTCTCCCTCTGTTTGCCACTCCCCCTGCTTGTGCGCTCTCTCTCTCTGTTTCTCTCTCTCTCTGACAAATAAATAAAAATCTTTATAAAAAAAAATAAACTAGAAAACACATATATAAGGCATCTATAACAGTTCCTGGCATTTATCAGATCTTGCTTCTTTTCTGTTATTTTGTATTGTTTCACTTGGAAGATCCCTTTAGTTCTGTGTTTAATTTTGACCAATTTCAAAGCCATCCTTATGCTGGTAGTTGTATAGTCTTATGTGCATTTTAGTACATAATTGTAAGGTTATGGAAAGTTTCTTACTTATGATTTAGTGCTATGAAAAGTCAGTATGTAATTTCATAGTTTTCATTTATTTTTAACTCACCATTACCAAAACTTCACATTGTTTGGAGAAAGTTCCAGGTCTGAATTTGTAATATTTTTTAAAGCATATACTTTTGTTTTTCTTTTTATGGATGTTATCTTAAATAAAGGTTTATATGATTGCTTTATTTCTGTCAGTAAATCAAAGTGCAGCCATTGATGACTGGCTCTAGAGGGTAGCATTAATGAGCATTTATTATGAATGAGCACTTACTCTGTGCCTAGTTCTAGATAATTGTTGCAGGTTTTACTGTGAACCAGTGTCCATCTTCAGTCTTCTAGTTGATTGTGCTCTTTGCCTTTACATACTCCATCGTGCTGGGTCTCCTTTACACTAACATATGCAACTTTTACTTCACTGCTTTGTTTTTGGTTTTAATTTCTTGAGTAGTTTTTTCATAGATGTGTACATTTTATCACATTATCTAGATTGTAAAATTGTGGATGAGATAAGTGTGTTAATTTTATACCAATGAAGAATCTGCCCCTGTGGGTGTCTAGTAGGCATTCAACAAATGCTTAATGATGAGTGACATGCTTTAGTTTGACAAAGTGCATATTTTTATGCAAATTAATTATAGTTGTTGAAATCTTGCTAAGAGGTACTGTAGTATGTAGCTTTATGTTTTTAAAGTTACTGAAATTAAGTGCCATTTCTTCAGTAACTTATTTCTTTAAAAAATATTTGAATTACAGGTTTTCCACAGTGATGTGCATTTTTAAAGCTAATTAATGGCAGTTGATTTCACTGCGCATATTTGTGTATTTATGTTTCAAAGAAAATATAAGTACTTTTAAATTTTGGGGCAATTCCTTTGTCCTTTAATGGGCAGTAAGAATTTTTGAGATATTAATTAGGTTCATTATTCTCTTTGGTGCCTTATGGTTGAAAAATGTTAAGGGCTCCTACTTCTCCCCAAACCTCCTAGTTCCAAAATATTTTACATTTGTTATCACCTTAAATATTAGGATTATTGCTTGATAGAGCTAAAATACTTTAAAGTCAGATAGCTATGAGTATCTATAGAATTTTGTAGTTACCAATTTTGTCTTAAAACTTGTTTTTGTTTTAATTTTTTATGAATCAGGGCCTCTGATTCTTAATACTGTTATGTTGTAAACTCTGTCAGGGTCAGATACAAGTACAATAATTGATTCTATATATCTAATCTCCTATATAAAGACTTAAACAGTGTCTTTTTCTTCCTTAAAAAATTTTTTTTTCAATCTTCCTCATATCAGATTTGAACCTGAAGGGAGAGATGCATACAGAGAAACACCATATGTAATTGACTATAACAGGAATGACTTTTGGAATAGATAATAATTACTTATCTGAAAAGATTGTATGAATTTACTATTGTAGATTAATTTTACTAGTTTTGTTGTTGTTTGTGTTTTCTCATGTCGACAGGGTTGCTTTAGACACTCTTGCTGCATTGCTAAAATCAAGTAAGTTTTTAAATACTAGAAATACTAGATACTATTTTTCCAAGTATTCTATCTGCTGTTTTAAAGAAACTGGAAATGTAGATTTAGTCTGTAGTTATAAAGCAGTTTGTTATAATTTAATGTCAAAGTTGATTCTATCTTTTCATATGGTTGATCGATACACATCATAGCTAATGTCGTTTATTGAGCTATAATGTAGTACATCTATGTAATTCATTCCGGTACATTGACTTTCTTTTTATAAGTTCATTATATAAATATAAAGTCCTGTTAATAGAGGCAAGTAACATGTAAATATTATATAAGTATCATCTTTTTAAAAGTGAAGCTAACATGATATTGAGGATATTTACTGCGAAGAATATTGTGAACAACTACTGTATGTTGAACACAAATGATTTTCATTTAGAAACCTCTTATTAAAAATTTCATTTCTATCAAATTCAAGTTTAAATCATTAAAAATGACAGTTAATGTAAATTTACAAACTAAAGTAACTGTTTTATCTTCCAAATTGAAGCATTGGAGTAAATGTGTCTTATGATATGATTCCTTTGGAGAGAAATTTATCTACATTATATGTTCTCTCTCTCCAAGGTACTCAGTATCTGTGGTTTAAATACAACTTTTGTTAGCACTTCCATTCTCATTGGTTGATTAAATTAACATCTTAACTAACCACAGTAACATTTAGTCCTAAGGTTCTGAGGGCTTTCAATGTTATTTTTCCCCAAAACTGTCTATAAAGGGTGACACCAACTTGCCCTTAAATTTGAATGACCAGAATTGTTAACTTGAACAGTAGCAAATGATTAATTGATTGAAAATCTGGTGTTTGGTAAAGTAATGATTTATTACATTTATTAAATTTAAAAAGTCATCTTAGGTATTAGTATTATATACCAGAGTATATAAAATTCAGTTAACAGTTTTATCTTTGAAATGAAATGTGTGGTACTCAATTAGATGAACCATGTAGCTTTATTTTCATATATGATGTGATAAACTTTAGACCAAGATCAGAATACTTGGATTAATTTTAAAAGATGTTTGTGGCCTGGCTCTGTTGTGCCCTTTGTGGTTCAAATTGTTATTTAAAGATTAATTTTTAAATTCATATAGGCATATATTTTTGAATTAGAGTAGATTAAAATAGCTATTAAAACTGAAGCTTATTAATTTTCAGAATCACTGATGACAAAATCACTAAGTCAGTAGAAACTAAAACCCTCATAAGTTTCAACTATTTATAGAAATTGGTTAATCTAAGAGGACTGAAATCTGGTATCTTGCGTTTTAAATAGTAATCTTCTTTTTTACTCCCTCCTTCAAAGGAGGATGGTGGACAAACATACCTGTTTTACTCCATCAGGTAAAAAAAGTAACTGACCAGTAGGATGAGTCTAGTTTATATTTGGTATGTTTTCATAGGGCACATGGCTCTAAATAGAATAAAAATTTAATAATGCATGATAATGTTTAGTAGCACCTGCGTATTTTTAAATGCACTGTGGCATTTTGGAACATTCTCATTCATTGATTTTTTTTTTTTTAACTGCTTTCTGGGAGGGGGCAGTTATTTACTTTGAAAGGGTAAATGAGAGGAAAAAAATAAAAGGGTAAATAAGGCTACTGTAATAACCCTGAGCTAGTATAAAGCAAAGAACATGTATACACACAGTGCAGAAGGACAGGCAGCCTAGGTGCCATCGCTAGAGTATGGATGAGATGCTGCAGTCTAAAGGGGAACCTGAGTTATCTTTTAACTGGAGCGGGAAGAAGAGACATAGGTTGATAGTGAGTTAGGTGTCCTGAACACATGAATAAAAACCCCTTTACTAAACTTTCTGGTTGTGCTCAGTTGCAGATTGTACATAGCTCTGTTTACTTTTCTTCATTCAGCACCTGTGTTTGAGTTACGGGCAAGTTTCTTATTTGATCTTTAATAAAGAATTTAAATATTTCACATATATACCATTTAGGCTTATAATGTCTTTTAAGAAAATCATATTCACAGCTAGTAAACTAAAGGTTTATATACTCCAGGTGGTGTAAACAAAGTGTATATTCCTTTAAAATACATGAAACTACTGTTAGTCAAAACTGTTGACCTGATTGTGTAAATAGCCACAACCTTGGCCAACTAGCTCTTGAAGACACAGAAGAGGTTTTAAAGCGTTTATGTAAGAAAGCCCCTCTCCCCACCATGTGAATTTCTTCCAGCTCCCTAAAGTCAGAACAGGGTTTCTGAGAGAGCATTAGTAGTTTGTTGACCTCAACATCTTTATGTTTTAGGTACATATTAGCAATTTGGAAGCTGTAGTAACTCTTTCAGGTAACTAAAAGCAACAGAGCCTTACCTTACTATTACATTATCGTAGTGCCTATGCCATGAGCCAGGGTAAACTTAGGTTATGGAGAGATTGGAATTTCTTTGTGACTAAACAAGCTTGGATGGGTTGGTATTCGACATTAGTTTGTGTTCCTATCATTGGTGCCCCTATGTGGTACGGAGTGGCCCCGGAATGTTGCTATGATAGGGTTCCCCGACTGCCATTTTAGTGAAATGTACCCTTTTGGTTAATAATCTAAAATATTAACACTTTAATAAAATAGATCAAATTTGTGGATTTCTGTTAATTCTACCCCAGTAAAATCAACCATTTACAAAAAAACCTCTTTAATGTAGTTTTTATTACATTAGATAATTAATGACCAGAAAGCAGTAAAGTGCTCTTCACATTTCATTTACTAAAAGTTTTGTAAGTATTTTTAACTTAGTGTTGTTATGGCATGGATATTTATATAATTGTGGGGGTAATTAAAGCAGGTGATTTCAGTGGAAACACATACAGTTTGTAATAGAAGCTACAATCCAGTAGAGTTAATTTCAGTGGAAACAAGGCTTATAATAGACGTTACAATAATGACAATGTAGTTTGCCATCTGGGACTTTTCATTTATTTTGTTAGAGAAAAAAATATTTAAGTATGTGGCTGCTATGTATATGTTTTTGAAAAAAAACTCATTGCAATATTGTGGTGATATTTTTAATTTAATTTATTCTACCATTTTTCTCTTGTCATTTAAAAAATGTTCTTTCTCAATTTTCTTTTGTTAAAGAAACAAACGCCAGAAGAGCTGTAGACAGAGGATATGTCCAAGTCCTTTTAACAATTTATGTAGATTGGCACCGCCATGATAACCGGCATAGAAACATGCTCATTCGGAAAGGAATTTTACAGAGTTTAAAAAGTGTTACAAACATCAAGTTGGGAAGAAAAGCATTTATAGATGCCAATGGGATGAAAATTCTGTATAACACTTCACAGGTGAGTTTTTAAATTTTCTTCCTATTACTGTGGTTATGTGTTAATGATATTATTTGGTTCTTAAGAAAATTTAGTACTCTTTTTTTTTTTTTTAAAGATTTTACTTATTTATTTGACAGAGAGATAGCGAGAGCAGGAACACAAGCAGAGGGAGCGCGGGAGAGGGAGAAGCAGGCTCCCCACTGAGCAGGGAGCCCGATGTGGGGCTTGATCCCAGGACTCTGGGATCATGACCTGAGCCGAAGGCAGACGCTTAACGACTGAGCCACCCAGGCGCCCCCAAAATTTAGTATTCTTACAAATACTGAAAAAAGTGTGATAAATATGTTTAAGAAAAAATCTGAAAATGAAAAGGCATGATAAACCTTTCTCACGCGAGCTCCTCAGACTGAGTTGGAGAAAGTGCTGAGTGCATATCTCTGCAATATGAGATTTTAGGTAAAAGGAGGATGTATAAATCCATCCACTGGGCAGGAAGGGAATCTGTAGAGCCATGTTTGCTAAGATAGGCAGTTGGCTGTACTCAGTTTTGCATGTTCCCCTCATAAGATATTTATGGATCTTTATAGCTGGTAAGGCAATTCTGTTGTTTGTGAGTATTGTCAATGTCTTCCTTCTGGATAGAGCATTTTTACACAGAGAAGGTACAAAAGTGAAACCTGGAGTTAGGAATCCTAGTTCTGCCAGCCATCTTAACCGTAAACCTTCTTGACAATATCTTTAGCGAGAAGACTGTCAGCTCTGGGCAGTGGGGATGTTACAATGCAACCATTTTGTTTATAGAAGGTTATAGTTATTAGAAAGAAATCTGTCTTTTAAAAATTGCAGCCAGTCATCCTGGTTGTGCCCTCCTGGTCTTGCACACAACTGTCTCTTTCTACATGGCAGTAGTTACGATACCTGAACACACAATTTATGTTTACCCTAAGCTTTTTCTTTTCTAGATCAATCATATGCACTTGTTTTTACTATTCCTCATGTAGACAGTGATGGATAATTGATCTATCAGGAAGAGTTGGGTGACCTTGTTTATGCCACTTAATATTTCTGAGCCTAAATTTCTCATCTGTTCTGACAGGTCAGATGTGAAAATTTATATTGAAAATTTTATGGGATATGAAAGTGCTATCTAAATGCCAGTAGTGTTTTATGTTATAGGTTCAGATCCCCTGTCCATTAGCCTTTGTCAAGATTGGATACCAGGACAGCGTATTAAACTCTTAAAACTTAAAATCATGGTATTCAGACTATTTTCTGTAAGTTGAAGAATCAACTTATTAGAGGTGCTATTGTATGATAACTGATAACAGTTTTGAGAAAGGCTCAGCCAGTGCACATTCCTTTTTATTTCTTACTCCTTTCTTACTATCTTTTTTACTTAATGTTTCTTTGCTTCTTCCCTTAAATTAAAAATAATTTTTATTTTATGCCCTAGGCTTGCTAAATGCCTTGTAGGTCATTCATAGATATTACTTAGCACAGTAGTCCCCCCTTATCTGTGGGGGATATGGTCCAAGATCCCTTGGATCTTAGATGCCTGAAACCTTGGATAGTACTTCACCTTATATATACAATGTGTGTTTTCTTATACATACATATCTGTGATAAAGTTTGAATTAGGCCCAGTAAGAGATTAGCAACTAATAATAAAACAGAACAACTGTAACAATATACTGTAGTAAAAGTTAAGTGAATGTGGTCCCTCTCTCTCAAAATATCTTATTGTACTGTACTCATCCTTATGTTGAGGATGTGAGATGATAAAATGCCTCTGTGATGAGATGAAGTGAGGGGACTGATGTAAGTATGCTGTGTTATAGCATTAGGGTTAGTATTGACCTTAGGTCAGAAGGAAGATCATCTGTGCTGGACCACAATTGACCATGGGTAACTGAAACCAGGGATGAAGTGGGACTAATATACTTTGGTGACTTTTGGTGCCAAAGATGGTACTGATTTCTGCTTAGTTAAAATATTTTAGGAAAAGTATTACTAAATTTGCCACATGAAGTTCTTACTTATGAAGAGATACTTCTGAATAGGCAAAGCTATTTTATAATCATATTACATTAAAATATTGGTTTTTGTGTATTTGTCTCTTGAAAATTATTGATGTATTACTTTATGAAGTAATGTAAAATTGATTCACTTATTCACCAAAGGCATATTATCTTTTTTCTTTCTTTTCTTTTTTTATTTTTCTTAAAAAACAGGAATGTTTGGCAGTCAGGACCCTTGATCCTCTTGTCAACACCTCCAGTCTGATAATGAGGAAGTGTTTTCCTAAAAATCGCCTGCCACTCCCAACGATTAAAAGTTCTTTCCATTTCCAGTTGCCAGTTATTCCTGTGACTGGGCCTGTGGCCCAGCTCTACAGTTTACCCCCTGAAGGTAAGACTGCATGTTTACTGCTGGCTTTCAGTGGTTCTTGGAATTGTGTGACTGTCGACTTTTTTTTTTTTCCTCATTTCTAGTTCCTCAGCAAAAGAGACCTTAATGAACACAATAAACTTTCACATTATATTTTAAGTTAAATATTTCTTCAAATATAAGAAATTGAGTTCTGATAATTAAAGGCAGTAGTATGGAATGTGTTATATATATGTAAATGTGAATTTAAAAAAATTTAAGCATTACATAGGAACATTATTTCATAGTTTACATAAATTTTCAAAGGATAAGAGTGTAAACATTAAATGTTTAGGTAGTTATATTTGGGCTTACATTTATAACTTTTTGGTGAACTTCATTTTTTTTTAAGTTAATACCTAATCACCAAAAATGTTATTTTTTTATTTTTATTTTTTTTTAAGATTTATTTATTTATTGGAGGTGCAGAGCCTGGAGATTGACACAGGGCTCAATCTTAGGACCTTGAGATCACGACCTGAGCCAAAACCAGGAGTCAGTGGCTTAACTGACTGTGCCACCCAGGTGCCCCTGCATTTTTTATTATAAAATAATTCATCTCTCTTCATAGAGTTTCTGCATATTCCCATGAAATTTCTATGGCAAGAATTCAAGAATTTAACAGATGACTCACTGATAAAAAATTGAAAAGAGAAGGTAAAATGTACTTTAAGAAGCATAAAAAAATACTAGTCCAAATTAACAGAGTAATTTCTTTCTACTGAGATCAGGTTCAACTATTTAAATAATACTTAAAAATTTTACAATTTCTACTACCAGGATTAGTTTCCTTATGTAAATTCATAGTTCTCCTAAGAAAAAGGTTCAGTGTTAGTGTATATGGTTCACAGAAGTGTTTTCTAATGATTTGGAATTTGCATATAAATATGTGTAGTATTATAATGCTTGGGAAAAGGGAAGGTGAAAATAGAAAAATGCCTACCAATATTCTTCTTTTTTAAAAAATTTTTTAATTTATTATTTTTTATTATGTTCAATATAGCATATGAACATATGCATAGCATATAGCGTCATTAGTTTTTGGTGTAGTGGTCAGCGATTCATTAGTTGCGTATAACACCCAGTGCTCATCACCACATGTGCCGTCCTTAATACCCATCGCCTGGTTATCCCATCCCCTCACCCCCCTCCCTTCTGTAACCCTCAGTTTGGTTCCTAGAGTCCAGAGTCGCTCATGGTTTGTCTCCCCCTCTGATTTCTTCCCATTTAGTTTCCTTCCCTTCCCCTGTGGTCCTCCGTGCTATTCCTTATGTTCCACATATGAGTGAAACCATATGATAATTGACTTTCTCTGCTTGACTTATTTCACCTAGCATAATCCCCTCCAGTTCCATCCATGTCATTGCAAACGGTGGGTATTCATCCTTTCTGATGGCTAATATTCCATTGTATATATGAACCACATCTTCTTTATCCATTCATCTGTGGAAGGGCATCTTGTCTCCTTCCACAGTTTGGCTGTTGTGGACATTGCTGCTATGAACATTGGGGTGCAAGTGCCCCTTCTTTTCACTACATCTGTATCTTTGGGGTAAATAGTGTAGTTGCTGGGTTGTAGGCTAGCTCTATTTTTAATGTCTTGAGGAACCTCCATACTGTTTTCCAGAGTGGCTGTACCAGCTTGCATTCCCACCAACAGTGTAAGAGGGTTCAGACACTTCTCCAAAGAAGACATACAAATGGCTAACAGACACATGAAAAAATGTTTGACATCACTAGCCATTAGAGAAATACAAATCAAAACCACAGTGAGATACCACCTTACACCAGTTAGAATGGCAAAAATTAACAAGACAGGAAACAAAAATGTTATGGTTTATGCTTAACAAAACTTGCATGTGACTTACCTAAATGAAAATAATGAAATTATTAGAAGTTGGCTGTTTGCCATTTCAATACAATACTGGGAACATAGTAAAAGAAGTAAGAGTTGAAATCTTAATGTGGGGAAAAAGTAGAATTTTGGGGGGTAAGATCTAGTAAAATGGAAAAGAGAGTGTAGTCTAGACTATTATTAGAATTTCTAAAGTATTTTCTCATCAGTTGATAAATTTTTTGCAATTTCAATTACTTGAAATAAGTGATGTAAGAGAATTTTCAGGTAATTATAATTAGTTTTATTATCTTTGATGCAGATTTATTAGTGGTATGTATCACAGAGTACACTGTATGATTTTTTTTAAAAGTATTTTATTATTAAAGTGCACCTTTAGTCTATGCAAAATACCAAGATGAATTATTCAGAAACTTCCTTTAAAGGGTTTAAAAAGTCTACAACTCACTATGGGACTTGAGTAAGATAGTGGAGTGAAAATAGTGATCTAATTTCTTTCCCATTGCATTTAAAACTACCAACAGACTTTAAAAATAGGGCAAAATCTGTACCAAAAGTGAAAACAAGGTAAACAGAAGCATTCTCATGAAATAAACATAGAAATGCACCAAACATCGTGGAGGTGTGAATATATTAAAGAAGAGCATCAGTTCTCTACTCACCCCTCCGTGAGTGCAGTGTGCCTGTCTCCGAGTTGAGGCGCCGGTAGCACCTAAGTTGGACGGACAATCAAGGAGCAGTTGGAGTCCTTTTCTCTCCTGTATCTCAGTGTAGGATTATGGGAGTTTAAGTGGTGGTTGTAACTGGTAGAAAGCTGGGGAGACTTCTGTATGATACAGCAGGTGATAATACTGGGAGGAGATAGGATATAGGATTTACCCCATAGTGTTCTTTATTCAGTGTACAGAATAATCACATATGAGGTGAGAAAGCTAACTTCTAGTGCAGTGAATTCACCAAACATGGGGAAAAAATGACAGAGAGATGATATTTTTCTGAGGGCTCCTTTCCTGTCTCATCTCAGACTAATGGATCACTAAATTAGAAAGGGGGATTTACACTGACGGACAAGTCTTCATGATTAAGATGTGAGAGGAGAGTTTTGACAGCATCTGTGCAGACACAAGGCACATACCCTCTTTCTGTTCACCATTTTTCATATATCAGACTTCATTACATTGATCACAATTTTCATTATTTTTTACCTTCCTCAGTTAGAATATAAGTTCCATGAGGATAGAACTGTTTTTTTCCTTCATTTTATCCTCAGCATCTATTAGACAGAGTTAGTGTACACTTAACATTTGTTGATGAAGGAATTGAGCTGACCTCAAGGCTTAGTCTGTAGAACATTAAATGCCAAAAGATGTGAAGCAGCATCTTACAGAGGTTTTGAGGAGAGTCCTGATTCAAGATTTCTGAACATTTATTAGTTGCCATTCATATGTGAAGGTGACATATTCTTAGGTATATAAGGGTTTGGAAGTGATTACCCAGGTACCCTTTCTGAAGTAATTACACGAAATACTACTCTAGTCTGGCCAATGATGAATTAAGATGACAAGAATAGAGACAACATGGTAGCAGAATCATTGTATTAAACAGTACAAATTGTTAATTATGTAATACTAAATAATTGTAATACTGTTTTGAAATACATCAACCAACTCTTGGCCAAGGATACATAATACACAGTTATAACAAACTGGGTTTTTTACACAAACTAAAATTTTTATTATTTATATTATATATGTTTGTATTGATAGAGTTCCTGTTCTTAGGAATATTACACTATTCTTGCATTTCTAAAATAATTATAGGAATAGTGGTTCATATATGCATTTTAAAATGTAAAAGTACTTTTGAAACAGAGATCCTTAGCCTGGGAACTATTGACTCATAGGAATCCATGGATGGACTTCAAAGACTATGAACACTCTGAAATTCTGTATAAATTATGTATTTTTTTTCTTGGGAAAAATTCTTGAAGAGGCTCATTTATTACTGTTATAGAAAAGCAGGGAAATTTCAGAGACACACAAAAATCCTGAGAGCACTAGATACAAAGCAAGAACCAAAAATCATCTTTGGTAATAAGATATCTAAATGGATAAAATACTCTGACTAAAAGGAGAAGAATTGACTAGGAGGCAAGATGGCAGAAGAGTAAGGGACCTCGTTTCATCTGGTCTCTTGAATTTAGCTAGATAACTGTCAAATCATTCTGAACACCTATGAATTCAACCTGAGGTGTAAGAAAAGAATTGCTGGAATTCTACAAATAGAAAAGCAACCACTTTTTTTACAAGGTAGAAGGTTCAGAGAAGTGAATCTGAGGGTATATATTGGAAGATAAATGGCAGGGGGGTGGGGAGCCTCTGAAAGCTGGCTTCCAGAAAGTGTTATAGCACCAGAGTGCAAAATGGAAATTTTTAGAAGTCTGCTCCAGTGAGAGACATCCCTTCCTGACAGGTGCTCAGGTGGCGAAGCAGGGCAGAATCCTAGGTGGGACAGTGTGGTCTCAGGATCCGGTCACAGAAAGAACGGGGGTGCCTGAGCCGGCAGAGTTCCCAATCATTGGAGTGGAGAAACAGGCTACAGTCGGAGAGGGATCCCTGCCTAGGACTCTCCTATGTTCTCTCTCTCAAGGAGAGCAAGAAGACCCTAGCAGCTTTTGCCTCTTAGGATCCCTCTAGCCCTAGGTACCACTGCCACTTGAAGACCTCCATAGTATTGGCCACAGAGGAACCTCCCACACTCAGTGTTGACATTGACCTCTGCTGACAGAGCTGCATGGGGATTATGCTGCTGTGCCTTCCCAGGAAGCAAAGATACTACATCTTCCCCCAGTCTGTGTGTTCACAGCTGTTTTCTGGCGAAAGTCTTTCCCCACCCAAGCCAATCAGTCCTAAAAGACTGGAAGAAGCAACTGCATCCTTAAATGGGGTAGTAAAGTATCCTCCAGACTGAGAGGGCACTTTGAGACCAAAAAACTATGCAAGCCAAGCCCTTCCATACCGTTTATAGAGTTTTTTTCAGGGTAACTTACTGACAAGGTCAGGCAATCCAGGTGCTGCTACACAGCTGTTCTCGCCCAGGCCAGACCTTAATCCACAGCTTTTATAGAGCAGGGGGCATTTGTGGTGTGGTCAAAGGGTAGTTATTTAAAGTGGTGCCATCTGTGCACCACTTTAGGGAAGATCAGAACAAGCCTTCCTGCTTTATGGTCAGGGCATAACGGCCCTGACGGAGATCATTGCGTGGACACGGACAAGATGGAGCGCCGAAGATGCAGTCAGTGTGATTAGCACTCCTACGCAGACCAGTATCCCTGGTGAACATAGATGCAGAAATCCATAGCAAAGTAACAGCAAACTGATCTTAACAACAAATTAAAAGGATAATATACCATGATCAAGTGGAACTCATCTCTGGGATGCAAGGACGTTTCAACATCCATAAGCTAAAATGTGATAAAGCACATTAACAATGAAGGATGAAGATCATATGATCATCTTGACAGATGCAGAAAAGAAATTTGACAAAGTTCAAAATCCTTTTATGATAAAAACTCTTAACAAATTGGGTATAGAAGGAATGTTCCTCATCATAATAAAGACCATATATGATAAATCCGTAGCTAATATTGTGCTTAGTGATAAAAAGTTAAAAGCTTTTCCTATAAGATCGGGAAGAAGACAAAGATACTGTCTCTCACCATTTCTATTCAACACAGTACTGGATATCCTAGCTAATAATAATTAGGCTAGAAAAAGAAAGAAAAGGCATCCAGATCATATAGGAAGAAGTAAACTTATCTGTTTGCAGATGGCATGATCTTATATATACAAAACCGTAAAATCTCTACCAAAAAACTCTTGGAACTAATAGACAAGTTCAGTAAAGTTGCAGGATATACAATCAAATATATAAAAATCAATTGTGTTTCTATACAATTACAGTAAACTATCTGAAAGAGAAATTAAGATAGTAATCCTATGTACAGTAACATTGAAAGTAATCCTATATACATTGAAAGCAAAATAGGAATAAATTTACTAAGGAGCTGGAAGACCTGTACAAGACATCGATGAAAGAGATTGAAGAAGACACAAATAAATGGAAAGATATCCTCTGTTCTTGGATTGGAAGAATTAATATTGTGAAAATGCCCATATTACCCAAAGTGGTCTACAGATTTAAAGCAATCTCTTTGAAAATTGCAATAGCATTTTTCACAGAAATAGAAAAAACTATCCTCAAATATTATGGAACTACTAAAGACCCCCAGGAGCCAGAGCAATCCTGGGAAAGAAGAACAAAGCTAGACATCACAGTTCTGGATTTCAAACTATTACAAAGCCATAGTAATCAAAACAGTATGGTACTCAGAGCAGGCACATAGACCTCTAGTGGGATGGAATAGGTAGCCCAGACAAACCCATGCATATGTGGTCAGCTAATTTTTGATTAAAGGCACTAAGAATACACAGTGGGGAAAGGACGTTGTTTTCAATAAATTGTATTGGGAAAGCTAGATATCCACATACAAAAGAATGAAATTGGATCCTTGTCTTATACCACTCACAAAAAATTATCTTGAAATGGATCAAAACTTAATTATAAGACCTGAAACTGTAAAACTCCTAGAAGAAAACTTGGGGGAAATGATCTTTGACATTGGTCTTGGCAGTAATTTCTTGGATAAGATATCAAAAGCACAAGCAGTGGAAGCTAAAATAAACAAATGGGATTATGACAAACTAAAGAGATTCTGTACAGCCCAGGAAACAATAAATTATAATGGCAATTTCAATTTATTGCCTTACAGGATGGGAGAAGGTATTTGCAAAACGTGTATCTGGGAATGGGCTACTGTCAAAAATATATATAAAAAAACCTCACACAGCTGAAGAATATAAAAGCAAGTAATTCAATTAAAAACTGGGCAAAGGACCTGAATAAATATTTTCCCAAAGAAGACATACAAATAGCCAGTAGTATATGAAAAAGTGCTCAACATCAGTAATCATCAGGGAAATGGAAATCAAAACCATAGTAAGGTATCACCTCACACCTGTTAGAATGGCTGTTACCAAAAAGACAAGACATAGGAGCTATTTGCAAGGTTGTGAAGAAAATGGAACCCTTTAACACTGTTGGTGGGGATGTAAAATGGTATAGCTAATCTGGATAACAGTATGGAGGTTCCTCAAAAAATTAAAAATAGAACTACCGTATGATCTAGCAATCCTGCTTCTTAGTATATATCCAAAGGAATTGAAATCATTATCTTAAAGAGAGATCTGTACACCCATGTTCCCTGTAGCATTATGTACAGTAGACAAATTTGTAAATAACTGTAACGTCCTTTGATAAATGGATAAAGGACAGTGATATATATGAATATTATTAAGATAATATAAAGGAAGGAAATCCTGCCATTTGCAGCAACATGGATGAACCTGGAGGGCAGTGAAATATGCCAGACAGAAAGGCAAATACTGTGTGGTATCACTTACATGTAGAATTTTAAAAGCCAACAAACAAAAAAAATGATTTTGTAGAAACAGAATAGAATGTTGGATGCCAGGAATGAGGGGAGTGGTAAATGGGGTGCTGGGATCAAAGGGTACAGATTCTCAGTTTAAGAAGATTAAGTACTGAGGATCTAATGTACAGTATGGTGACTATAGTTAATAATACGGTATTGCATATTTGGACATTTCCAAGAGGAGCTCTTAAACATTCATCACAGTTAACATTGTTAATTATGTGAGGTGATGGTTGTGTTAATTATCTTCATCTTGGTAATCATTTTACCATGTATATTTATATCAGATCATCACATTTGTACACTTTATATTACAATTAATATTTATTATTTCTTCTTCAATAGAGTTAAATAGTTTAGAAAAATATCCTTTTAAAATATTCCCTACTTTGTTTTAAAGCACTCAGTTACTTACCTGAGTACTCTTCCACTCTTCTTGCCTTATCTTGTCTCCCCCACAGCCGTGGTCCTCATGTACCTTTACATTCTGCGTATTCATTCTTCATCCCCATTCCTGCTGTATTGGTTCAGACAGTTACTGTCTCCTGTTAACTGGTCCCCTTCCATATATGTGCTCCCTCTCTCACACCTGCCAGAGTGATCTTTTGAGCAATGTTAAGTCAAATTAAGCCATTCTCTTCTTGAAAATTCTCAGTGCTTGTCTTGCATAGGTTAAAAATCTAAACTACTTGGTCCCTTCATTTTCTCATTCTTATTTGCCTTTCTTAGTACTTTCCCAAGTATACAAGTTTAGTTATACTTGCCGTTTTTCAGGGATATCATCTCAACTCTTTTTTTCTTAGAAGCCACACTCACCCACCCTGATGTTGGCCTTGAAAGCTGCTGTATTTTCTTCAGGATACTGCTTAATTACTACCTGTTTTGTGGAGTGATTACTCATATCCCCTTGACCTCAAGTTAGTTAGTTAGTTAGTTAGTTATTCTATCCTTTGTTTTCACAAACAAACGTTGCTTTCATTAATGTTTACTTTTGTATTGTAGTTACCTGTTTAGTCTTTTCTGCTCTTTAACCTTATATGCTCCTGGAGGACAGGGACTGTATTTACATATATTTTTAAAAATTCCCAGCACACAACACTACATACATGGCACATGGTAGCCATTGAAACAAATAAATGGGAAATCAGTTGTTAAAGGAATAAAATCAGTTTTTGAAATTTATCATGTACAGGAAATAAGCTGTTTCATTCAGGCTGTTGCAACAGAAGACATTCATTTTTAAAAATCGAGAACATCAGTAAAAACACCCATACATTTCTACAGTGCTTTTTCAAATTTTAGTATCTCATAGGTTTTCAACACCTAGGACAGCCTTAGAGACATTTTTAATAAGGAATTTCATTTACTTTTCCTTTGGTGATTAAAATACCAATGTTGTGTGTATATAGCATCCTTCCTTCGTATGTGCATGTTGTAGAATGCTTACCTCTGACCTACTTATAGCATGTTTTGTGTCACAGTGGATGACGTAGTAGATGAAAGTGATGACAATGATGATATTGACTTAGAAGCCGAAAATGAAACTGAAAATGAAGATGACGTAGATCAGAATTTTAAGGTTAGTATAAATCTCTATCTTCGGTCAACTTTATGTGAATTATATACGCAGTTGTAAAATAAAGATTGGGGAAATAGGTGTAGCTTAATGGTAGATTAATTGGTTTTGTCCGCATCTTTTTATTGTGATAACTGTGGACACTAAGGAAAGGGAAAATGAAAAATGATGTTGCTTTGAATGCATTGGTCTGAAAAGGTCCTTAAAATAACTTATTTTCGCTCTTTTTGACCAGGATAAGCTCAGGTAACTGATCTGACTTAGGTTTCAAAGTCTAAGGAAATCTGAGTTTGAAGGAAAGTGGTTTGAGACTCTAAGTAGCAACCTGTTCCTCTTTGAGCAGTCTTTTGGGGATATAAAAATAGTAGGAAAATAATCTGTAACTGCTGGATTTTTGGTAAGAATTAGTGTTTACATAATGATTCTTAGGTTTCAGTTAATTGGAGAAGAAATGGACAAAAGCGTTTATTGAATTGAAACAAGATAAAAAAATTATTGTTATATGTGTGATGTTAAGTAAAGAGGCAGGGGAGTTTTTAGAATTTTATGGCACTTTTGGAAGTGTAGAGACGATATTTGCTTTATTTAGTGTCAGGGGGTCATTTTAATATCTATGGAAAAATGCCTGCTTAACTCCTTCAGTTTTCAGCTGTTTAGCTTAGTCTTTTTTGGTGGGTGGGGAGGGATTCATTTGACCCTTGCCTGCTTGGCCCTTTTCTCTTGAAGTGCTACATCACAATTGGGTATTTGACCCTCTCTGGAGATAGAATGTTAAGATACTGGAAAGAGATACCCATTTTAATAGTAGATGTAGTTCCAGTTTCATTATCACCGAATGCAATCACCAAGGCAAGCTTTGGCAGAATTGTCAAGTTAGCCAATCTGGGCAGCATAATGGTCTGCATCCTTGCCTCAAGAAGCTAGAAAGAAGAGAAACAGTGCAGGCTCTGATTTTCAAGGCAAAATATCTGGGTTAACTGTGTGATTGTGGTTCTGGACTTGATATAAGTGGAAGAACTGTGGGATCCAAGTTATGAGAATTTAAATTCTGTTGTGTAAAGTGTTCTTTAGATAATAGAAGCTATATTAAAAATCACCTGTTTAGATTCTTTGGGAACTGAATGTTTGGGGATAGTAAAATTTCAGATTGCTGTTAAGTTTATACTTCAACGTATTTTGATAGAAACCTTTCTCTTTTGTGCTGTATGTTTCCATGTTGTTAAAAACATAGTATGTTGAGTATAATTTATTCTTTATGGCTCAGGGTCCTCATTAAGCATATCTGTTGTTGTGATCACTACAGATGTAAAGACAGATTGGTGGGGAAATAGAACTAATAGGAATTATAACAATGATTCTGATTTTGCTGCTTGGAAATTGTCAGTGTGTATGCATGAATACATACTTAAAAATTTTTTAAAAACCATATGAGGGTAAGTTACATATATTATGTATCATGGTCCTTTACCCCTAAATATGTTAGAGAATATTTCCTAAGAATAGTGGTACTCTCTTACATAACCACAATGCAGTTATCAACTTGATAAATTTATAGTGATATAACACTTTTTATCTGATCTGCCATCCATATTCCACTTTGTCAGTTGATCTAATAAATGTCCTTTGTGAGGTTTTTTTTTCCTTCTCTCTAGAATAGGAGCTAGCATCAGATATTGTGTTTAATTATTTTGTCCCTTAAGTCTCCCTTAATTTAGAATATTTCCATATTTATATCTTTGAAAAATACAGTTGTTGGCTGTATTATTCACTGGAGTAGCTGCGATTGCTTACATTTTCTCCTGCTTTATCTTAATACACAGTTATAATAATGAGAAAAAAATAATAGATTCAATTTATTCAACATCTAATCCTATTCTAGTCCATGCTCTTTTTTTAATTAATTAATTTTTTTTTTTTAATTTATCTATTTGAGAGAGAGAGAGAGAGCACAAGCAGAGGGAACAGCAGAAGGAGAGAGAGAAGCAGACTCCTTGCTCAGCCAGGAGCCCAACTCAGGGCTCGATCCCAGGACCCCAAGATCATGACGCAAGCCGAAGGCAGACGCCTAACCAACTGAGCCAAAAAAAAAAGCATGCTTTTTTTTTTTTTTAAATTGAAGTACAGTTGACATACTAATAAAATACTGACATACATACTAATAAAATACTGACATATTTTATTAGTTTCAGGTATACAGCAGTGATTTGACATTATGAAATATTCACCACGATAAGTCTAGTTAGGCCTTTTGCATTTACCATCTATGCTAGTCCCTGCTCTTTACCTATAGTAATTATTAAATCCTCATCTCAATTCTATAAGGTACATGATATTATTACCTCTGCTTTACAGGGCTAATAATTAGAAGAAGGAGGCACAGAATGTAGCTTATAAGATGTGGGGCCAGGATTCAGAATAAAGCAGTCTGATGTGAATGTCCACTCTCTCTACCACCATACTATACCAAAATGTTACTTTTTTTTTTTTAGGATTTTATTTCTTTATTTGACAGAGAAAGAAAGGAAGGGGAGAAAGTAGCAGAGGGAGAGGGAGAAGCAGACTTCCCGCTGAGCAGGGAGCCTGATGTGGGTCTTGATCCTGGATTCCAGGATCATGACCTGAGCCGAAGGCAGAAGCTTAACCAACTGAGCCACCCAGGTGCCCCAGCCAAAATGTTATTTATTTATTTATTTTTTAAGGACTACAGAATTGCTGGCTTTTTGAGACTGCTGAGCTGTATTATCTTATTTTTCTTCTTGACCACAGTTTGCCTTACTGTCATTGGCGGTTACATTTGGACTTAATTTTTCCTTTTTATCTAAATCTTGTTATTTATTTCCTGTGTCAGGTGAACCTGCTACATACAGGTTTAATATTTGTTTGTGTTTGATTGTGATTGTAGTTTTAGAGACTGTTTTTCCCTCACCATAGTGATTCTATTCTCTTTACCCCAGATTTTTCAGTTTTTGGAGCATTTATAGAAACTTGGAGGTTTAAAACACTCATCTCCAGTAGCCAGGACCTGTCAGAATATAAACTTCAATGCGTTCTTTTCCCCTCCTTTACTTGAGAAGAACTTTAAGCAGTGGTGGGGGGTGGTTGTGTTGTTTTTGTTTTTGTTTTCTAAGTCTGTCAGTAGCTCTTCATCTTTGTTTTCCCCTAAACCAAAACAGAATTTCCTGCTGTTGACCTCTCAAAGTGTAGTTTTTTTTCTCACGGTGCCTATTTTACAGATAAATTCATTTTTTTTTGAAAGTAGAGAGCAAATATGTAAGGCTCTATTTTCACAAAGTAGTATTGAATGTTGAATTCTGGTCTGTTTAGAGAAAGAATACTTTTGTAAACTTTTTGTTATTTTGAAAGCATTGTCTACTTTATTAGTGCCAAACAAGGAAATTATATATTTTGGTTCATCAATGCATAATTTAAAGGTCTATGAAATTACGCATTTGTGTCCTAATAATTATACAATAATTATACACTAACATGATACTCTTTAAATACAACCAGTGTTTATTATTTATGGCAAGGGAGAAAATCTTTTTATTGGTTATACAAATAATAGCTAAGTTCCTGAATATGAACTATGAGAAATATAAAATGTATTTTTCCTTTTAAATTACTTGGTAATATGGAGTGTATATATTTAGTCAGATACATGTATATAAAGCATTATAAGGATTGAAGCATGGTAGAATAGATTTAAGGCTAAAAGTAAGTTTACTCACTGAAATTAAAAGCCATTGAAAATTAGTAAGTGGTCTTTATATCTCTCTTTAGCAATGAAGATAATGATGAGTTTGTATTTGTGTGAGGCCAGATTTGTTGAAGGTCATAGAGAGAATAGCTTGGATGGTAGGTAAACCGACACTTGTCTTTCTGGCACAGTGTATATTAGGTCTTTGAACAGATACAGATTGAATTAATCCCAGATACATACCCTGTTTTTCTGAGGTCATACCTCCCCTTTAAATTTACCGTCTTCCTTCCTAAAGGGGCGTGGAAATAATTTCTGGCTGTTTTTCAATTTTTTTACTTTTTTTCCCCCCAGAAAAAGAGTGTGTGGTGACACTGAGCTTTTCTAAGGGAACTTTGTTGACCATGGAGTACGAGAGTACAGGGTAATCATTGGTTTGTCTTGAGACAGTGCATTGACCAACAGAGTATGCTCTGAAATCAATGATTAGTTTTACATCCTGACTCTTTGCACACTATGTAATTTTGAGCAAGCCCCTTAACCTCTCTCTACCTCGGTTTCCTCTTCAGTTAAATGGAAGTAATGATGCTATCTACTTCATAGTGTTCTTCTGCAGATTAAATTATGTAAGATCCTTAGCATAGTGCTTCTCACATTTTCAGTGCTTAGTATATGTTAGTTATTTTGATTATCACCACCACCATCATATATTTATATTTTTCAATTTAGTTTTTTTAAGTTTTACTACCCTTTAATATGAGTAAAACTATGGCAACTAAAGAGATTGAGGGGAGCATCCTTGAGTCTGGATCTTGACACTAGGTCTTCTATCTTGAGGAGCCCAAATACTATTTTCAACACAACAATGACCCAATACCAGCAAATTTCATTTATGGTAAAATTAGTACAACCTTTAGTCAGTGATTATTCTCTACATGTAATTAATAATTTGGAAAACTTTAATCTGAAATGTAGTCTGTAATTTTACCTTTTTCTTAACTGGTTACATTTTTATTATTTCAGAATGATGATATTGAAACGGATATTAACAAACTAAAACCCCAGCAGGAACCTGGACGAACGATAGAAGAACTTAAAATGTATGAACACCTTTTCCCTGAGCTTGTTGATGATTTTCAGGTATAAATATAGAAAGTACAGCATCTTAATTGATTTTAAGAAACAGTTCTTCTTTTTTGTTTTTTCTTCCTTAGGCCTGTAATCCCTGTTTCCCCTTTGCTTTTTATTTCTAAAATATGAAAGTGGTATTGCCTTTCTGGGTGACATTGGACAGTTACTTTAGCGTTCTGAGCTACAAACTACTTATCTGTAAAATGAGGGGACTAGCTCATTAAATTTTTGGACTAGCTTTTACATTTTTTCATCACTTTGGCTCATTGCTTTAATTGGCATAGTTTTTAAAAAATAATCTTTAAAATGGCATTTTAAAATCTTATGTTGAAGTCTTCTTTCTATCAGTTGCATCCAACTGAAGGGGGAGGTGGGAGCTGAGAAATTGCTAAATTAAAACTGAAGTCTCTGCTTGTTGGATTGTTTTTCCTGACAGTCACCATATAACTGGGGAATGTAGGGCCAGGGGAGAACAATGTGAAGTCTTTATATCTGAGTCGGTTCACAGGGAGAGTGACTTCTCATTAACATTTCTTACCCTCATTTATTTACTGGAATGTACTTACTTAGCGTGGGTTACATAGCAAGTAAACCGGATTGAACTGATGGCAATTAGTAGATAAGAGTTTCTTTTTTTTTTTTTTTTAATTTTTTAAATTTATTTATTCATGAAAGTCAGAGAGAGAGAGAGAGAGAGAGGCAGAGGCAGAGGCAGAGGGAGAAAAGCAGGCTCCCTGCCTAGCAGGGAGCCCGATGCGGGACTCGATCCCAGGACCCTGGGATCATGACCTGAGCCGAAGGCAGACGCTTAACCGTCTGAGCCACCCAGGCGCCCCAGTAGATAGAGTTTCTTATTCTCACTCAGCTGCCCCCTTATGGTGGGTACTTGAATAAGTCCCTGAAATTGCCTAGGATCTTAACCTATAAAATAAAGCATTCAAACCAGATAATCTCAGATTTATTCAGCTCTTACTACAGGCCCCCATGCCTCCCAAATCCATACATTTAATTCTTAGTTGCTTAAAGAAAAAGACTTTAATGTAAGGTTATATGTGGGAAATAAAAAAAGGCAGGACAGTTGACCCTTGGAAAACATAGGGGTTAGGGGTGCCAGCCTTCCAATAGAGTAAAAAAATCCATGTATAACTTTTGACAGCCCCCAAACTTACTTAATAGCCTACTGTTGACTGACATCCTTACCCATAATATAAGCAGTTGATGAACACATTTTGTATGCTATATGTATTATATATTGTATTTATACAGTAAAGTAAGCTAAGGAAAAGAAGACATTATTAAAATCACAAGGAAGTGAACTGTACTGTATGTATCAGAAAAGTAAGCTAAGGAAAAGAAGACGGTAAAGTAAGCTAAGGAAAAGAAGACATTATTAAAATCACAAGGAAGTGAACTGTACTGTATGTATCAGAAAAAAATCCGTGTGTGAGTGGACCCGCACAGTTCATACCTTGTTGCTCAAGGGTGGGCTGGGCTGTGCTTGCTAGCTAATGTTTGTATTTCACAGGTGTCATATTCAGGGCTCTCCTTAGGAACTTAGGAGCTTTGGATGCACTAGGAGCAGCAGCAGGTTGCCCTTCCTCCCCTCTCCAGTTCCTTGGCACTTTCAGAGATTTGGGGGATATTGGAGGGTCCTCTGAAATCCGGGGAACTAGAAGGAAGGCAGGGATAAAGGAGAGCGCTATCTGTCAAAAGAACAAGAATGCAGGAAGAGGCATTTGGGAAACGATACAGGGTGATTTTCTCCCACTGAACGTACCAGAAGTATCTGGCTACTCTTTCAACACCTTTGTGCCCAGCTAAAGAACTCAAAATAAAACCCTGGAGATAATAAATACTGCTAACTCAGTGCAGAAAAATATTGTGGAAGGGATTTAGGTGGGGAGGGGATTGATTATTATGTGAAGAAGTCACCTACTTTCTTCTCTCTGTATGTATAAGAACTATATAACATGTTTAAAAATGGTAAGAGTTTTGATGTGGGAATAAAGAAAAATAACTTTTTAAATGGGTGTCAAGGCCAGGATTTTGATTCTCATTCTTTCGCAGGCCACTTCTTTCTTGTAGGCTGTGACGGTGAGTTCTTGTGTGTCTGCCTGTTAATGCTTTACCTGGAACAGGCTACCCTTGATGGTTTCCTGCTCGGCACCTAATAGCCAGCCAGCTTGTCCTTTAGTTTGGCTGCTTGTAGGAGAGCAGGTTCCTACTTTTGGTCTGACTTGGCCAGGGTCAGATGGTGAAGACAGGTTTGTCAGAGTGTAAGTGCTCTGAAAAGTTTCCCCAAGTGAGTCACTCCTTTTTATTATGTTTAAGCAAAAGAAGCTGCTTCAAGTATTTCAGATAACATGTATTTATTAATGTGTCTCTCTATTTGCCATAAGGAAAAATGTAGAACAGCTGTATTTCTATAGCATGTGTTATGGGGAATAGCACATTGTCTTTTATTTACATAACTGGAAAATCATTTCTAAAGTAGTTGTGTTGGCACTTGACTATCTTTTGCATTTTTAAATTTCAGAGGAACGCATTGTTCAAATACTTTAGTCTCTTTTTTGAAGTGTGTGTTGGAACTATATCTAAACAGCAGTATTTAAGTGACATATTTTTGAGAATTAAAAATATTGGTTGGTTCCAGATAAGAAGTATTTGAAAGGATTTTTTTCAGCCATCATCTTATCAAATACTGGCAGATCATGACATATTAAACATAAATTAATTTCGATTATGACTTTTTCCATTTGGATTTGCATGTCATTTTCAGTATCAACCATTGGGGCTTAAAATTACTTGATGTGCTTGTTGGGATTCTGAACACCATCCACTTTGTTTCCACATGTGTAAGGCTATTATTCAGTGGCCAGATGGAGGCAAATTGAATGCATTTGAAGGCAAGATATAGAATTGTTAAAATAATTATCAGCAGACTTTTTGAAGGGCCTTACCATGCTTTTAAAACTATATTTATTCATAGTGACAATTACAGTTTTATATGCTTTTGTTTCTTAATGGCAGAATATTGGAAGTGTCAAAATTCTGAATTTTCACAGCTCTTTTTTCAAATGTTTGTGGTAGCATGATGACAGTTACCATATGGACTTTGTTTTTTTTTTTTTCCTCTTTTTAATTTGGTTTTAAATTTTTATTAAAGTTATGTGTGGACAGAATTTAAAGAGTCACATAGTTTTATATAGTTTAATCAGGAAAAACTGGGTCCCCTTCCCACTTGCTCTTTCCTGGAATCACTTTTAGCATGTTTTTGAAGTTGAAATCCCCATGTATCTAAATGGTAGGCTTACAGTGCCATCTCTTGATTTTCCTGCCCTTTTTTTTTTTTAATCTTTTTTAAAAAAAGTTTATTTTATTTTAGAGAGAGAGAGAGAGCAGGTAGGGGGTGGAAGAGAGGGAGAAATAGAATCCCAAGCAGACTCCCTGCTGAGCGCAGACCCCAACGCAGGGCTCTGTCCCAGGACCCTAAAAGATCATGACCTGAGCCAAAATCAAGAGTCGGACGCTTAACCAGCTGAGCCACCCAGGCATCCCTGAAATGAACTTTTAATAGTTATGAAGTTACTGATGATGTAAAGTTGCTTATCTCTAAGAATTTATGGCAAAAAAGTAAAAAAAAAAATATTAATGTAGCTAAATTAACTTTTGGTGACTTGCCTGGTGTCTTTTATTTTTATTTTATTTTTGAGAGAGGGAGAGCTCATGAGTCGGGGGGCAGAGGCAGAGGGAGGGAGAGAATCTTGAGCAGACTCCATGTCCAGTGCAGGCTCAATCCTACAACTTGAGATCACGACCTGAGCTGAAATCAGGAGTCAGCTGATCAACCTACCAAGCCACTCAGGTGCCCCTTGCCTGTCATCTTTTAAAAATCTTTTTACTTTCAACTTTTTGATATCCTTAGGTGTGTATCTTTTTAAACAGTATATAGTATAAACAGTATAGTTTATACTATAAACTACTATATACCACAGTATATAGTATAAACAAACAGTATATAGTTGGATTTAAAAAAATCAAGTCTGCGTCTTTGCCATTTAACTGGAGCATTTAGTTCATTTACATATAATTGTTACTGTATTTGGATTTATATTTATGAGATCTTATTTTGTGTTTCCATTTGTTTCATCTCTGTGTCTTTGTCTTTTTTTTGGCCTTCATTTGGATTGACTATGTTTTTGTTTCACTTTTTCACCCTAATTTGTTTGAAAGCTATAGTCTTGTTACTTTTTTTTATTTTAATCAACTTTGTTGAGATATAATTTACATACAATAAAGTGCATTCCTTTAAAGTGTCAGTTTGAGTATTGACACATATACAGAAATTCTAGCTACTCTTGATGTTGTAACATACATTTTTACTATTCTGACGTTAATTGGGACCTTTCTTCTTTCTTTTAATTATAAAAGGAAACTTGGGATACTTTAAGTATAATCACCTCCCAAACCAATGTACACACTTTTAATTTATGTTTTAACTCTAGCTTTAAAAAAAAAAATCCATATGATGGTACTGCTTTGTGTTTTACATTAAGTGTTTAAGATTTACAGACATTTTTACTACTTTTTTGTTTTTTACTTCTTGTTTCTCAGACCTTCAGTCTGACTTTCCTTCTGCTGGAATTATGTCTTTTAGTCTGTCTCTCTCTTTTGGTTTGAAAGTGTCTTTCAAGAATGGTTATTCTTGAAAGTTAGTTTCTCTGGCTAATTTTTAAAAGTCAGCTTTATTGAAGTATAATTTTACATGCAGTAAATTATTCATCTTTAAGTTCAGTGAATTTTGACAAATTCATACAACTGTGCAACCACCAACCCAGCCAAGATACAGAATTATTTCTGTCACCCCAGGTGTGTCCCTGGGCCCCTGTGTCTTTGTGGTCAGTCTCCTTACCTCCTGCCCAGGTAACTGCTGATCTGCGCTCTGTCACTGTAGGTTAATTTTGCCTGTTATGGAACTTCTCATACTGGAATCCTATGTGAATGTACTCTTGTTTAAGGCCTCTGTGTTCATCTTAGGGTTTTGCGATTCACTGATGTTATTGCATGTATCAGTGGCTCTTTCCTGAGTGCTGAGTAGTATTTCATTGTATGGAAGTACCACAATTTCTTTATCTGTTTACTTGATGAATACTGGAATGTTTGCAGTTTGGGGCTACTGTGAATAAAATTGATACTAGCATCTGTGTAAAAAGCTTTTTGTGGAAATTTGCCTTCATTTCTCTTGGGTAAATACCTGAGTGAAATCGCTGGGTAGTATGTAAGCAAAGTGTATGTTTTCGCTTTATATAAACACATTGTTTCTGGTGATTTTCAAGATAATTTCTTTAGCTTCATGCTCCACAGTTTCCTAGTAGTGTTGACTAAAGGCAGGTATTCTTTTTTTAAATCTTGTTTGGGATTCACTGTCTTTTGGAATCTGAGTTGTTTTCTCTTAGGGGTTGGAAAAACTCACCTCTCCTCCAGACACTGCCTTTTTTCTCTTTCTTTCTCTCTTTTCTTTTGGCATTACTAATTGGTTGTAGACTTTTTTACTCTCTTCCATATCTTTTAACTCTTTTTCATGTTTTCTTTCTCTTTCTCTATGCTGCATTCAACTAAATTCATTCGAACAGTCTGCCAGTTTTGTAATTTTATTTTTGGCTCTATCTAATTGGTCATTATAAACATCCATTAGATATTCAAACTTGTTTTATTTTTGGTTTTAGAAGGTTTAAAAAAAATTTGTTTCATCCCTCTTAAACTTTTTTTTTTTTTCTTTAAAGATTTTATTTATTTATTTGACAGAGAGATAGCGAGAGCAGTAACACAAGCAGGGGGAATGGGAGAGGGAGAAGCAGGCTTCTTGCCGAGCAGGGAGCCCGATGTGGGACTCGATCCCAGGACCCTGGG